>NC_056734.1:304616181-304671181 GCF_019279795.1 Protopterus annectens
CAAAACATTAAACGTCTCAGCATACACATATTTAATTGCTTGGTAAGTGTTAAAGTTTGGATGCCAGTCTATGAGTAATGCATCACGTTTGTTCAGTTCAACTCCTGTGGCTGGAAAAAGGAAAGGCCACAGCAAAAAGATCATTGTTATCAGTATAGCTAACAGGATGATCATGCAATTTTTCTGAGGTTGTTCTGCATCCCTGTTTACTCTATACCTGGTCATTTTGTTCTCATTGTACAACAGTAACAAGGTTTTTGTCCGGTTCAAAGTTCTTAACCAATTTACAGTGTGTCAGATGAATCCAGGACACTCGCTCTGCGATCTTGACTGCAGTGGGTGTTGACAGTAGCACTTGGTACGTTCCTTCCCACTTTGGAGAACTCCAATTCTTTTTCTTCATGACCTTCACCCAGACCCACATGCCTGGGACTACTGCTGCTTCCGATGGTCTGGCTTGCTCTTTATCTGAAACAGAATTTAACTGCCAAAGTTTGTTATTCAAAAATCGCCTCATATACTCTGCAATTGAACTGTCAGCCTCCTGGTCTGCAGGCATGAGACGTTTCCACTGAGGTGTATAATATGCCCTCCCAAACAGGATTTCAAAAGGAGTTAACCCTTTTACATTTGGAACAGTTCTCATACTCAACAGTGCCAGATGCAGACAGTGCACTCAGTTCTTTTGTGTCTCACTAATCAATTTCCTAAGCTTATTTTTCAGAACTCCATTATGCCTCTCTACTAATCCTGCAGATCGGGGGTGGTATGCACAATGTTTTTTCAGAGAAATCCTGAAATAACGGCTCAATTGTTGTATAGTTTGATTTACAAAGTCTGTGCCATTGTCACTATAAATCTTTTCCGGTATGCCAAATCTAGGAATAATTTCTTTAACGAGGACTTTTGCAACAGTAGCTGTGTCTGGATTTTTAGTCGGAAAAGCTTCCACCCATTTGGAAAACATATCTATAATGACAAGACAGTACTTTTTATTTTCACATTTGTTTAGTTCTATGAAATCCATACAGATAGTATGGAACGGATATGGTGGTGTAGGGAAACTCCCTTGCTTAGGCTCCAGTGCCCCTTGTGCATGATGCTTGTTACAAACATGGCATGCTGCACAAAAATTCTTTGTGTAGTTTGTAATTCCATACGTTGTAAACACTCGATTCACTAACTGTACCATCCGCCTGTTGAGACATGGCACTGCCCATGGCTCAACAAAGCTGCATATCTAAACAAGTTAGATGGTAAAATCGGTTTTCTTTCTTTGGAGATGTACAGCCCTTTTTCAAGAATTGCTCCTCTTTTTATCCATTTTCATTTTTCTACATTTGTAGTAAGTGTCTGCATTGTTTTTAACATTTCTAAATCTAAAATCTCAGATGGTTACAATTCCTCACTCAAAAGAAATACTTCTGAAGCTGAAGCTGCTTGCTTTGCAGCTGTATCAGCTCTTTCATTACCTTTTGAAATCCTATCCTGTTGTTTGGTATGAGCTATGCATTTACAAATAGCTACTTTCTGAGGTAATGGAATAGAGTCTAACAAATCTAAAATAAATTGCGCATGATTAATTGGTTTACCAGTAGATGTTATCATTCCTCTATTTTTCCACTGCTGTGCAAAAACATGTACAGTAGAAAAAGCATACTGGCTGTCAGTAAAAATGTTCACATGTTTATCCTTTGCCAAGGTATATGCCCTTGTTAAAGCAATCAGTTCTGCTGCTTATGCAGATAAGTTGTGTGGTAAAGACTTTGCTTCTAAAATCTCAGTATCAGAAACTGCTGCATACCCCACTAGATTCTGTCCTGTAGAACCCCTCCTACACGAGCCGTCCACATAGTATGTCACCTCGGCATCATCCAAGGGAACATCCGTGAGATCTTTTCTAGGCAGTGTCTTTTGCTCAATCTCCTGCAGGCAGCAGTGTGGTTTGCCATCTGCAGGGGTTGGGAGCAAGGTTGGTGGATTCAAAGTTGTGCATCATTCAATTGTCATATGAGGTTGGCTCAACAGTATAGTCATACAGGAAAGATGTCTAGCAGGAGAAAGATATGCTACTTTTTCTTGCAGTAAAATAGTCATGACTGCATGAGGCACTCTCAATGTGAGAGGGTGGAATAACACTACTGAGGCTGAAGCCTGCACTGCCATTGCAGCTGCGACTACTGCTTGCACACAGTGGGGCAAGGATCGCGCCACTGGGTTGAGCTGTGATGAATAGTAAGCTATGGGGCGTTGTTTGTCCCCATGTTGCTGTGTTAACACTGATGTTATATAACCCTGCTTACAATCTACAGTTTGGAAAAATCATTTATGATAGTTCGGTAATCCTAAAACTAATGAGGATGCTATCAGTTGTTTCAATTTGCAGAAAGCTGATTCTGCTTCTGGTGTCCACTGTAATAAATCTTGTGCTGCCATAGGCTTCTTGAATATCAGGTTGGTCAGTGGAGCAGATTCCAAGGCATAGTTTGGAATCCAACTCCGACAAAAATTAGTCGTACCTAGGAAGGACATCATTTCCTTCTTAGTAGTTGGTTTGGGTGCTTGTAATATTGCTGTTTTTCTGTCTTCATCTAATATCCTGCCTTCTTTGGATATTACATATCCCAGGTATTTAACCTGTTTTTTCCAAAGTTGCAGTTTGTTTTTGTTGACTTTGTGTCCTTGAGTAGCTAGAAATTGTAGAAATGCTATGGTATCTTCTCTGCATTCTTGCTGGGTGGGGGCTGCCAGCAGAATGTCGTCTACATAAAGTAAAATCTGGCTTTCTTTCGGTGGGATAAATCCCGCCAGGTTATTTGCCATTTCTTGTGCGAATATTGTTGGACTCTCACAATATCCCTGTGGTAGTCACGTGTATGTATGCATTTTCCCCTGAAATGTAAATGCAAACCAATGTTGGCTGTCAGGGTGTATCTGTATTGGGAAAAATGCATTGCTAATATATACCACAGAAAAATACTTCTGTTGAGGTTTCAAGTCATTTAATAAGGTGTGTGGATCTGGCACATATAACTGCATCATTTACAGCTTGTAAATCTTGGACCATACACCATTCTCCATTTGCTTTCCTAACAGGAAATAAGGGTGTATTACATGGTGAATCAGGAGATACTATGAATACTCCTTCCTTAAGTAAGGCTGCTATTATAGGTTTGATTCCTACTTCTGCATCCTTTCTTAAGGGATACTGTCTCTTTTGAGGTTTAAATGCTGACCTTGGCATGATAGTGACTGGTCCTGCTGTACGAATAAGTCCTACATCTGATTTCCCTATTGACCAGAGAGTCTCTGGTTTGTCTCGTAAGGCTTTTTCCTCTTCCTCTAGTAAGAGTGCTACTCAGCTGTCCTCACTTGCCTGCAAGTGCACAGCTAGGTGTGTCTGTGTTATCCAATTCAACTTCTGCTTTTGTACTCCCTGTTCTGAAAGTTCCAATTCTGTTTGTTTTTCCCACCTTGTGACTTTTTCTCCTAGGTCTGCCCACTTCACATTTTTATCTTTAGTTAAACTAACATGTGGTAATCAATTAGATTTGTAAAGGGCTAGGAATTCCTGGGGCAATGAACAGCTAACTACACTGTTTCCTTCTGTGTCCCAGTACAGATTACGTAGTACTAATCTGTTAGCATGGTTTCTAAACAGTTCTTGCTCATATTCTTTATATAGAGTACAATGCAACAAATATTGTTTATCAGTGTCAAGGGAGGGGGATTTACTGATGGCTACGTTCATCAGTTCTTCGGTTACTGCCTCTGAACCAGTCGTAACCAAGTCCTGGCTGTACCAATAAAATGTTTCACCCTCCGGTCGCACCACAAAAGTATCCATTTGTTGCTGTGCTTCCATACCCTGCATAGTTGGAACTACTGCTATGCCCAATATCTGCATAAGGTCTCTGCCCAAAAGATTCACTGGGCATTTTGCAGAAACAACAATTTTGCTTTTTTGGGTCATCCCTGAAACAGGGTCAGTTATTGCTATGTTGTGGGAGAGTGGCTCCCGATACAGCTGTCCATTAGCTGCTTTCACTAATATGTAATCAAGTGATTCTGAATTTTCTAGTAGTTTGGAAGGATGTATCAGAGTCCGTGAAGCCCCTGAGTCACACAGGAATTTAACTTCCCTCCCCTCTACCAGAAGTGTAACTTCCGGTTTTGTGTCTGCTAAGTAGAGCTCTAGGCTCAATAATGCCAAGTCTAAAATTTCATTTTCTTCATTATCTGTGATTTCATGCACATCCTCTATTTCTTCTATCATATTATCTACTCCTTCTATCACATTTGCATTTGTCTTTTCTTGATTATTCCCTTCTAGTGATTCTTGACTATCATTTAGTCAGTCCTCACCCTCCTTGTCTTCCGTGGTTACCTTTTTATTTTGCCTGCAATCCCTTGCTAAATGTCCCTTTTTTCCACATTTAAAACATTCACCCCTTTTCTTTCTCTCTTTAAACTCCTCCGATCATTTATCAGATTGTTTGTTTCCCTAGGCATTTTTCTTACCCTTCTTCCTGGTCTGTACTACAAAGACTTCTGATCCATCTTCTACTGCAAATACTTGAGTTTTCTTTTTCTTTTTGCTAATTAAATGCCTTTCGGCATGTCTTGCATATTCAAGTAATGACTGTAATCTACTTGTACGATGATCTACCATGTGCTTTGTAATAAAGCTGCTAATGGGTGCAATACTGCCTTTCAAAAATGCATTCTTTAATTGCTGCTCAAATGGGGAATCATGTGTTTGGTCTTCAGGTACCTGCATTCCACAATGGTTATTAAAACACTCTAATAATCTGGCATAATATCTATCAACAGTTTCACCTTCTTGTTGTATGCATTGATTAATGCAAGTCCAGTCAGCCCTAAGCTTCCATTTCTCAGATATTCGGTCTGTCAGACCTTTCACTCTGTTATCCAGTTCTGCGTTACTATGTGGGAGTGGCCCATGTTCTGCATCACGGGGATTCCAGTTGCCACTGATCATGTGTCAGTCTGGACCTACGATTTGTCTGACTACTTTCTCTACTTCCTCTCCATTTAAATGGTAACTTAACCTCATGCCCTGTAAGTCTTCTAAGAATTTTCTAAAATTAACTTTCGGATGGGGAATTCCCTCTGTGGCTTTCCGGATGTCTTTCGGTGTCCACGGTCTATATACTAAAAGAGTTGGGTCCTGTCCTGCCTGTGGATTTGGTACTTCTATGAGTCGATATATCTCTTCTTCACTCATAGCTTGTGAATTTTTATTTATTTCATACAATTCAATATCCCCTCTTAAGTTGCGTGTTCGAGACCTAGTCTCGATAGGATCTCTGACAAACGGTTTTGATTTTGCAGGGACAGCTGGATATAGCGGAGGTGGCTCAGCTTGTCCACTCGCTTCATATTCTGGTAAGGGAAGCGGAGGGGACAGAGGGGCCGATGCTATTACCAAGTTATTGTCTTCTTTATCTAAAAACATTGCTTTTGAATTTTTATTCTTTTGTTCCCTGCGGTTTGCTTCCTCAAGCCACCTGTGTGCCTGAGGAACTCCCAATTGACGTTGCTTTTTTACCTGACCTTTTGCATCTGTTTTAAGTTGTTTGACAAGTTTCATAAGTGAAGGTTTATCTAGTTTGCCATCAGATTTGTATTTATTAACCCATTTTGTATAGTACCTAACATTATCAGCATGCTGTAATTGCATATATTTTGCGTCTTCGGTTAAAGGCGGATCTCGGGAACTTTTTGTGCACTTATTTCCCATGTTGTCTTAACTTAGTTAGAAATTGTTATGTAACCCTTTTTATCACGTGGTACCATGATTTCCACTTCTTCACAGTTTATCTAGAATAACTGCCTACCTATCCTGTTTCCCTGATCTATGACAAGACAGCAATGTTTTTTGTCCCTGATTTACATAAAATCTCCCTGACAAAAACAAATACTGTAACAAGTCCCTGATCTGAAACAAAGAAAAGGTAAATTCCTCCTTACCTGAGCCTCCGTGATTGATCATCTCACCGGATCTGTTGACTCATCCTCCAATCGCAGATCAGAAACAGTGGCTGGCCTCTTTTGAACAACAATTCAGTCGGAGGTCTTTCAAAGCAAAAGAACCGATGTGGCCTCTTTCCCGTACGGTTTCATGCCACCGGGCCCATCTGACCTGAGCAAGAACGAGAGTTTTCCGGTCCGAAGGACCAATCTGTCATAGGAAAAATAAACTTTAAAAATGATCAATACATGGTAGGTTCAGGTTAAGGCACTTTAATCTTGCAGCAAGGAGACAGAAATGTGCTAATACAGAGTTTGTCTACCTAGAATCAGGAAGTGCAGGTATTTTTATACATTTTCTAATAAGACATTGCCTACCAAGCTGACGTAACAGATCACAAGTTTTAACATCATCATTACATAGCAGCTGTTTCTCCTTTATTTTCTGCCTGCACTATCAATTTTATGAAAAACTTCCTAAGAAAAACAACGTGGCCTTGGTGGCCACCAGTTAGATACAGCTTCCCACTATGTTATGTTACCATTCAAGGTACTATATCTAATTTGAGCACAAAGCAAGTACAGATTCTTCAAGCAGTCTTTTGTTTTATGTATCTCTTCTTTTCCGCAGCTGTACATGTTCTCATAACACTAACAGAGCTGATTGTTCATATTCAATCATATTATACAAAACAGTATTGTTCTATTCATACATTTTCCTGACCTAGCAGATAATCACCTGCTTCTCAGTACATTTCCAAAAGGCATAAACATGAATTTTGCTGTGCTAGCAAATACTAGGTCAGGGTGCATCTTGCAGTTTCAGAAAGCATACTGTGGTTTGAAAAATCATCTTATAATTTCATACAGAATTAAGTTTATACATAAAATAGAATGAATTAGAAGTTATGTACTTACCATAACGTTCCATCTGAGTAGGTGGATTCATTTGTCTGCAACCTGTGGGTATGGATCCGATATTGGATCCGAACCGGCATGGTTTATCCAGCTATGGATCCGAGCTCCTAGCTCCTCCCCTCACCCATAATGCCCTGCTCTCCCTACATGACCTCAGATCGAGTTTGCCCTGCACCAACTACCCTAACCAAAGGGTAACACACCTTATGCAAGAAATTGACAAGGCCAGGGGGATAGGAGGGCGGGATGGTTGCAAACAAATGAATCCACCTACTCAGATGGAACGTTATGGTAAGTACATAACTTCTAAATCTGAAGTAGGAGAATTCATTTGTCGGCAACCTGTGGGACAGAGTCCCCAGCTACCTGAATCTTGGGTGGCCATCATGGAAGGATATTCCGGAGCACCGCGGAGCCAAAGGATGCTCTACCTCTAGAAGTGACGTCCAGCTTGTAATGAGTAATAAAGGTATGAGATGAAGCCCAAGTGACTGCTGAACAAATGTCATCCAGAGGAACCCTAGACTTAAAGGCCGCTGAAGTAGAGACAGACTGGGTCGAATGAGCATGGACTCCCTCCGGTGCGGGCCTCCCAGAGGCTTGGTACGCCAACAGAATACACTGAGAAATCCAGCGTGACAAAGAAACTTTGGAAATCGGTTTACCCAGATTGAATTTGGCAAAAGAAATGAACAACTGGTCTGATTGCCTATGACCAGCTGTCCTATGAAGGTAAAAATGAAGCTGCCTGTGAACATCCAAGGAATGCAGCTTGTATTCGCCTTTGTTTTGATACTTAGGGAAGAAAACAGGGAGGTTGATGGACTGATTAATGTTAGCTTCCGAAGCTACTTTAGGAAAAAAGGAGGGATTGATCCTTAGGTACACCTGGTCCGGATGAAAAATCAAATAAGGCGGTTTCATGGACAGGGCCCGAAGCTCTGAAACTCTCTTAGCTGAAGTAATGGCTACCAAAAAAGCAGTCTTAAAGGACAAGTATTTAAGATTGACTGTGGCCGCAGGTTCGAAGGGGGGAGCGGTCAAGGCCTGAAGTACCAAGGAAAGATCCCACGGGGGAACCGTTTCTTTGAGGCTTATCCTTCTGGAATAAATCCAAATGCTGAAGTTAGTAAAGAGCTCTCATGAGGCTTCTAATGTAAAAATTCAATTTATTGTTAAAACAACTTGAAGCGCTAAAATAAAGATACACTTTTCGTCGCCGTGTAGTAAGCAACTTCCTCAGAAGACAGCTAAGGCTGTAGCCTATTCCTTATATTAAGAACATGCCTTAATTGATTAAGGAATGCTGCGACTTCCGGAACCACATCTTCTTCTGGCCCTTTTGGTTCCTAGAGTAGGACCTCTGGGGCACAGAGAAGCGGACTCCAACGGCAGACAGCGTCTTCCCGTCCTTCTCGCTCTGAACCAAGGTATCACGAACCATCTTGCCAAAAAGGGCAGAACCGTCAAAGGGGGCATTCGCGAATGACGCCTTGAAGGGCTCCGTAAAATCGCAGTGGCGGAGCCAGGCCTGCCGTCTTGTGACTAGGCCTGCTCCCGCAGCTCTAGCGGCTCCCTCGGTAGCGTGGGAAAGTAACTGCATAGAGGTGCTAGTCACAGAACGAAGAGTGGCCATACGGGTGGAGTGCATAAGTTTGTCCTCCTCCGATATGGACTCTGGGGGGGATGCAGCATATTCCTTGATACGATCGCACTGCATCCTAATGACGTGTGCCAAATAGTTGAGCGCCCTCACTGAGAAGGTCGCTGAACTAAAGATTCGCTTCCCCAAACGGTCCATCATCCGAGACTCCTTGCTCGTGGGATGGACTGAGGGACTCTCCTGGGCGAGTTCCCTCTTAGTGGCTGGTGCCGACAACATGGCATCTACCGGGGGTCCCTTGCTCCAGTGGGCACGGTCAGCAGGGGGGCTAAGGATCCTGTCGGGCCTCTTAGGGATTGGCTCCACGGTGTCTGGGTCCTTCCACGCCCTGGTGGTAATAAGGCCCACCAGGGGGTTGGCAGGAGGGGACACCCAAGAGGTAGATGGGCCCGCTTCAAATGCCTCCAAGAACACTGACTCGTCCGAGGAAGACTTTGGGGCAGACCACCCACCTCTAATCCGTAACATTTCCATGATGTCTCCAAAGGAGACATCCTCAGGGGGTGATCTTGGGGAGCCTTCCCCTTCCTCCAAGTCAGTGTCTTCGGTCAAAGACTCGGGGGAGTCTATGTGCCTCCTCTTACACAAATGCTTGCGAGGTGCTTCCTCGGGGGGGCTGTCCGAGGAGCCCTCACCAGCAATGTCCAGAACCACAGCAACTGCTTGGGGCAGTGAAGCGGGCTGTCCTAGTGGCCAGGTGATGGAAGCCTGGCCCAGAGCAGATGGAGTGCGGGATGGAGCCGAAGCAAGGGCCGGGGGTCCGGATGCCCTCAACAGAGCCCTCTCCACTACATCAAAAGCCGAGGGGGAGCCAGCCTCTACAATAGGGTCCGAAAGTCGGCTCCCCCTCGGATCCGATGAGCGGATCGGAGCCGGTGCCGAGCCCCTCGGATCCGAGGGACCACTGTGCTCCGACAAGGATGGCGCCGAAGGCACACTGAGTCCCTCAGATCCGAAGCTCGGGCCAAGGCTCCAAGAGGTCGAATCCGACAGACTCGAGGGCAGGGTCAGATCCGAAGTACCCAGTACTGTCGGCGCCAACCCACCCACGGCTCGGAGGCTGCCCGGCTCCGGGCACTCCGAACCCGGGTAGCGGGTCAGAGAAGGAGCAATGGGTTTAAAAAAGGGGGTCGAGCTCCCCCCCAGAGGGGGGGGAGGCAGGAGCACTCCCATCTGCATCTGGGCCTGGATGAACCTTCGCATCATCCGGTCCAGATCAGCATCGGAGAGGCTGTAAGTAGACCTCGACGAGGCTACTGAGGTAGGCCTTAAGTGCTGCCTCGATAGCCTCGAAGGAGGTCAGTTCTCCTCATCCTCAGGCTCTGGTGAAAAGCACGGGGACTGGAGCCGAGGAGGGGGAGAGCCAGCAGCCAGAGAGGCCGGAGGAGAAGCCCGCTTAGCTGGCGGGGCTGAAACGGAGGTCTCAGCCCGCCGCTTGTGGTGCTTCTCTCTCCAGTCCTTTTTCCTGGCTTCCCTCTCCTCCGACCCTTTGGCAGGAGTTTGAATCCCGGGTGGAGGAGGGGGAGCAGGCAAGGCAGGGACTGCCGAAGCAGTGACCACCAATGGGGCAGGGGCCGAAGCTGAGTCTGGGGGCAAAAGTCACGCCAAGACCAGCTTCGACCTCCGCTCCTTCAATGCCCTGAGGTTGAACCCTGTACAGATTGAACACCCTGAAGTGAGGTGTTCAACCCCAAGGCATCGAACGTACCGAGTGTGTCCATCAGCAGGGGAAAGCTTATGGCCACACTCGGAGCACTTTGAAAAAACAGCCTTTGGGGCCTCAGATATCAGTATTTCTTTTTTTTTTTTTTTTTTTTTTTTTAAAAAAAAAATAGTAACAATAAAATAAACTAAAACACTCACACAAAGGCCCCAAAAGAAAAACACACACACACACACACACCAACTACGAACCAGTGAGGGGAGGGTAAAAACTATATTAAATTAACCCAAAAAAGATATAAACAGAAGGGAAACCTATAACTTTCACAGAACTTAAAAGTTTTAAAAGTTTTAAAACCCTTTAAAAAGAATACTAAGACTTAGCTTTTGGAGCTCTGATGACCCAGCCTTTACCATGCGCGGCAAACTAGATCTGAGGTCATGTAGAGAGAGCAGGGCATTATGGGTGAGGGGAGGAGCTAGGAGCTCGGATCCATAGCTGGATAAACCATGCCGGTTCAGATCCGATATCGGATCCATACCCACAGGTTGCTGACAAATGAATTCTCCTACTTCAGATAATGTGTTAACCCTTTTAGCTTCTAATAAGCATTATACATATAAAAATTAATATTTTTATGACATATAGACACACACACACACACACACACACATATGTATATATATATATATATATATATATATATATATATATATATATATATATATACACACACACACACACACACACACACACACACACACACACACACACACACACACATATGTATGGTTTACTATTGTTTGTGCGAATGACATTCTATCGGCTGCAATGTGCCAAAAAACAGAATGCCGAATTGCCAAGCACTTTTGCATCAGATAGTCGACTCCACTTATGCGAATGCACAACTGCATTCGCATAAGTGGAAATCTACTATCTGCATGGAGATTGCGGTACAGTGGGGAGTGGAAATTCATCCCCATCTCCACTGTAGTGTGATCTCGGAGTTAGAATATATATAAGTAGGGTGTGTGTGTGTGTGTGTGGGGGGCACCGCCCCCCCACATGGTAGCTGTATAGGAGTTTGATTTACATCAGCTCCTATACAGCTATCACGTGGTGGTTTCGACAACAATGTCGAGCCAGATACGTCGAGCATTTGGTTCGACATTGTGTAAGGTATTTTTTTTTACTTTCAGTATTATCATTCATTTATTTGAACGGAAAATGTTTTTCCATTCGAATAAACAATAGTAAACCTATATCTATATGTGTATATTTTATATGTATATCACTATTTGTATTATTTATATATTTGTCCGTATATATGCATTTCCATACATATATACATGTGTATATGTATAAATATAAAACCTGACTGATTCTACGGAATCTTTTCTCTACTGTTGAATGAGCATATGTTGGAGAAAGCATCAGCAATCCCTCCAGCTCAAATGGTGTAATGGTATATTGCTCTGCCTATTGTGTAGGGCTCTGGGTTCAAGACGTGGCAGTGCAGGCAATTTTATTGCTGTTACTCACGCTTACACCTCCACTAATTCTTTAAAAGAAAAGAGAAAGGGGTGATAGGAAAGTGGTAGAAAAGGGGCATGCAGAGTGAAGAACAATATAAAAGATAGTTACAGATGTGCAGGACCGGTATACAGAAGGTCCATAGCTGTCCATTTCTTATACAGCAACAGCTGTACATTTGTACAGAATTTGGAGGTGCATGTGGGCACTCAAACCCCAGAGGGGGGGGGTGAGAACAACAGAAATGTTTTGTTAAACCTAAGTACAGCTGAGCATTGCTAACCATTCTCACAGATCATTCTCATAATATACCACACTAATGACTTCATTTAGTAAATGTATATGATTTCTATTACATGACATGACTGTATATGCTTTCATTACAGTAGCAAGGGGTGTGACTATACTGTATGGGACATGTCTTTACATGGGTGTTTTCACATGTTATATGGAATCACACATCCATTTTGCACCAGCTGCACTACCCTGGGTGACAAAAATAACTTACCACATATTTTAATATGAACATAGCACTTTTAATACTACTTTCCCATGTAAATTTGGATTGTCTGTTGTATTACTCGAACCATGTATGCCTGCATGCAAAGCTGGGATTCTAACCATTACACCATCTTGGTTTGTAGATTTGAGCTGTATATTTTTATTTCTCGCCTATTGGATATTAATATTATATTACTATATTAAATGGAGAGTACTGAGTTTTTCGGCTATGTTATTGAAGACTTTTGTCATGACATAATGGCATACATCTCAGTTTCAAACTTGTATCCTTCTGAACATTAATGCTAATGCATAACCTGTTTTCTATCAACTTTCTGTCTGTCATCTGTGCAGATGGGATGACACCAGTGCTCAGGCTGTTATTGACTACACTGCAGAATGGGTCTGAGAGCCAATGCCTGTGTTCATGATGGATGCAGCCAGGAGTGGTATCAGGCCTATGGAGACCTCTATGTGTTGCCTTTGAGAGGGTGTTACATACCTGCTTGCTGATCATGAGAGGAGGGGGTCAGGTACTGTACATGCACATGTGTACCTATGGGGGGCCAGGGGGGTGATGTTTACACTTCACCTGTCTGCAGCTGGTTGCCTATATCCATGGCATTTGTGTATGTGGTGTTATTGACCATCACTACAGAGCAGATATGTGTGTTGCCTCTGGAATTGCAGACACATGGCTAGAAGGCCTAGTGATTGGCCTTGGTGGACGTCTCCAGTTTGCACTCAAAGACAGCCTTAGGGTACATTACCTGTGACCTTATTTGCTTGTGCAGAACAAGGTGACATGGCTTCCAGTCAGGCACCTGTTCCCTCTTGGCCCATCCTACGGTTATTTCCACCTATGATGGTAGTTTTGTATTGCTGCTGTCCACCAAAGGCATTCAGCCTACCTTGAGGGGGTTGATGCTGTCCTGTTGGGTATTGCTGAGGCCATAATGCTATGTATGTGCTCTCATAGTATTGTGGTGTGGGTCTGGATACTGCTGCTAGTTCCAACATATGGGATGCCCTTCATGTGGGCCTTACCCAGTTTCCTTGCCTGTGCGAGGGAAATTATGGAGGTGTGGTGGCTGCAGCTTCACAGACAATAAGTGGGAATACCTTAAAGGATAGGACATGTGGAGACAGCCCAACAGCATGGGGGACAAAGCTCCAGAATTGGATACAGATTGTATGTCATTAGTGCTGTTATACACATGGAAGGTTGCTAGATTGACAGGGTTCATCTGGACATGCATTTACTGGGTGACTTGTCATCTGACAGTGATATGCCTCTAACATACCTCTCAACTGGCATGTTGTCCACAGACTGGCCAGATGTTTGCCTGTTATGCTTGGTCTGTTCCTCAAGCAATGCCTGTTTTTGTGGGGTTGGTAGTATAATGTGAGGATTGTAGTCAGTAACTGATGACATCCATTGGTGTTCCCGACATCATATCCTTCAGGGATGTTATGTCACAACAACACATGTAACACCAGCTACTGTTTCAGTTTGTAACACCATTATGTGTGATATGTCCCTCTTTCCAGCCCCCTGTCCCACAAGTACATCATGCGTTGTCCAGATGTCCTGCACTACGAAGTGCAGAGGTATGGTATATCATTAATTACCAACTACACTCCAGTTATCATGCCAATGACCTGGCAGACTTTTGGCCATGGTATGCAGTGGTGGCCAGGATTATGGTTCTTCACCCTTGTAATTCTGTGGAAATATATAGATATGACAGTTATGTATGTCTGGACATTGTGAACAGACTGCCAAGACTGTGTAGCAGTGTTGTGTATAGATGTTTGTTGGGCTGGATAGGTAGAGTAGCAGATTTGAGTGCCATACATCCTTTACCTATCTGAGTCTGCATGCTGCTACAGCTGCTGGCAGTCTATCAGGTCTCTAAGATTAGGGACTGACTGTGCAATGTCCTGTAACACCTCAGGATTTCCAGTACACTGTGAATTGGGTCAGTATATTTTGGTGTACTGTGTGAATGGCAGTCAGGATATTTTTGTTCAGACAGTCGTTCTACTCTAGAGTTCATTTTGGGTACTGGTATGTTGTAACTGTGGTGCAAATGTTTTTGGGTGGACATTTTTGCACCACTCTCTGCTTTTCACTACAGTTCCATCCCTGTAGTGCATGCTATATTTGAATATACGTGGGTAATTGCACAGAGGTGACGTGGGGGAGTGTCATGTTGGTCTTACTGCATTTCATAAGGTGCTGGGTGACATGATTGGCAGCTGTCAGGGGATTTCCATTCTGTTACATCACTGTGGTCATACCTGTACACTGTCCAGAGGTCTAGACACTGTCCAGATGTGTGGCTCATATGTTTGGTCTGTTCCCCAGACAGCTGTTGTCCTTAGCTAATCAGTAGGATACTCTGGGGAATGCAGTCAGTAAATGCTAACATCCATTGTTGCTACTGACTTCATATCCCTCATAAAAGATATGTTGCAACAAAGCCGGTAACAGCAGCAGCTGTCTACATTTATGACAGCAATATGCCCAATATACCCCTGTGTTTGGGCCTCTGTCCCCCAATTACATCAGGCTCTTGCCAGATGTCATGCACTAAGAGGTTCAGAGGTATGTAGTAACATTATTTGTTGCATTCATTCCTGCTACCATCCCAGTGATGTCATAGACCCCCAGACATGTAACAAGGAAGCGGCCATAGATATGAGTCCTGTGCCTATACATTCCATGGGAAACTGTACATTTAAGAGGTCTGTGCATGTATGCCCATTGTTAAAAGACTGTCAGGATTGTGTAGCAGTGTAGTGTGTACATGTTATGTGGGATGTGTAGGGAGGGGGTACATGTGAGTGTCATGGGCCCTTTCTATCTGACTGCATGCTACATCTGGTTTCTGGTTCCCTATCGCCTGTATATGTTTGTACATGCAGACCGTGACATGTCCCGTAACACCTCAGGATTCCTACTACACTATGACTTGGGGCAGTATATGTAGGGGTAATGTGGGAGAGGCAAACAGGATTTTGTTGCTCACACAGTCATTATACTGTAGTGTTCAGTATGCTTACTGGTATGTTGCTGTGACTGTAGTACAGTTGTTTGGGGATATGCACTATCACAACAGTGTCTGTTTTCCACTAGCTTTACATCCCTGTAGTGCCTGTTATATTTGCTAATGCATGTGTACAGCCTGAGAGCTGGACTTGGGTAGTGTTATGTCAGTTTGATTGTAGTTTGGACATTGCTCGGCAGCTCAGTGTAGTTTCGCTAATGTTGTGTTATGTCCACATATTTGTAGGATGTCCAGTTGTTTGGCCAATATCTTTGGTCTGGTACCCATAACTGTTGTGTATTCCTGATACATCAGTGGGATGATGTGGGGATTAAGGTCACTAACTAATGAGAAGCAATTGTGTCCTGGAATTGTGATACTTCAGTTGATATATGTTAGGACATAAAGTGTTACTACCACTTTCTCAGCTTATCTACTCATGTATTTTGGATGTGTCCCTATTTTCAGGCCTTTGTCCTGCCACTTTGTCAGGCTTGGTCCATTTTCATTGCACTAAGGGATTCTGAGCATACCTCTTCACAGCCAGGATTTTCACAGAATATCTAGATGATTGGCCCATACTTTTGTTCAGTTCCACAATTTATTTGTATTTGTCTGGTAAATCTCTGTGATGATCTAAGGATTATGTTAGTAAATAGTGATATAACATTTCAGTTTCCATCCTCATATCCTTCAGTAATTGTCTGCTGAAATGCACCGTGCTGCTGTAGCAAATATCTTCATTTGTAACAGCAATATTTGAAATATGTCCCTATATATGGCCCATTCTCCCCTCTTTAACAGCCTTTGTACAGGTTTCTTGCATTAACAGGTTGAGAGGGATGGTTCTGAGGTATAACTGCACTTCATGTTATATACATACACACACACACACACACACACACACACACACACACACACACACACACACACACACACACACACACACACACGCACACACACACACACACACACACACACACACACACACACATATATATATATATATATATATATGTATATATATATATTTTTCCCCCCTTCCTTTATATTTTTATATGTGTGTATCTATATTATGACTCTATTTTTTCATATATATGTTTCATCAGACACACACACACACACACACACACACACACACACACACACATATATATGTGTGTGTGTGTGTGTGTGTGTGTGTGTGTGTATGTGTGTGTATGTCTATATACAACACATGAATGATTCCATAAAGCTTTCTCCCTAATGTTGTATGCCTCTATTGCATGATATGTTTGAAAAAGCAACATTGAGTTCTACAGCTTGGATGGTGTTGTGGTACATTCCTCTGACTCTTGTGTTCAGAGTCAGGGGTTCTACACTTGGGATTTGTGTTTTTTTTTTCATTAATGTTAAATGACCAGAATGCATGATATGTTTGTTAAAGCATTTCACGCTCTGACAGCTCAGATGGTTTAGTGGCATTTTGCTGTGATTGTAAAGGACAGCATTCTGGGTTTGAGACGTGGCAGGGCTGATTATTTTGTTGCTGGGCAGAACAAGGTCTGATGGATACAGAGTTAGTAAGGCATGTTTAAGCATATTATACTTAGAATTTTATATTATAAAATAACATTTAAATACACATTATAATTTTGTGTTTACCTTCCATGACATCCCCCTATGTGCTTTCATTACATTATATTCTTGTGTGACTATACTGTATGGGGCACTTGTGTTTATATGGGGGTTTCACATCTTTTCTACACTGACATCTCACATTTGGAACTGCTACACTACTCTGGTTGACAAAAAAAGTTGCTACATAATTTAAGTTTACAAAAATAATTTTAACACTACTTTCACATAGGAAAATACATTGCTTGTCTTGGGAGTCGAACCATGAACACATGCATGTAAAAAGCATAGCTCTAATCACTACACTACATTGGCTTAGAAATTTCACCTGTCTGTTTGCATTTAGCTCCTATGGGATGTTTAATCTATGCTAAGCAGACAGCCATAATGTGCATGCCAACTTAGCTACACTTAAACATCCTTAGGCTAGTGAAAAAAATGTTATATGTTATTAGGTTATATGGGTGTGCATTGTGGTGTTTTGACAACTACTTGGGACTGCAATTATGAAATACTGGCATTGATTTGGCTTTCAGGTTTCTATCTTTCAGGGACTCCTGCTAATATATATCCTGTTATCTATCAACTTTCGAAGTGTGTGAGGGCAATTTTTCAGGCATGTCCCTAATGTAGTATTTATTTTCCCCATCATTTGTGCCTTTGTTAACATGCACTGCTGTAAATGGATATTGGTATACATTTGCTTTCAGACTTCTACCCTTACGTAATTCATAGTAATGCATGACCTGTTCTCTATCAACTTTCTATATTTGTGCTTTTTCACTTTTGGGGGATTTATCACCCATTATGTGGGCATCACACATTTCCTGCTTTAACAGGTTACAAAAGTGTTGAACGGCACTTTAGCAATGCAGGGGATGTGTCACAGAACCTGTCACACATCCCCTGCATTGCTTTTTTGTTGCCATTTTTATTTCAGTGCCCATGGACACTGAAATAATTATTTTTTTCATTTCAGTGTCCACAGGCACTGAAATACTGGCATAATATTAGTGCAAAGCTAGTTTGGCTTAGAAAGTGCTGTACGGCACTTTCTGAGTGCAGGGGGCATGTTTGGTGTCCATGCACTACTTGGACACCCCCCTCCACTCATTCACGGTTCATGTCTGTGTAGCTTCAACAGCAGCACACCTTCATGAATATGCAAGGCATGCTGCTATTATAAACGAACATGAACCACTCTGTGTAAAGATAGTCTTATTCTTGCAAAGTGCTTCATGAATCTGGGGGGGTGTCAAAAGCCTTGGCTAAATCAAGATAAGTGGTACATGCTGCTTTGCCCTCATCCAGGGCTTTGGTGATATTCTCAAAGAAGTCCACCAGGTGTAATAAGCAAGATCTATCCTTGATGAAACCAAACTGGGTCAGATAAAGAGTTTGAAGGTCACCTATGTCCTTGTTGATAAGGTCCATGATGATTCTTTCCATGGCTTGTAGAAAATGTTGGTTAGGCTAATGGGTCTATAGTTCCCAGGGTTCGTTGATGGACCACCTTTGTGCAAGGTGATTACTTTTGCTGTTCCTCTCTCCACTGGAATGAAGCTAGTACTCAGGCTATGGTTAAAGAGACTGCCAAGTGGTTCCACTAGGTCTTGTTTTGGATTGTTTAGTAAGCAGCCTAGGATGTTATCTGGTCCCATTGAGATTGTGCTGTTGGCCTTGGAGAGAGATTATATGACCTGCTTTTTGGAGATACTTGGTAGAGGACTGGTGTCAGGACTGCTTTGGGTTATAGTTGATAGGGATGGGGGGGGGCGAAGTTATTACCAAATCTGTCAACTAACAGGTTGGCAATTTCTCAGGTTTAGTGTGAGTCGTACCATCCACTATAAGTTTGGCACACAGCTGGGTGCTCCTTTTTATGTTTCAGACATACCTAAATAATGTCTTATGATTGTCTTTATCTAGGGGTGCTAATTTATTCACATAACTAGCCTTAGAGGACTCTGATTTGCTTGTTTAAACTGTGGAGGGTATTCTTCCTCTGTTGAGTAAGTCCCCTCTTGCTCTTAGATATCAGTTTCTTCCTTTTGTTGTATAACTTATTTATGCTTGCAGTCCAGCAGGGTAGCTTGTTTTTCAAGAGGATCTGGTTTTGGTCCTGTCAGGTACAGCTGAGTCAGTACATTTATTTAAGTGTCTATATGGGGAGTTTCTGTGCTCCTCTGCATAGGAGTCATTGTTGGCTGTGTTAGCAGGGGCTTTGAAACTTTTTATACCACTGCTTAGTGGGCTATAGTTTGCTTTGGAGAAATTTTTATATTTTTATTTTGCTCCTTTGGGGGAGTCGGGTTTAATCTTTACTTCAAATGAGACAGCTTTATCGTCTGACTTTACCAGGGAGGGCAATACAATGGGTGTAGTGCCATCATAGCCGGCCATAGGCATAGGCCAACTAGGCGGCTGCCTAGAGCACCACTGTAGGAGGGTTACTTTCCCAGCATTTATTTGGTGTAGGTAGACCAGGATGGGGGCTCCTGGTGGTGTGGGGGTTGCCACAGAGCCATTTTGCCTAGGGAACCAGCTGACCTTAAGGCCAGTCTTAAGTGCCATAATCCCCAGTGTTGATGAGTACTAGATCTAGGACATTTGAGCCATTTAGTGGGGTGCAGACTAACTGTTCTACGACATTTGAATTGGCAAAGTCCAGGAACCTCAGTGTGATTTCGTTTATGCTCACCAAATCAATAAAAGTATAGTTGAAATTGCCCATGATCAAGGCATTTGACTGTATATTGAGTGCCTCTAGCAAGTCCAGGTAGGTGGTGTGCTTCTCCTGGTTCATCGTGGGGGACTTGGAACTAGCTATGATATGGTAGGGTAAGTTACCTATAGTTATTTGGACTTGGGGTAGCTCAAGAAAGTCATATGTTTCACTGGTGTTGAGGTGCATTTGGATTTAATGAAGATAGATACACTTCCACCGTTGGTTCTTTCACACTTCCACCTATGTTTTTTCACACTTGTTTTGGGGTTTGAACGTGTGAAATGCATTGTAGCCTTGTACAGCCAGGGTGTTCTCTGCAGCCTTGAACTAAGTCTTAGTGAATGCACAGACATCAGCACCTTCCAACTTGAGGAGTCCTTCCAGGGAGTGCTGTTTACTGTTTAAGATCTTAGCATTAAGCAGCATGACCTTGAGGTCATCTTTAGAGGATTTCTTTACATCCGAAGATTTATTGTTTTGCCATAACCTAAAAATGATACCATGGGGAGACAAGCATCTTTGCCAGTATCCAAAATGTTTGAGGAGCCAGGTAAAGGTCATCTCTGACAAAGAAGTGTGGTCTATTGACCATCCCCAGAATTCAATAAAATCCATGTAGGCTCCATGTAGAGCCTACATGGAAGGTACCCATGTACATGACCATGGATCCCTCTCAGCAGCCTGGCATGCATATTACTTATGGCCTGCTGCCAAGGGAGATCACAGTAACACAGATATTGTATTCATGCAAGCAGCAGTCTAGAGACTGTCCCATACTTGTGGTCTGTCCAGGAAAATCATGGACAGATGGTAACCATAGAATGATAATCATTGTAATGTACTCTGCTATTGTATAAATATTTGTGTACATTTTTTTTAATCTGCCTGTTTGAGTGGCATGGTGATTAACAATGCTGATCTGCACATATACAGACATACATAGCAGACACCGGCCATATATCAAAAATAGAAAAAAGGATGTCATAAATTGTTGAATATGTTTTATATATTCTGCCTATTTGTGCAGCACAGTGCTTAGCAAAGCTAAGAGAAACCTTAGTATATGTGAATATATACTGCTTCTCTCAACTATCCAAGTGGCTAGATAGGTTGAGTCATGACCTGTAGTGTAGTATGTCCCGGGACTGACTCCTGAGCAGCCATACCTTTTACATTTATTGCTGTGAAAATATGTCAGGTGACTGGAACTGCAGTTTAATTCAAAATAATAACTTATTACATTTATAAAAGCTGCGCAATGCTAAGCATCGCTTAAACAAGGGCAATGGTCTACAATGTTTGCCTGTTGCTAAATGCTGCTTAAACACGATTCTGTGAGTTTGCACGATGCTCATCTCCACTAAACTAGTTTGTGCAATGGTAAGCAAGATGATGCTTTTTTGAACGTTACAGAATGATGTGTAAGGGCATAAATGCAGCATTTATTAAGGCCAATAGGCAGCAATTTCACACCAGTCATTAGAGTCTTCACTTGGCTCTAGGTATGCCTGGTGGGTTTGGAGAGGGAGCAGGCTTTTGGGTGCAGAGGTGGAGTGTGCAGGTGTCCAGAGTGTTTGTTGGACTGCTGGTGAAAAGCTATAAACTCTGGCTGCTGCAGGGTGATTATCACATCTCACAATGTAAGTCTGAGACCTGGGATCAGTTGGCTAGGGAACTTACCAGTGCTACTGGTATCCCCTGCACTGGTGAGCAGTGTTGTCACCACTATGATGACCTGAAGCATAGAAAAAGGGAAACCTTGGATACCTGGGTTCAAGAAGCTCATGCTGGGCAGACCCCATAGATATGTAAGTATATTTGGCATTACTTTAGAAATGTTCAAGCTGAATTTGTGCAAAACTGGTATGCGTAATGGTATGTTTCTCTTACAGCAGCAGCAGAAGAGAGGACTCACAATGTTCAGTCCCATGCAGAGTACATCAAAGCAATAGCCTAATGCATAACATACTGTCAAGATAAATTATTTACAGAGTTTGCAGTCATAACAGTCAGGTATGACATATATGGGAAATGTAATATGTTTAGTAATGTGTCACTGCCTACCTGAAGTGGTAAAGTAAGTTAAGTCAAGTAAACATGCATTATTGTGTACTATAGCTTACATAATAGCTCTGTTCTGCTGTGCTGTTTGTGTGAAATAGACTGTAGATTGCACTCAAGTAATGACGAGGGTAAATGGGTTATTTCTTAGAAGTCTGACACAGCTATCCATGCTGTACATGCCAGACCTGAAGCAACAGTAATCAATATATTTTTAAAGGATGATGGTGCTGTGATATGTACTGTTTTCAAACAAAGAAGTTCTTTTAGTCACTACATGTGTGTTCTAATCTAACACCAGTCAACTGTACAAAGGAAATGAATAAAGAGTGCAGAAAAAAATGTCTGATAATGTAGTGCATTACCCACAGTAATGTTCAAGCCTGTGTTATAGCCATTTTAGTCAAATAATGCTGTATATTCCTCCAACTCCAGGAACAAGTTGCAGGGTAAAGTAGCTGACGTTCTGGCCAGATATCCCTGTGTTTAAGTGACAGATTTTAAGGTACATTATTAATAAAGTTTATGGAAGGATTGTGCTTTGATAAGTAATCTGTTCAAATAACTGTGGAGTATGGCTGTATTCACTGCATGTGTGTTCTTAACTGACACCAGTCAACTGTAAAAAAGAAACGAATCAAGAATGCAGAAAAAAATTGCCTGATAAATGTAGTGCAATGCATTTTGGTCAAATAATGCTGCATATTTCCCCCACTCCAGGAACAAGATGTATGGGCAAAGTATCTCATGTTCTGGGCAGATATCCATGTGTATAAGTTGCCATATTTAAGGAACAATATCAATAAAGTATAAAGCAGGATTGAACCTTGATAAATAATCCTTTCTAACAAGTGTGAGGTATTCCTGTATGCACGGCATGTCTTTTCTAATCTGACAGCAGACAACTGTTAAATTAAGTGCACATTTTCCCTGGAGTCACAGCTGGTGGGTTCTAATCCCATGGCAGCCAACTAAAAAAATCACTGGCTGTCTAGTCTACTTAATGTACATGAATATACCTCTCAACTGTCATGATTTTTCAGAATGTAATGACTAATGCCCATATATCTGGTCCTTAATTAGCAGATAAATGACATTATTTGGAATGCAATTTATTGGCAAATCCATTTACAGAATATCTTGGTATGAGCACACTATGTAAAACAGTTCCCTGTAGTTGTATACCTGCTTGCCTCATACTGTCTCATTCTAATAGGTTGAGCAGTATGTACATGCAACATTATCTATGCAAGATTTGAAGTCACTGTACTCACAACTGACACTGCACATCTGTAGAAGTATGTATTGTTAGTCTGTGTAGTAATATCACCTGTGAGGCCACTAATGGTACATTTTTCTCTCTCTCTCCACCTCTTATCTTCTTTAATGTATTAATATTATTTATTATTATGATTTTATATTAATATAGCAATAACCCACGCCTGGGTGTGGGTAATGCTAAATTTACCCACGGTTGGCGTGGTTTGGTCCCGAGGCGGCCCGAGGACCAAACAAAGCCAACCGTGGGTAATTAGCATTACCCACACCCAGAAGTGGTTATTGCTATTATATGACATTATTTAAGAAAAGAAACTGTTACTTTTCTTAAATAATGGCATAGTATAATGCCTGTTTACTGCCCTTCCGCAGATGTCTGGCATCCGCGGCAGTTCTGATGTACTGCGCCTGCGCAGTACATCAGAGTTGTGGCAAAAGCAACGGAGAAAGCAAGATCTCCGTTGCTTTTAGTCTCGCTATATTAAATGAGTTTAACATAGCGAGACAGTTTTAAAATAAGCAACGGACATCTCCGTTGCTTATTTTAAAACGGTCCCGCTATGTTAAACTCATTTAACATAGCGAGACTAAAAAGCAACGGAGATCTTGCTTTCTCCGTTGCTTTTAAACACTGCTCGCTATGTTAAATGGGTTTAACATAGCGAGACAGCTTTAAAATAAGCAACGGAGATCTCCGTTGCTTATTTTAAAGCTGTCTCGCTATGTTAAACCCATTTAACATAGCGAGACAGTGTTTAAAAAAACGAGTTATACTAATGGAAAAAGTCCGGCGACGGACCTTTTTCCATTAGTATATCTCGATTTACAACGGGCACGCTGGCCAATCAGCGTGCACGTTTTGGGGGGATCATGGTATAATATATTATTTTAAACTGTTATGTTGGCTTGATGGCTTATTTAATACTGGTTTGCTGTTAATATACTTACTGTTATGTTATTTATTGTTGTGTTCCTCATAATATACCTTAATATGTATTTTGATTAATCAATGTTATCTTCCATTATGGTAATACTAAAATTTGTTTGGTTATTACTTATCTTACCTTATGTTTATATTTAATTTACTACAGCATGACAAAGTAGGCCTGTTCCAGGTGATCCACCTACCTTGGCTTCCCTGGCCGTGGCACCGCGGCCAAGCATATTTGTGCTGCAACCTAGTGGTGTCCCCTCTGTTGCTCCTGCACTACCTGTGGTGTTGGGTAGTTCTGCCCAACAGGCTAGGGCTGGGCCCCTCTCTGGGAGGTGGAGGGGTAATTTTGTCATCCATCAAGAACTGCTAGATATGCTGCGCAGAGTGCTCTGCCGAACTGTTGGTACATGCTTGCACTGCATGGAGAGCATGCTTGCCATCCTGGTATGGCAGCCTCACCTCAGCCATGAGCCTCCACCACTGCCACCACAGAGGCAGGGAAAGACCAGTGCTGACAGTCCCATGGGTGAGGACTTGAGTCACAATTCTACCATGGATGCTCATCGGACTGGGATTCCACAACTCCCTCCCCATCCAAGGTGTTCATCCTGCTCTTGTGTCACACACCAATCTTGTCTGCTTTTTTGTCTATCTGCAAAAGCTTCATGTTCCCAGCTTACTTCTCCCACATGTACCTATCTCCCTTCCACAACATTCCACTCATCATCATCAGCTTCAGCCCCCTTTTTTCCATTTTTCTACATGGAGTCAGGGTATCATGTTAACTATCGCCAACTCTTTCAATTCAGTGCCACACTCATGCCTTCTTCAACACTCATGCCTGGCTGTCACAGATCGTCTTTCACTCAATCCATCCACCTCTTTGCTGGACATCCTTGCTTCCTCTTACCTTCTTCCTATCTGTCCCAAATCTTCCTCACCAGATTGTCTTCTGCTTTTCTACAGATGTGCCCAAACCACCATAATCTGTTCTCTTTGATCTTTTCTGCACTTGGAGCTACTTTGGCTTCTGGTCTTATGTCCTCATTTCTTCATCTGTCCCACAGTGTGCATCCTATCACCTTTCTCAGGCACTTCATTTCCATCACAGTAAAAATGAAAAAGGAGCAAACCAAAGACCAGGAAGGAACTAGACCAGAAAACGTATAAGCTTTCGTTCGTTTAATAAAACGTCACAAACTTCATCAGAATAAATACAAAAACTTGAAATCACCCTTTAAATACCTGTCATGTGGAAAAAATCATCCAATGACAAAATGCTTCAAATAAATTATTTAAGTAGCCGTTGTGATGTCATGAAAATTTAAAAATACACTATAAATTTTTTAACATTGCATATGTATAAAAACATGAAAATGTATGTATATAATAGTCAACAATAACAAACTACTACACAGTGTTTCATCAAATAAAGCCCATTTTGTGAACAGCTTGGCTAACTACATCAAAGCCTTTGTAACTGAAGAAAACTCTTGACGTTAATAGTTTCATTTAGCCCTGGAGGGTAGTCTGCTCTTAAAGCTATCTGCCATTTAGTTTCCCTACATTCTAATAAGGCTTTAAAATTACCTACCAAAAGACCACAAACTACTTTGTCTAAAACAAAGAATGTACATTTCTTAAAATTGTTACATAATAAAACGTGTCGTATCAGTGCATTATTCCTGTCTTTGTTTCTCACTGCCAACACATGTTCATAAATCCTTCTTTGTAGTAGTTTTGTGGTCTGTTCCTTTCTGGTCTTTGGTTTGCTGCTTTTTCATTTTTACTTTGTTCTTTGGAGTTAGCAGTTTTTGTTTCATTTCCATCACCTCTAGCTTCTTCAACTATTCCACCTTTACTGCCCAGGTTTCTGTACCATACAGTAGCACTGGTCGCACCACTGTCTTGCACACCTTACGTTTCAGCTTCTTTGGCATTCTTCTGTCATAGACTACACCTGATACCCTATGGCAGTTGGCTGCAGCCCCTCCGATTCTAGCTTTGAACTCTTCATTCAGACTACCCTTCTCCTCAACTACTCCTCTCAGATACTTGAAGCTGTTTACCTGCTCCACTATCTTCCCTTCTATCTCTGTTCTCAGCTTCTTCTGATTTCTCCAGTTTGCTCCCATTACCGCCATGTTATCTGTGCTTAGTTTCATCCCATGTGCCTTCAGATTTTCATTCCTTCCTCTATCCTTTGCTGAAGTTCTATCTCAGAGTCTGCCTTTACTGCTACATCATCTGCATATAGCAGCTTTGTTGATCTGTCCCCTCCAACCTGTTTGCTAATGTAGTCCATCACCAGTATGAACAGCAGCGGGCTCAGAGCTGAACACTGATGTAAACCCACACCCACCGGGAACCCCTCTGTGACACTGAACATTGTTCGTACTTGTGTCATTGGGTCCTTGTACATAGCCTGCACTAATTCTATCAATGTTTCTGGGACTTCAAACCACCGCAGTACTGCCCAGATCAGCTTTCTTTGGACCTTGTCATATGCTTTCTCCAAGTCTAGGAATGCCCAGCTGGACTCTCTCCTCATCTCTAGCTTAATCTCAAGTATCTGTCTCATTTGCAAACATCGGGTCAATTGTGCTGCATTCTGATCTGAATCCAAACTGCTCATCTCCCATTTTACATTCTACTACTCTGCATATCCATTTATCGATCACCCTCTCCAGAATTTTCATGCAATGTGATCGGAGTTTGATGCCTCTGTATTGCCCACAGTTGTGGATGTCCCATTTGTTCTTGTACAATGACATGAGTATGCTTAGTCTCCAGTCATCTGGGATACGCCTTTCTCTCCACACTGCTATCAGTACCCTCAGGAGCCATTTCTCTCCTATCTCACCCAGCATCTTTATCATATCTGCTGTGACCTCATCTGAGCCTGCTGCTTTCTCTGACTTCATCTTCCTTAGTGCTGTTCTTACTTCTTCTAGGGTGGGCTCCTCTTCTTCTCTCATTGTAAGCTGTTTCTGGAGCAGTACAGCTTCTGTAGGGTTTTCATCATTCAGAAGCTGCTGGAAATACCCCTTCCATCTCCCTCTGATGTCCTCTGGGCTGGTGACCAGGTTGTTGCTGGCATCCCTTATGAAGCATGTCTGCTATCTTCTTTATCTTTCTGTCTTTGCTTTGCAACCTGATACAGTTTCTTTGTGCCCCTTACTGAGTCACTTTCCAGAAGTTGGTACAGTGCCTTTGATGTCTTTCCTATTGCAACTTCATTATTTGCTTCTTTGTTAGCCATTCAGTAGTCCTTCCTAGCCTGGTCAGTCTTTTCTGTTTCCAACTTCTTCCTGTACTCTTTTTTTTCTTTTGATTACTTCCAGGACTTCTGCATTCCACCACCAGCTTTCCCTATGTACCTTATTTCCATACTTGGCTTGGCCACATATCTGTTCTGTAGTCCTAACACATGCTGTTTTTAGCCACTGGCATTCTTCTTCAACTCCACCTATTTCCTCCTCTGCTTGCGGTGCTAGAGCCCAGAGTAATTCATTTGAAATGTTGTACTTTCTCTCCAGTCAGCTTCCAGGTCTTTAGCCTGGTCTCTGTGACCTTCGAGCCTTCTCTGACCACTGCTTGCAGCTGATTGTGGCAACTAATGTTTTATGCTGTGGGTTGACTGTGTCACTAGGGATGACTTTGCAATCATGGATTCTGTCCCAGTGCCTTTTCCTTACTAGAAGGAAGTCTACATGAGTTGCATGTTGACTACTCTTGTTTATGGTCTTGTGACTGTCTCTCTTTCTAAACCATGTGTTGGCTACTATCAAGCCATTTGACAGACAGAAGTCTAGAATGGCTTCTCCTTCTTTATTCCTGTTGCCCTACCCATGTGGACCCAGGCAGTCCTCATATACTGTTCTGTCTGTCCCAATATGTGCATTCAAGTTACACATTATCAACACCAATTTATGTTGTCCTGCTTTATCTAGTAGGTCCTGCAACTGCTGTCTGAATGCACTTTTTTTCCCTCACTATCACACCCCTGCTGTGGAGCATAGGCTGATATTATGTATAGTCCCCTATCATTATAGTGGATTCTGACTGCCATAAGTCTGTCATTAATTCTGATGATATACCTTACTCCCTTCTGAAGCCTCTCTCTCACCACAGTTCCTACACCATTTCTTGCCTGCCCTCCACCTGATTAGCAGACTCTGGATCACAGGCTAAGTGGCTTTGCTGCACTGCCCTACCATCTCATCTCCTGGATACATAGGATGTCCAGCCTCCTCCGTATTATCATGTCATCCACTTCCAAGCTGCATCCTGTCAGTAAACCTACATTAAGCATAGTAATTCTCAGTTCAAGTTTGGCAAGTTGGCTGGTTTTATGTCCAGCTTTCACTCAACAGAGCTATCCCAGGTAACCCAGGCTGGGGAACTAGACACCGGCCAGCCAGTAGCTTATTGACCAGGGTTGCTGGGCTTTATGGCAGGCACTCACTGGCCAATAGGGGCACATATTCCCCTCCCACCATTAGCATGGGTCCCTGGTGTGGGTCAGAGTGGGCCAGATTATCACCGGTAACTACACATGCCCAGTTTTGGCGACATTAGTCAACATGTCCGAATCACAGTGAGCCAGATTTTACACTGTTGAGTGGCTAGCCCTGCCACGGCATGCAGTCTGTGATCCATGTTTTCCTATGTTGAGGAAACTGTACACCATAGTAGATGCCCAAAGCGGTTGGTCTGTACAACTCTTTCCCCTATAGGGTACTATGTAGAGTCTGTGCTGCTGCCCACAGCTCCATTCATTGTTGAGTTTGAGACAGAAACACTCAGCATGTTTTACGGACATGTGAGAGATCCCACGGAGACACAGGGAGAACATGCAAACTCCAAAAAGGAAAAAATATGCAGAGGCACTAAATTCCAATAAACTCTTCTCAACGGGATAAAAGATTCTTCCCAATGTGGTGAACAAGTTCTTTTATTGCGATGCCAAACAAACTAAAGTTGCACGAACAGACAAACAGGATAAAACACAGTGTGAATTCAAGTAAAAACCAAAATAAATCAAGCGCTTTCACCCATAACTGTGACGGGCTTTTTCAAGATAAAACACAAGTAGAAGGCTGTGTGCTTATAAACAAGCATCAATTTCAATTATGCAATTAAATATAATTGAGTAAATTGGATTAAGTAGTTCAAATAGAAAATACTACATATTTCAAGTCCTATTTAAAGCAACATACAGTTACAGGTATTCTTCGGTGAGTGGAATCAATGCATACAGTGGAATTAATTCAAGAAATAAAGCACGAAACAATGTATTAAAATGCAATGTGCTTTTTGTGATTCAATTGTTAAAATTGTGTTCTTAAAATCTGAAACAAACTAATGAGTTCTGAATTAATGAACCTTCGAAAATTCTTAATATTAAACTAGATGCATAATGGGTCATTTAATATTGCGTGTATCGCGATGTGCATAAATGTTACACGCTTGCTTTGTAAAACAACTACTAAAAACTAGTACAACATAATAAATACATGAATAAAAATGTAAATGTTAAAGTGCCGAGTGCATACAAACTCAATGTTAGGAATATGTTGCATTATATAACCAAATCCTACATAGTATGATGCGTTTTATGAGTTTCAGTTATTTTACATCATTGAAGAGACTGGTTTAGTACGTCTACAGGACTGCAAGTAGTCCATAAAAATGTAAAATCAAAATATAATAATGAAGAAATGTATGGATATGCAAATTAATTAATAATTTGCGTAATATAAATTTTATGTAAAAATGTATTGAAAATGAATATTGCAAAATATTAAATATGTAAATGAATTGTATGTGTGTATTAAATGTACCAGAGGTACTTGGACGACATTTGCATTTTATGGGATGGTAGTAGACAAAACCTTGAAGCATTCCTGCACTACATTAATGAGACCACAAATTTTTTGAATTTCACATCTAATGTTAGTGAGAACGTGATGAACTACTTAGATGTAGTATTATTTAAGAACACTGAGTTACAAATGTTTGAGTCTTCGGTGTTTAGAAAATCTACCTTCTCCAATGCATATCTACATTTTAGCAGTGCTCACCCCTTCTCTCAGAAGAAAGGTATTTTGAAAGGTCAATTCATTAGAGCTTCTAGAATGTGTAATACTGACAAGAAGTTCTTTGATGAAGCTCAAACGTTGATCAAACTATTCTCATAGAGGGGTTATCCGACATCATTAATAGAAGAAATGTATCATGAAGTGATTCAGAAAAGAATTGACCTATACAGTCCCTTGTTAGGTACTGTATCGGAATCAGTTCCCAAATCTAACTTGTTACCTGACGACAAAAACAACACCCCTACTTCCCAAACTGTTTTCAGCTGTACCTTTAACAATGATACTAACAAAATAAAAAATTCAGTTAGTAAATATTGGTCCATCTTAACTACAAATGAGGACACAAAGAAGTGGCTACCTGAAAAACCTGTTTTTGTCAATGCAAGAAATACCAACTTGAAAAACATGTTTGAAAGACATCTACCACCACGATCTTTGAACAAGTGTGGTGTAACAGGTACCCATAAGTGTAACTGTTGTAAACAATGTCCATATATTATGGACACTAATGTTTATTACATTAAGTCTAGAAAATTTACTTTGAAATCAACAGGATATTGTAATTGTGGCTCCAAGGGTATTATCTATTTAGGAGTTTGTCAAGAATGTGAGAGCTTTTACGTAGGTAAATCAGAGAGAACGCTGCGTAAAAGGATTTACGAACATCTTTACGACATTCGCAAAAAGAAAGAGACAAATGCATTTTTTAAGCATCTCACAAGTTGCCCCAAGATGACATTAAAATTTTTGGTAATTGAACAAGTTCCTCTAAATCCCAGAGGAGGAGACTGGGAGACTTCGATAGAATTTAAGGAGTTGAATTGGCAGTTAAGATTAAATGCATCTAAACCTCCGGGTTTAAATGAAGCCATCAGTATTACCAGTCTCCTGAAATTAAGAAGGGCAAAGCTGTAAATAGGATTATGTATTTTGGCACAAAACAAGTTTATATTAACTTTATACTGATTTAATTCATAAAGCATTGGCATTATTTAATAGGTTTAACATGAATTACAAGTAGCTTGCAAAATTAGTTTTCACCGTGATAACACCTCACTGTTTTTAAGTGTTATGACTAGGTTTTTGTAGTACAGTGAAATTTTTAGCTTTGGCTTCTCATTGTTAAGAAGTTAATTTACCTTCTTTGTATAGGACCATTTTAAATGGTGTCCATTTAGACGTTGTTTATTGTTTATTCATACCATCAATGCACATGCACTTTCTTGCTTCCCATACAAAAAGTATTTATTAATTTTTAAATATTTTTAAACATCTAATGTCCTACATTTTTAGCATGTTCAAAAGTTTATTACATTTAATACACACATACAATTCATTTACATATTTAATATTTTGCAATATTCATTTTCAATACATTTTTACATAAAATTTATATTACGCAAATTATTGATTAATTTGCATATCCATACATTTCTTCATTATTATATTTTGATTTTACATTTTTATGGACTACTTGCAGTCCTGTAGATGTACTAAACCAGTCTCTTCAATGATGTAAAATAACTGAAACTCATAAAACGCATCATACTATGTAGGATTTGGTTATATAATGCAACATATTCCTAACATTGAGTTTGTATGCACTACGGCACTTTAACATTTACATTTTTATTCATGTATTTATTATGTTGTACTAGTTTTTAGTAGTTGTTTTTACAAAGCAAACGTGTAACATTTATGCACATCGTGATACACGCAATATTAAATGACCCATTATGCATCTAGTTTAATATTAAGAATTTTCGAAGGTTCATTAATTCAGAACTCATTAGTTTGTTTCAGATTTTAAGAACACAATTTTAACAATTGAATCACAAAAGCACATTGCATTTTAATACATTGTTTCGTGCTTTATTTCTTGAATTAATTCCACTGTATGCATTGATTCCACTCACCGAAGAATACCTGTAACTGTATGTTGCTTTAAATAGGACTTGAAATATGCAGTATTTTCTATTTGAACTACTTAATCCAATTTACTCAATTATATTTAATTGCATAATTGAAATTGATGCTTGTTTATAAGCACACAGCCTTCTACTTGTGTTTTATCTTGAAAAAGCCCGTCACAGTTACGGGTGAAAGCGCTTGATTTATTTTGGTTTTTACTTGAATTCACACTGTGTTTTATCCTGTTTGTCTGTTCGTGCAACTTTAGTTTGTTTGGCATCGCAATAAAAGAACTTGTTCACCACATTGGGAAGAATCTTTTATCCCGTTGAGAAGAGTTTATTGGAATTCAGTGCCTCTGCATATTTTTTCTTTGCTGTTTGGGACTTAGTTCGTGTTTTCACTTGTGTTTGGTGCTTGCTATGGCAGAAAGCACTGAAGTTTCCGACTTTCCAGGGACACCGCTTATACTCAGCGATGCAGCTGATGATCTCCCGGTTACCAGATCCGAATTTCGGCAGGTAATAGTGTTGCTCACACAGCTTTCTAATTCAATCAAAGAAAGCAATGTTAACTCCGGCGGCAGAATTGCTGCTAACCAGGAACAGGAATTTGGCGCAAACAGAACTGAAAGGTCTTTTTCACAGGAACCACAATTCTCCGGTGTTTCGGAGCAGCAGCCTAGTAATGTACATAGAAAGGGCTTTCCATCCCAGCAACATTTGGGTTCAACTACAACGGAGAACACGCAGAGATCGTTTAACTTCAATGTTTGGTCCAACAAACAGTTTACTTTTTCAGCAGGTACTGTTAATAACAATGTTTCAACTGGTAATAAGATTGACTCTGATTTTTCAGTGTTTAGTGACAAATTATACTCTTTCAAAGCAGCAAAAATGGAAATAGACTATTTGCAGGAATGCATTAGAGTCAAGAGGGTACCTAGAGGTCTTCGGATTAACAAATTTCCCAACAATGCAGTTGCAGGCTCAGAACTCCACAAAGACATTTCTGAGTTGTTTGATAATACGGGACTTGATATGTTACACTTGATGGTTAAAGATTATGGAAAGAAAGCTGACATCCTGCTAGAAGAACTTAATATGCTTAATGGCTCCATTAACACTGATATTTCTTTTTCAAGAATTAAAAAAGACTATAATAATGTTTTTTATGAAGTTGATCAGTACTGTTTTAAAATTATGGAAAGAAAAGTAAAAAAATTGGAGAGAGATTTAAATGACTACAAGAATGGGATAGCCCACTGTTATACAACTAAACCGAAATGGTCTACTAAGTACATGAGTAACAATGGGGGGACTGCAACTTTTCAGAATCAAAATGATGACATTCCACTGGTTGAAACTTTAAGGCGTAGTGAACGTCTAGCCCAAAAGCACACTAATAGTAACAGCATAAATAACAATACCCCTAAAAATGATGACAATCAGGTTTTTTACTTTCCCCAATGCAGGCAAGGGAACAGAGCACAGTTCCAGAACCATCAAGTGTGGGGGAAACAGCGCAGATGATGGTGCAGTTAAATAGTAACAGTTTAGCTGAAACACATTGTTCCCCATGTTCGGTTAAAACTAAGAATAACTTCACAATTTACAACTTTACAGAGAGTCCGATTCATGATACACACTTTGAGTTGTTCACAAAGGGTTTCCATTTTGTTCCCTCCAAATCCATGGATACCACCAAAACCATTTTAGAATTTAAACTGTTTATAAGACAGTTAAACTTGGACATTTATTTCAAGGGTAAGAACTTTTCAAGAGACTTAGTTAGTAGGTCAAGTACTTTCAACCCACCCCTACACCCTGTCATTAAAATTTTTGATGACCTGGTTGAGGATGATATAAGAAATTTACCTAGGAAAGGTATTAAATCACAGAACTTACCCCAGTGTTGCCATGTTCTCATTAAACAACTCAGGGATGAACAGATACGTGTAATGAAACCTGACAAAGGGGGTGGAGTGGTTTTAATGTATAGGAATGAATATGAAGAAACAATTCACAATATACTCCAGGATACGGAACAGTATAGCACTCTCTCATTAAATGAATTGAATATTGCATATGCTAGGATTAAACACCTTTTATATGGCATGTTGTTACAGGGTGTAATCAACGAAAAACTTTACAATTTTCTAATAGTAAGTAAACCCCTTACACCAGTAATTTTTGGAATTCCCAAGGTCCACAAAGGGTTACAGCCTCTGAAGTTTAGACCCATTGTTGCAGGTGCAGGTAGCATCACAGAACCCTTGGGCAAGTTTGTTGATTCAACACTTAAAAAGACCATAGCATCAATGGAACATATTTGTAAGGACTCTTGGGAATTCCTGAAAAATATTAAAAAAGAATACTTTTTTAAAACAGACTTTTTAGTCACAATTGACGTAATAGAGTTATTTCCTAGCATTCCACACGATATTGGTATACAGTGGTTCAATGAAATTTTAGCAAAATTTTCAAATTTTAATAACAATACAATTAATTTATTATCAGATTTTATGGACATTATTTTATGTAACAATTTTATTTATTTCAATGGGGAGTTTTTTAAACAAAACAAAGGGGTAGCCATGGGTTCACCATGCGCGTCTGCATATGCAAACATCGTCCTTTTTCACTGGGAAAATGAGTTTGTATTCACATCACAATGGAAAAATAATATCTTACACTACCAGAGGTACTTGGACGACATTTGCATTTTATGGGAAGGTAGTAGACAAAACCTTGAAGCATTCCTGCACTACATTAATGAGACCACAAATTTTTTGAATTTCACATCTAATGTTAGTGAGAACGTGATGAACTACTTAGATGTAGTATTATTTAAGAACACTAAGTTACAAATGTGTGAGTCTTCAGTGTTTAGAAAATCTACCGTCTCCAATGCATATATACATTTTAGCAGTGCTCACCCCTTCTCTCAGAAGAAAGGTATTTTGAAAGGTCAATTCATTAGAGCTTCTAGAATGTGTAATACTGACAAGATGTTCTTTGATGAAGCTCAAACGTTGACCAAACTATTCTCAGAGAGGGGTTATCCGACATCATTAATAGAAGAAATGTATCATGAAGTGCTTCAGAAAAGAATTGACCTATACAGTCCCTTGTTAGGTACTGTATCGGAATCAGTTCCCAAATCTAACTTGTTACCTGACGACAAAAACAACACCCCTACTTCCCAAACTGTTTTCAGCTGTACCTTTAACAATGATACTAACAAAATAAAAAATTCAGTTAGTAAATATTGGTCCATCTTAACTACAAATGAGGACACAAAGAAGTGGCTACCTGAAAAACCTGTTTTTGTCAATGCAAGAAATACCAACTTGAAAAACATGTTTGAAAGACATCTACCACCACGATCTTTGAACAAGTGTGGTGTAACAGGTACCCATAAGTGTAACTGTTGTAAACAATGTCCATATATTATGGACACTAATGTTTATTACATTAAGTCTAGAAAATTTACTTTGAAATCAACAGGATATTGTAATTGTGGCTCCAAGGGTATTATCTATTTAGGAGTTTGTCAAGAATGTGAGAGCTTTTACGAGGTAAATCAGAGAGAACGCTATTAAAAGGATTTACGAACATCTTTACGACATTCAAAAAGAAAGAGACAAATGCATTTTTTAAGCATCTCACAAGTTGCCCCAAGATGACATTAAAATTTTTGGTAATTGAACAAGTTCCTCTAAATCCCAGAGGAGGAGACTGGGAGACTTCGATAGAATTTAAGGAGTTGAATTGGCAGTTAAGATTAAATGCATCTAAACCTCCGGGTTTAAATGAAGCCATCAGTATTACCAGTCTCCTGAAATTAAGAAGGGCAAAGCTGTAAATAGGATTATGTATTTTGGCACAAAACAAGTTTATATTAACTTTATACTGATTTAATTCATAAAGCATTGGCATTATTTAATAGGTTTAACATGAATTACAAGTAGCTTGCAAAATTAGTTTTCACCGTGATAACACCTCACTGTTTTTAAGTGTTATGACTAGGTTTTTGTAGTACAGTGAAATTTTTAGCTTTGGCTTCTCATTGTTAAGAAGTTAATTTACCTTCTTTGTATAGGACCATTTTAAATGGTGTCCATTTAGACGTTGTTTATTGTTTATTCATACCATCAATGCACATGCACTTTCTTGCTTCCCATACAAAAAGTATTTATTAATTTTTAAATATTTCTAAACATCTAATGTCCTACATTTTTAGCATGTTCAAAAGTTTATTAACATTTAATACACACATACAATTCATTTACATATTTAATATTTTGCAATATTCATTTTCAATACATTTTTACATAAAATTTATATTACGCAAATTATTAATTAATTTGCATATCCATACATTTCTTCATTATTATATTTTGATTTTACATTTTTATGGACTACTTGCAGTCCTGTAGACGTACTAAACCAGTCTCTTCAATGATGTAAAATAACTGAAACTCATAAAACGCATCATACTATGTAGGATTTGGTTATATAATGCAACATATTCCTAACATTGAGTTTGTATGCACTACGGCACTTTAACATTTACATTTTTATTCATGTATTTATTATGTTGTACTAGTTTTTAGTAGTTGTTTTTACAAAGCAAACGTGTAACATTTATGCACATCGCGATACACGCAATATTAAATGACCCATTATGCATCTAGTTTAATATTAAGAATTTTCGAAGGTTCATTAATTCAGAACTCATTAGTTTGTTTCAGATTTTAAGAACACAATTTTAACAATTGAATCACAAAAAGCACATTGCATTTTAATACATTGTTTCGTGCTTTATTTCTTGAATTAATTCCACTGTATGCATTGATTCCACTCACCGAAGAATACCTGTAACTGTATGTTGCTTTAAATAGGACTTGAAATATGCAGTATTTTCTATTTGAACTACTTAATCCAATTTACTCAATTATATTTAATTGCATAATTGAAATTGATGCTTGTTTATAAGCACACAGCCTTCTACTTGTGTTTTATCTTGAAAAAGCCCGTCACAGTTACGGGTGAAAGCGCTTGATTTATTTTGGTTTTTACTTGAATTCACACTGTGTTTTATCCTGTTTGTCTGTTCGTGCAACTTTAGTTTGTTTGGCATCGCAATAAAAGAACTTGTTCACCACATTGGGAAGAATCTTTTATCCCGTTGAGAAGAGTTTATTGGAATTTAGTGCCTAAACTCCAAAAAGGCATTGGTCAGAGGTCAGGATTGAACCTTGTACCTTGTGAATGGGGTGCAAACTCCTTAACCACTAAGCCACCTGGTCTCTTTTTCCAACAAATGTTGTTGTTTGCTGTTCCCTAACATTTCACTCTCACCTTAAAAAAAAAAAAAAAAAAGGGCACCTGTCACACAATAAAATATTGTTCCATACATATCTCTCCATTTCTCATATGTGTCCACTGGGCACACTTAATTTGGTCCAATTGGGTTGACAACTCAATTATGTTTCTGGCACCCCTCTTTAAGGGTGACAATCCAAATTCAGCTAAAAAATCTGTTTAAGTGACAGTTGTTGCTGTTGAAGAAATGGCTAGCTATGGTTGTTTCCTACACCCATCGTGCACATCACTACCTGCCTTTTACTATGTTTTTCTCCCTGCTTGCACACCTTTTCACCACTGTCCTATGTCCCCATTTTGCTTTTTAAAAATGCTTTGTGTGACGTGGCATGCCGCATTGCTTAGCAATGCTAATTAGTGCTATATTAATATATGCTTTTGGAACAATATTAATCACATTCAAAAAGTACACCTGCACCCTATTTCAGACCCACAAACATCACACCTGCAGGGCAATGTATCATCCTGCCAAGCCACACAGCTGCCAATGAACATAGGTGTTTTAAGCAAAACATACTAATGCTGAAGTTCCCCTCATTAAGTCTATTTAAACAGTGATGTGCATAGTGCCACACTACACAAATCAGCTCAGAGATTACTAGAAGAATAGTACTGTAATTGACACTCTAGTACACAAATATAGCACTATAAAGGCACACCCATAAGTTTAGACGTAAGTGAGATATCTGATAGCAAGTAACCCTGAAATTATGTCTACAACATGTGAGAAAACACTTGACAAAACATTAATGGAAAATAGAATTTTAACTGGGAGTCTGCTATCCAAATGCAGCACTCTAAAGTCATACACATAATAATAGATGTAAGTGCAGTATTTAACAGAAAATAACTGTGGAATGATTACAACATTTAAAAATTCACCTGCTGTAATAGTGACCCTGTAACGCAATCTGTAAAATGCATTGGCAACATTACTTTTTGGTACATATGCTCCTGGGTTCAGGTAGAGCTGCATCTACCAATGAAAATGCATGTATGTGGTCAACAATATTATAAAGTGTAATATGCATGTCTGTCTCCTCACCTCTTTATCCACCCAAAGCAGTACAGTTGGAATGTCTGCATCTATATAACAGAGGGCAAAGGCGTACAGACAGGACCACTCTCACCTGCTCCAAGTACAACACTTTAAAATGAAGGGAATGTCAGGTAATGCAATAGCCTGAATTTCCAGAGGCTGTTGAAGTGTGTACTGAAATTGTGGCCCAGTATTATCACACTGCAGCCCACAATGTTTTCCTGGTGATATCACAAACAACCATACTGCCCAAATAACATACATATATGGAAGTTGAGCAAGATGCAAGGGGTGCCAGCACACACTCAACAGGGGACTACCATGACATAACATGTGACTTGGCAGTTGTCCAACTGTGTGACATCATGGTTAATGTACACCTACCTTGCATATTGTTCCAAAAGCATATATTAATATAGCACTAATTAGCAATGCCTTGCATTGTGTTACTGATACCACTGGCTGACAGACTTACCTGCCACGCATACCTTACTTCCCAGTGGGGTGGGTGCTCTCAATCTGTCTCTGCCTATTCGACAAGGCTGCCACAGGTCCCACACTTACTCTTAAAGCTTGTTGTCCTGCAAAGTGTTCACCCTTTCTGCCTATGCATATTGCCTGCAGCATCACCTTCAGCTTCAGCCTGTAGCACACACTTGTATGTAAATAGTAGCTGCTGCAGACATTCTCTCTGCCATGACATAGTATCTGTCCCCTGCTATTTTCCAACCCAACATATGAGAAAAGGGTTGTAATCTACATTGAGGCCTTATATCCTATTCAGTGGTTGCACGGGATTGGCTGATTATACTGAAAATCAGCTGTGTTGGTCGCAATTAACATTTTAGAAGCACAGCCTGCTTCAGAGGCAATCACTTGCTAATAGAGAACCATGTTAAAAAGACAAACAGATAACTAAGGGAAACATTGGGTAGGAGAGTTACTTCACAGGGTGAACTTGTTGGTGCAACATTTATATATCTGTATTGTTCAGCAGACGAGTTCTGTACTCCATTGGGTATGTAACCATTTTGTTTCCAACATGATGCATATGTTTCAATATACTTAGGGGGAATGGGGATTACAACAGTAAGCTTTCTTGGAACTGTACTGATGACATATCATTGATATGCCCATGAACTAGAGTACAGTATGGGTATAATTCTCTTTGTTAATTAGGTATACCACTCTCCTGGAAATTTCCCATTGATAGTGGTGATAATAATACACTGCTATTTGTGTGGCACTGCTGGTTTTAAATATTATAAAGGAGGTTTACACCTACAGTCAACAACTTAATGGACTGCTGTGTTGATTGTGTGATCATACAACAGTATCTGTCATGGCACAAGCAGGAGTAGATGTCTACCGTTACTGTCCTACTCGCATCCACACCCTTACTATGTTTGCATGGTGTTGATTATAAGATGTGTAACCAAGCAGTGACTACTGGTAACCATCTGTTATTGCTGTATCTCTACATACTATACTCCCACGTATGTGATCTTGACATGTGTTCCCATTTTGTTGTCTTTCAGGAAATATTTATCCCTGATGCCAGTGCCTTTTTACAGAGGCAGAGAATGACACTATCCTGGATGCCTTGCCTCAACACCACCAACTTCTGCTGTCCAGGGGGAGGGCAAATTTGGAAGAGTGGGCAGTATTGTGGGCTAACCATGTTCGCAATGTCCGTGCTATCGGTCACCAGAACAGGACATATGAACAGGTGTGACACTGTGCCACTGATATGATCAATACTGCACACAGAAGAGCAGCAGATGTGGCCAGGGATCATGGTGTTACTGGTGGAGGGTCTGCAGCTGAGCAACCACTGTCAGCCATTAAGAATTCCTTGTGAACCTAGAAACACAGTACAGCTTCAAGGCTGTGCATACTATGTTAATTGGCATATGTGGTATGTTATGGATGTGTATGCCACTGTTTCAACACAAGAGGAGTGTTCAGGTATGATTAGTTGGATCAGCATTGTAATACTGTAGCATTCAGTGTGTCAAGGTGTACATAGTTTTTCATTGGTGTCAGGTATTTTTATGGGGAGGAAAGAGGTTAGTTACAGTTTGACTCTCATGCTCAGATTGTGATCAACATGCCAATTAACATAGTATGCACTGTAAATGTGAGATATTTGGATGTATTAGCCTGTTATAGTGCAACATAGGTTGCTGTTTACATTACCTCTCCCTCAAATTTTCACAGGACCATCAGGAATCAGACACAGCCATGCTCCTGCTCCTGGTAAGGATAAAACTGTTGTGTTACAGATGTAGATTTAGTGCATTGTATTCACTAAAGTGTCATCCCAGGCCTGCAGGCTAGATTGAAGTACTGTCTGCATGATTGCCAATCTCATGGATTTTTTTCCAAGGGAACATGGTTTCGAGTCATACCTATGCCTTGTAGTTATGACCACACTGGCAGATTTCCAGTATTTGAAAGACATTACAGATTGCCATATGTGTCAAATGTGCAGAGTTTTGACAAATGTCAACAGTTTACATCATTGTTGCTCATGAGATTCTTGATTAAGGAGTTATACTTTACAAGTAACTACAGAAGTTTCTTGGAAAATAATGTTCTCAACTCCTGGTATATGAGATTGGATGTTAAACAAGTCTGTAATACTGACAGCATTGTATACAGCTTAACATATATTGCAAGATAGTACTGCAGATCATTGTAGTGCATATATTAATGTAACGCTTTTCCCTTTTTATCACAGTTGACCAGGGGGACTTGGTCTTTGTCACCTTCACAACACTCTTCAGACTCTGATGATTTTGATGATGGCCAAAGTGAGGCACAGGTGGGGGTTGCAGGGGCTGAATCTGTCACACATGTTGACATCCCTCTTCTGCCCTCATTATCACCACACACAGTCAGTATGCCTATTCATACCCAATCCCCTGAGGCCACAGATATTGGACAGTCAGAGGTTGGGGACATTGAACAGGACAGTGTGGCTACTGTGTCTGCAGTGAATGTTGATACTGGCCATAGCCAAAGAATGATGAAGTTCCACACAGGAGGCTTGACAGGGGTACTTGTAGGAGGCCTGCTGTCCTTCCACCACCTGTTGCAGGTGTCTCATCATGTGTCACTCGGTGTATGCTTAGGACCATCATAGAGGCACAGGCTTATTCTGAAAGGAACTCCAGATGAGTGCTCAAGGTTATGGATGCAGCACAGTCTGACATCCATGACTGCCTCCACCATGTTGCTGATACCCTGGATAGGTTGACTTGATGTAGTGGAAAGACATTGGTCTGAGAGAGATCACAGAATTTCTGTTTTGGAATGGCTATTGTCTGTAAGTGTTCTGTCCACACCAAAACATAAAAGGCCATAGGCTCATGGTCTTGGCCATTCCTGTGCAGGACATAGTCCCAGCAGGTCACATTCACCCTCAGGTAGTAGTGCTGCTTCTGATCATGGGCATGGAGGTGCCAGTGCAACTCCTGGCAGGGCCAGTTTCCAAGTTCGTGGGCATAGAGAGTGAACTGTCAGCTCTACCATGCATGGTTCAAAGCTGTCTAACTTATAGTCATATAGGGCTATCCCTGAGCTTGACAGTGTTCATACAGACACTCACACACCAGTGTCAGAGTCAGGTCACCTGCAGGCACCCACGGCATATTCCATGGTCCATCTTGCCTGCTTCCCTTCCTGACTCACAAACACGCTTGCCAACCTATTGTGTCAGCCTAGGCCTCCTGCACACTGCACAACACCCTGTGCAAGTGATGATACCTGTGCCACATCCCTGTCACCTTTGTCATTGAGGCAGGGAAATTAAGCTATGCGTCTGATACACAGGGTGACTATTTATTTATTTATTTGCATTTGTTTACCAGGTAGTGTCCGACTGGGCAAGGTAGCCTCTTTTCAGTGGAGACCCGGGGAGAAAAGCTCCATTAATGTACAATACAATATTAGACATTTGATTAGCCCTAACATAGTTGCATACAACACAGAGAATCAACATTTGATTAGCACTAAAATAGTTACATACAGCGCAGAGAATCAACAGGGTAGTACATCCTTAGACGTTTGATTAGCACTAGAATAGTTACATAACAAAGATCAGAGAATCGACTGGGTAGTACATCCTTAGGATATTAGCTTACTCAGGTGTAAGAAATTGTAAAGGGTTATTTGATAAGTTGCATATTTTTATGGGAGGTGAGCAGAAGGGAGAGGATTAGGCAGAAAGGGATGGGAGAATATAGCACTTAGGAGGTAAAGAGGTAAAAGTAGGTAGTAAAAGAGGTAGTGCGAGAGAGAGATGTAGTAAGAAATGTAGAACAGGAGGGATCCAGGAGAGCAATATGGGCATAACCAGTTGTTACTGAGGTGTTCTTTTAGCCTGTGTTTGAAATCAGGATAGGATGGGGTACTTTGTAAGCTTAAGGGGAGGGAATTCCAGTACTTAGCAATTTTGTTTGAATAGAGTGAGTCTCCATGGGAGTTTCAGGAGTGAGTAACCTTGAGCAGTGGTTTGTTTGAGGATCTGAGGTCTCTATTACATGTTTGAGACTGAATAAGGGAGGAGATGGCAGGGCAAGCGAGAGTGTTTTGAATAATTATGTGGGTGAGGACAAGCTGATTTAAATTTAAGAAGTGAAGCAGTTCTAGCCAGTTCAATTGCTTTAGAGCAGTGCAGTGATGAGCTTTATGAGGGAGATTGGTTGCAAACTTAGATATTTTGTTGTAGCAGGATTCTAGGTTTTGAAGGTAGATTTTACGTAAGTTGGTGAACAATTGTGAGCAGTATAGCAGAGTAGACATAAGCTGAGATCTAGCTGTGGCTAGTCTTGCTTGAAGTGTTAAGAATGGTTTTGCTCTGTAGAGAGCACATAGTTTGCATGAACCTTTTTGATTGTTTGGGATATATGAATGTCAAACTATCTAAATTACTATGTATTTGTTTAATCCATTGTTGCCTTTGACATAGGTTGATAGTTTCACAGGTGTGTACTAGGCAAATGGTCCTGGGGCCTTTAGAAGCTTAGCTGTAGGACTGCCCTGGCATTGTGCCACCCAACCTTAGTTCCCAGTGCCTCTGTTGAGTAGAGCCACTGAAGTTATCCCCAGGGTGAAGTTTCTATTTCCCATCTACTCACCAAGATTTCTCTTGAAGAGGATCAGCAAGGTGCTCTGCTTGACATGTATGATAAGTCTATTCCATAGCAAGGGCAGTCTCTGGGTTATGAACCGGTCCCTGCAGTACATTCTGTTGATTGTGGTAATGAGGTTGATGTCTCTGAAGTGTGTGGTGCAAAGGAATTCGGATTTCATTAGATGTAGCATTTCTAACAGAGCTGAGTCAGACATGGCTTTGCAAGTCAAGCAGAGATTGTCTCTAAGTAAGCATTACGAGACAGAGAATAGTTGGAGATTTTTGAATCTGTCCATATAGGACAAGTGTTTAAGGCCTAAGATCCTCTTTGTGAGGTACTTTTGTGGCCTCTCCAGTTGCTGCAGGTGTCTAGTGAGGTACATGCCAAATGGGGCATTGTACTCAATGATTGGCCTAATGAGGGAAGAGTAGAGGGGAAACAATGACCTCTTTTGTCCTGATGCAATACCCTTAGTAATGAGATGTGCTATATAGAAGGGCTTTCTGACCACAGTGGCAATGTGGTGATCAAAAGAGACGTTGCTGTCAACCTGTGTTCTCAGATCTCTTATAATGCCTGCTGTGTTCAGTGGACTAACATCAATGTGGTAATTCATGGGAACCAGTTTTTTCCCAAAGGGGATGCCAACACATTTTTTGTCATTGAGCTTAAGGCCATAGTTCTGTCACCAGTCAGTCACAGTGAGGCCATTCTGTAGGATGTCAACATCACTTGGGGAGTCAATAATAGCTCCCAACTTGCAACCGTCTGCGAAATTTGTCAGCCAGAGTCCCTTTGTGTTGGCCTGGACTTCAGAGAATTAGATACCAAACAGGAGAGGACCCAGGACCAAACCCTGTGGGACTCCACTCCTGACTGGTCGTCAGTCTGACTTGGAGTCAGCTACTTTCACACTGTGTGTTCTATCTGGGAGCCAGTTTGCAACCCACCTAGTGATATAGTGGTTGATGCCTAGCTTAGTGAGTTTTTCTATGATTTCTGAGTGGGGAATAGTATCAAAGGCCTTGGCTAGATCAAGGTAGGCTGTATGAACCACCTTGCCTTCATCCACAGCTTTGGTGACTGACTCAAAGAAGTCAACCAAATTGAGCAAGCATGATCTACCCTTCACAAAACCAAACTGTGTAGGATCCAGAGTTTGGATATTCCCTATATCCTTGTTTACTAGATCCATGATGATGCATTCCATAGCTTTGCATAGCAGACTTGTCAGGCTAATGGGGTAATAGTTCTCAAGGTCTGTAGTCACTCTTCCTTTGTGGAGAGGGATGACTGTAGCAGTGTACCATTCGGTAGGTACAAAGCTTGAGGTGAGGCTGTGATTGAACAAGGCACACAGGTGAGGCACCAGTTTACTCTGTAGTTTAAGTAGAACACAGCCAGGGATATTGTCAGGTCCCACAGAAGCTGTATTCTTGGCCTTGAACACTGCTGCTTTAACCTGTGCAGCAGTAATACTGAATGCCTGGCAATCTACTGGTATAGTGATTGGTCCTTTGGAGGTGGAGAGAGGTAAAGCTGGCACTGAATCTGTTGGCCAGCATATTGGCAATATCTGTTGATTTTGTATAAGAGTTACCATTGTGCAGCAGCTCAGAGCAAATCTGGGTATTGTCTTGGAGATTATTTTCATAACTATAGGAGGTCTTGTAGTTGTCTTTACTATCTGCTGTAATTCTGTTTTCATAGCTAGCTTTAACAGATTTGATGAAGGATCTCAACCTTTTGTTGCAGCTGATAAGGGAGTTTTTCCAGTCTTGGGACTTCACCTTATTCTGCATCAGTTTCCTCCTTCTGTTGTAAAGTTTGTTTATGGCAGGAGACCACTAGATTTGCTTCCTTTTTTTGAGGAGAGCATCTTGGTTCTATTGGGTATGGTGAGATCCATGCATTTGCGTACGTGCTCATACAGTGCATTGGTGTATGATTCGGCGGTCATGCAGCTATTCTCCATTTGCATGGGTGCTGTGAAGTTAGCCACCTCTGTTTTTAGGAGCCCAAAGTTAGCTTTGGAGAAGTTTTTCATGGTGGTTACCTTTGCGGGGGTGGGGGGATGTGAGGGATGTAGATTTCCAAGGTGATTAGTTTGGTTGTATTTAACCAGGGAGGAGTTGATTATTGTTGTAGAGCAATGGTCACCCATGTTAGTAATGACCAGGTCAAGGATGTTGCTACCTGTAGTGGGAGTAAGAACTAGCTTGTCCAGGACATTGGAATTAATGAATTCCAGGAAATGTTGGGCACGTGTATTGGTACATGAGTAGTTTTCCCAGTTAATGGAGGGGTAGTTGAAGTCACCCAGTATCAGAGTGTTAGGTTGGACCCTAATATTCTCCAGGGTGCTTAGGAACATGGACTTGTGAGTCTTGGGACATGGTTGGGGACCTATAGCAGGATACAACCTGAATAGCTGTCTTACGCAATGTTAGCTGCACCAAAAGTATCTCTGATGCATTATGTTGGGCTACCAGTCTGGAGGTGTGCACATCCTTTATGAGTATGGAAATACCACTGCCTTTGGAGCATCGGTCCAAGTTCCAGCGCCGAAAGATGTGGAATGAGTTATAGCCTGATAGTGCAGGGGTGCATTCTCCTGCCTTGAACCAGGTCTCAGTTACAGCACAAATGTCGATGTTCTCTATTTCAAGGAGTGCTTTGAGCGAGTGCATTTTGAGATTTAAACTTCCAGCGTTGAGCAGCATGACCCTCACATTGCATTTGTTTGTAGCTGTTAAGGTGGTAATTTGGTCTTTGGAACACTGCCTAAAAAAGGCACTGTAGGGGTGGCAAGAGACTTGGCTAGTATTAGGAGGCCCATGGGTGACAGATGCAGGCCATCTCTGGCAAAGCATCGAGGTCTGTTAATCATGTCATCCTAGGCAGACAGATACTGGATCCCCTTAGAATGGCACCAGAAACTTAGCCAATTTCTGAAATCAATCATTTTCTGCTTGTACTGTGATATAATTCTGGGTGATGGTAGGATTCTGCTCAGGGCTAGGATCATACACGCCTGAGCTACAAAATCTGAGAGGTCCTCCATGTCTCTTTTGATTTAGCCCAGGGAGGTACATCTCAGGTCATTCACACCCACATGTACAATGACAGAGTCATATTTGTATCTGTTATTGAGGGACCCGAGTGTGTGCATTATGTGGTGGATCCTGGTACCTGACAGGCAACTGACTTTTACTTTCTACTTAATCAATCTAGTGAGTGGGACATCAGTGTGCCTCACTATCAAGTCACCTATGACTAGTGTGTTGGGCATTCTGTTTTGCCTTAAGTTCTTTGGTTGAGTGGCACACTGTTTAGGAGAGTTATGTGTCTCATGGTTAGTGTTGTATTTTGGTGGTTGAGTGCATTTCTGCCTTGGAGGTCTCTGCTGTTTTAGTAGATTTTTATTGAGAGCCTCATGAAGGTGGGTGTGTGGTTTGTGTTTTTATGTGAAGGCAGTGCTGGTGTGTGCTCTGGAGGGCTATGTGTTCCATGTGGTGTGGTGCAAGTGTTGACCTTCTTCTCTTGACCAGCTATTCCTGTCTTGGCTGGAGAGTGCATGGCTTCCAGTTTGGATATATAAGTGCATCTCTCGCATGTCTGAGTGTTGGGAGGTAAGAAGAGAGGGTTGTTGGTGTACAAGAGGCAGATGCTACATTGCCTCAGGATGCCCAAGTTCACCAGGTTAATAGGAGAAAGTACAGGGAACTGACCTTTAGACATGCCTGGGGGAGGGCATTAATAATAAGTACTGGAGCTGTTTCCTTGTAGAACATTTAGTGTTGATAGCACCTTCGTGTGCTACAATAATTGCTAAAATAAGTCTGGTAAAGTGCTAGACTAATAAGCTCATAAAAGTGCAGGAGAGGAAAGAACTAGCAAATCTAAGTGCTAAATTGAAGAGCAAACTTTGGCACCACTCAGAAGATTACAAACAGTCATGGATACAGCAAGTCTGTATCTGGAATAGACTAGTTACATGAAAGTCGGAAACAAGCACAAACACAGGCTTTTAAACCAGAAAGTTGAAAGAGATGGAAAAACTTCCCAAACGTACAATAAACTACAATTTCTGGGCAAGAAACTACTCCCCTTGTGGTAGATAAGCTACCTAATGCTTACCACTCCCACTGATAAGCTAGAATGCTTCCCTCATACACAGAAAGGCTTGGGAAGCTCAGAAGCCTACATACTGTCCTGGATACAGCAAATCTGTATCTGGAATAGACTAGTTACAGGAAAGACAGGAAAAGCGCAAACATGGGCTTTTAAACCAGAAAGTTAAAAGAGATGGAAAAACTGCTGAAACGGTCAATAAACTACAATTTCTGGGCCAGAAATCACTCCTCTTGTGGTAGATAGGCTACCTATTGCTCAACACTCTCACTGACAAGCTAGATGGCTTCCCTCCAACACAAAAAGGCTTGGGGGGCTCAGAAGCTTACAAAAAGTCCTGGACACAGAAAATCTGTATCTGGACTAGACTAGTTACAGGTAAGGTGGGAAACAAGAGCAAATGTGGGCTTTTAAACCTGAAAGTTGAAAGAGATGGAAAAACTGCCCAAACAGCCAATAAACTACAATTTCTGGGCCAGAAACCACTCCTCTTGTGATAGATAGGCTACCTAGTGCTTACCCCTCCCACTTATAAGTTAGAAGGCTTCCGTCCAACACAGAAAAAGCTTGGGGGGCTCAGAAGCTTACCAACTGTTTTGGATAGAGCAAATCTATAACTGGACTAGACTAGTTACATGAGAAGCAGGAAACAAGCTCAAACGTGGGCTTTTAAAGCAGAAAAGTTGAAAGAGATGGACAAGCTGCCCAAACAGCCAATGACTATAATGTCTGGGCTAGAAACCACTCCTCTTGTGGTTGATAGGCTACTTAGTGCTTACCACTCCCACTGATAAGCTAGAAGGCTTTCCTCCAACACAGAAAAGGCCTGGGGGATTCAAAAGCTTACAAACAGTCCTGGATAAGCAAATCTCTATCTGGACTAAACTAGTTACTGGAAAGGTGGGAAACAAGTGCAAATGTGGACTTTTAAATCAGAAAGTTGAAAGAGATGGAAAAAAATGCCCAAATGGTCAATAAAGTACAATTTCTAGGCCAGCAACTACTCCTCTTGTGGTAGATAGGCGACCTAGTGCTTACCAATCATACTGATAAGCTAGAAGGGTTCCCTCCAACACAGAAACACTTGGGGGGCTCAGAAACTTACAAACAGTCTTGTATACAGCAAATCTGTATTTGGACTAGACTAGTTACAAGAAAGGCAGGGAACAAGCTTAGATTTTTTTAATAGAAAAGCAGCTAAAACAGCACTTAAAAAATTCAAGTGCAGTGCAAGCTAGCACACTTGAGTGTGTAGCAATATGAGAGCAAATACAGTTTAAATAAATGCAATTTATTCAAACTGTATTCTGAACTGAATTCAATTATTGTTTTATTCAATTCTAAACAGTTAAAAAGTGCAAAAAATATACTTATCAATTGAGAAACACTCTCAGGCAGATATAAGGAGAGTCTAGCAATTTTTTTTAGTAAGGTGGAAAGGGAGAAAGCAGGAACCGAAGCTAATTCAAGGTTAAGAACCTAAGTGGGTTGGTCTTCTCAAATGTTTTCTCTGTATTAGGTAGAATGAGCTTGTGACACCATGCTGGGAGGAGTGTCCCAAATCAAATTTACAGTATAGGCAGGCAACTGCAAAGCCACTGAGTATAGGAACAAAACATCAATAGGGAGGGTGGGTAGGAAACTATTACAGCTACTAGCTCTAGCCACTAAATGAAAGTTTTAAATAGATAAAGGAGCAAGGAGACTAGAGAATGCTTTTAACTGCAAGCACATCAGTTATATGATACCTGACTAGAACACAGAAACCTCACAGTAAAAGGCACAGAGAAGCACAGATAGAGCATTCACAAACAGAAAATACAACTCTCAGTATGAAAAAGCAGTTTACAGTTAAGTAATTCAGTAAAAATGCAATTACAGTAATGAAACACTATCTAGTAATGAAAAATACAATTAAAACAGTAAAAAACAGTACACAAATGCAGTGAAACAGTAAAAAAAGCTTTATAACAGTGCAAAATGTAGTAGATTAGCTATATAGCATAATTATAAGTGTTAAAGAAGTGCAATTCAATTAAATAAATGTAAGAAATAACGTATTCTGCTCTTGGAATCTTAAGGAATTTTTGCTTTGTCACAGTGATGAATCACCATTCCACAGTCTGGTAAATACAAGCACATCCCCCTGCAGACACAGGGTTTATATACCAGAAAGGATTTAAGAATCTAGAAAGTGGAATTACAACCCAGTCCTACAAGCCCCTATTCTTACAACCAATCACTCGTGCTAGAGAAGGTCAGGAAACCCTGTTACTCTCAATGACAAAGAAGACAAGACACTATCAGCAGAAGATGGCTGCCAGAAACACAGGAAACTCAACAAACAAAACTACCAGACCTGGATAACAGCAGATCTCTATCCAGATTATGCTACCTAAGTAGAGCACAGAAACCTCACAATAAATGCACAGAAAAGCACAGATAGAGCACTCACAAACAAAAAATACACTTGTCAGTATGAAAAAGCAGTTTACAATTTAGTAATTTAGTACAAATGGAATTACAGTAATGAACACTATTACAGCTACTAGCTCTAGCCACTAAATGAAAGTTTTAAACAGATAAAGGAGCAAGGAGTGCAAAAAATATACTTATCAATTGAGAAGAACCTTAAGTCAGATACAAGGAGAGTCTAGCAATTATTTTTAGTAAGGTGGAAAGGGAGAAAGCAGGAACCGAAGATAATTCAAGGTTAAGAACCTAAGTGGGTTGGCCTTCTCAAATGTTTTCTCTGTATTAGATAGAATGAGCTTGAGACACTATGCTGGTAGGAGTGTCCCAAATCAAATTTACAGCATAGGCGGGCAACTGCAAAGCCACCGTGTATAAGAACAAGACATCAATAGGGAGGGTGGGTGGGTAGGAAACTATTACAGCTACTAGCTCTAACCACTAAATGAAAGTTTCAAATAGATAAAGGAGCAAGGTGACTAGAGAATGCTTTTAACTGCAAGCACATCAGTTATATGATACCTGACTAGAACACAGAAACCTCACAGTAAAAGGCACAGAGAAGCACAGATAGAGCATTCACAAACAGAAAATACAACTCTTAGTATGAAAAAGCAGTTTACAGTTAAATAATTCAGTAAAAATGCAATTACAGTAATGAAACATTATCTAGTAATGAAAAATACAGTTAAAATAGTATAAAACAGAACACAGATGCAGTGAAACAGTAAAAAAAGCTTTATAACAGTGCAAGATGTAGTAGATTAGCTATATAGCACAATTATAAGTGTTAAAGAAGTGCAATTCAATTAAATAAATGTAAGAAATAACATATTCTGCTCTTGGAATCTTAAGGAATTTCTGCTTTGTCACAGTGATGAATCATCATTCCACAGCCTGGTAAATACAAGCACATCCCCCTGCAGACACAGGGTTTATATACCAGAAAGGATTTACGAATCTAGAAAGTGGAATTACAACCCAGTCCTACGAGCCCCTACTCTTACAACCAATCACTCATGCTAGAGAAGGTCAGGAAACCCTGTTACTCTCAATGACAAAGAAGACAAGACACTATCAGCAGAAGATGGCTGCCAGAAACACAGGAAACTCAACAAACAAAACTAACAAGCTTGGAGAACAGCAGATCTCTATCCAGATTATGCTACCTAAGTAGAGAACAGAAACCTCACAATAAATGCACAGAAAAGAACAGATAGAGCACTCACAAACAAAAAATGCACTTGTCAGTATGAAAAAGCAGTTTACAGTTTAGTAATTCAGTACAAATGGAATTACAGTAATGAACACTATTACAGCTACTAGCTCTAGCCACTAAATGAAAGTTTTAAACAGATAAAGGAGCAAGGAGGCTCTAGAGATTGCTTTTAACTGCAAACAAATTAGTTATATGATACCTGACTAGAACACAGAAACCTAACACAAATGCACAAAAAGCACAGATAGAGCACTCACAAATAGAAAATACAACTCCCAGTATGAAAAAAGCAGTTTACAGTTAAGTAATTCAGTAAAAATTAAATTATAGTAATGATACATTAGCAATGAAAAATACAATTAAAACAGTATAAAACAGTACACAAATACAGGGAAACAGTAAAAGAACCTTTATAACAGTGCAAAATGTAGTAAAGTAGCTGTATAGCACAATTATAAGTGTTAAAGAAGTACAATTCAATTAAATAAATGTAAGAAATAACTTATTCTGCTCTTGGAATCTTAAGGAATTTCTGCAATTTCTGCTTTGTCCCAGTGATGCATCACCATCCCACAGCCTGGTAAATACAAGACATGCAACTTGTATTGGTCACTGGCAGATATTGTGTGCTGCTAGTTGTAATGAGTAAACTGCATTATTTTGTGTACATTAAATTGGATGATGTTGCAATAGCTGTATACTTAAACAATGAACAGTGTCTCATAGAACTATATATGTTTCAATTTCAGGACTGTGTGGGACACACCTATGGGTACACAGCTACAAGAAAAAAAAACATAAACCTCAGAGCATAGGATGAAATGTCAGCACAGAAGCAACATGTCTTCACAAAGGTAAAGCTGTGTAGGTGTATGGCACCATAGGCTCATATGTGTATCACAGGCTAACAATGGGCAATGGCTTCAGGCAGCCTACTCCAGCATCCATAATCTCTGACATGGTGTGGTATCCTTGATAAGTGTAAGCAGGGTTGTGGGAATTGATACACCTACAAGCTGTGGCGTAAGAGATGCACCATCTACAACTCCCCTGTGTCCATGACAGACACTTATCCTAAACCAGATATGGTTGCCTTGTTCCACATTACATTCCGTAACTTGCACATGATGTGCGTTACAGCAGGAGTGTGGTTCACATGGATGAAGAGACTGTTACATGTAGTGTGTAGTATCAGGAGTACATACCTATCTCTCCCAGAATGTCTTATTTATACCACAGTCAAATTGCAGCTGTGCAGAACAGATACTTCTCATGCTAGTCCTGTCTTGCATGTGCAGGTGGTGCAAAGTGGGATCTGACACCTCCCTGTACGGCAGCCATACACCTTCCCTCCAAAGCATGTAGGAGACAGAATGCAAAGTTATGGTCTTGACAAGGTCTGCATTGGAGATGTTATGTACACTGTGTATTGGGTTAGTGTGGGACCTCTTTGGCTGTTACAGGTTTCAGATATGCCTGTGTATTTGCATAACAAAAGTGGCATTACACTGATAAATGTGATGAGTGTCACATACAGTGTAACAATGACATTCTGTGACTTGCATGCCATATCTGTCTCTATAGGTTGTGCAATACTCCATAAAGCACCACATCTTACTGACCAGTGAAAGTGAAAGGCTAGATCACTTTCTGTGTCCATAAGTCCCTGACTAATGGGTCAACTACTGGAGGTGTGCAGTCAATACGATATTTTCCAGGGGATGGATGACTGCCAAAAGTATAGTATTGCACATTCCTTGGCATGTAGTATTTGCCAGTGACTCTGACAACACCTGAATGTGTGTGTCAGCCCATCCTGGATAACTGCTGGCTCTGTGTGGGATTTAGCGACAGCTCCTTATTTGTAATCATCTGCAAATGTAGTCAGTTTGAGGTCACTGACAGTTACCATGACTGCAGAGAAGGGAATGGATAGGAAGGGTAGTTCCAGGAATGATGTGTGTGGGTAGTCCACTGGTGACTTGCTTCATTGTAGTGCTGGTCTAAGCAATCCTATATTCCCAGATAATGAGTGTCAGACACTTGGTTATCCAATAGCTGACATACAAGTTTGTAAATAACCTTTGCAGTGTGGCCACAATGCCTGATGGCCTAATCTTGTCAAATGCCTTCACAGGCCATGTTAGGTGGTATTAGTCATTTTTTCTTCATTCATTGTATACTGTAGCATTCAATGAGGTGTAATGCTTAGGGTAGGCATGATCTGACTTTGAAAAAAACACACTGTGTATGGGCCAGTGTCTGCAGGTATACTACATTGTTACTGATCATTTCCATGATAAGTATTTTCGTAGCTTTAAATGTAACACTACTGAGACATATAGGGACACTATTTGTCACTACATGCTACTTGCCCTGTGTGCAACTAAGTATTGAAGTTAATTCCATCATGGGTTCCAAGAAGGTAGTCATCCAACATATCTGTGTCTGTACAGAGCATAGACAAGAAGTAGGGGGAGGGTAGTCATACGTACACTTTGGGAAAGGTAAGGAGGTTATATTTGTACAGTTATTCTGTAGTTGCACACCACTCAAACAGTGTATACTGCAATGACAAAATTACATTGTGAAAAATGCTGACAAGAGGAGAGTCCCCTAAATTGCTGGTGCCTGCCAACTACAACTGCTGGTCTCACCACAACCACTCTCTCCTGGGATACCATGCTCCTACACTGTTTCTCTCACCAAAAGCAAAATGTTAGCACCAAACCCCACATGAGGAGCAAGCCACAGCCTGTTGTTCATCCACATAATTGTCCCATGTCATACAAAGCTGTGTAGGCTTGACATAACATTTTTCAGGTAGATGCCTTGAGTAGCAATCAGCGCAATCATTACAGTTTGGCATGTATTATACCTTGCATTCCAGGCTTCCTAGGATTTCAGTAGGGTGATGAGCAGATAGTGAGTTGGAGCACAGATGCAGCATCACAATATGATGTTCAATATCCAGTGACATAGACATCCAATGTTGCTCAAGCAAGCAGCACAGTGGCAGTGATCCCTGTTAGGTGACACTTTCACAGAAATTCATGCAACCTGACCTTCAACAGCTTCATGGTGCATTTCAGTGTGCCATGGATCTGAGGCATACTGCAGAGGAGTGGCCACTTTAAGATAAAGCGTGTGTCCCCACACATGTCCTATGTATGTCACACTGTACATTTATTTAACCAGAACATGTCTGGTTTCCCACATCACATCACACACCATGCAGTGTGCTGTCTGGTTGCTTGACAGGCAGTGTAGACTAGCAAGGTCAGAGTATTGATTGCAGAGTTGAACACGCTCTCTGTGCATGCATGGACATCAACATCTTCATGCAAGGAGTACCTACAGACACTGCATTTGAGGTTGTCAACCCCAAGGGTGTAGCAGCATGGCCCTAACTTTGCTGGAGTTGTACATTGTCACATTTGTAGGTATGCTATTGCAACCATGCCTAATTATGGAGTTATGGTTAATCCAAGAGCCACAGCATCTGTAAGGCCACTATTTAATGAAGGCCTGCTGTGATGTATACACAAGCAATACTTTATTGCTAATGGCATTATCACTGACTGCTGTTGAGACGTGGACAGTGTCCCTGCCCATATACTGCTATGCCACACAAACAAAACATGTGA
>NC_056734.1:304678681-304951077 GCF_019279795.1 Protopterus annectens
TTCTGACTAGGAATATTCTTTCCCTCCTTATGAGGATTCTGATGCTGAGGAATCCATACCTTCAGCTTCTCCCCCTGAGGATTTCTCTTTTGGGGAAACTTTGCATGAAATGAGGGAACATTTCCACTGGGAAGGACAGGAGTATTCGGAATCTAAGAAAAGACTAAGGGATTTTCTTCTTCTTCCCCAACATAGACACCTGGCTATTCCTCCTATTTTTGATATTGTGGATGATGCTTTTTCGGAGGCTAACTTAACCCCTGACTCTTTTCCTCCAGCTCCTGTTAAGCCTGACAGATATTACAGGGTTCCTGATTCCCACCAGTTTTTATACAAGAACCCTACTGCTGACCCTGAAACCATTTCTCAGGGTCCTAAGGGAGTTAAGGCCGCTTCTGATAAAAACCCCATTCCCACTGAGAAGCATTCCAGATCTTTAGAAAGATGGGGCAAAAAAGTGTACACTTCTGCTACTTTATCTATTAGGGCTTTAAACTGTCAGTTTCATATGCTGAAATACCAGCAATTTCTCCTGTCTGTTTTAAAACAAAAGCTAACTTCGTTTCCACCTGTGCAGATGATAAGGAATTACATGACTTAATGCATGCCACTGAACAAGTTGGGAAGCATGGTTTACACTGTGGATTTGATGCCTTGGAGGCTTCTTGTAGGGCTGCTGCCTCGGGCACAGTAATTAGAAGGCATGCATGTTTAAAGGAACAAAATTTGCCAGATCAAGTAAAAGCTAAATTATTGGATGCTCCTGTTCAGCATAATGTTTTGTTTGGATCTAAAGTTGAAGAGGTGATTAAAAAGATGGAGGACAAGGCAAAATCCATGCAAACAGTTAACGATTTCTTACAAGTACAGCCACCCAGATTTAGTAGGAATTGGCCTACAAAAAATTGGTCCTTTCCCAATTCAGACATGCCTCAGAGGGGTAGATACAGACGCTCATGAGGAAGGCCTCAAACACAAGCCTCTTATAGACCAAGACAGTGGACTGCTTCCACCCCTAGGGGAGGAGAGGACAGGTCGCAAGCTCATAGGAAACAGACTCAATGACTCCCTCTGTTGGGCTGCAGGAACTTCATACCTGGAAGCCCCTCTCGGAGGAAAACTTGCTCTTTTTCACCTAAATTGGACTCATATAACCCAAGACAAGTGAGTTCTGGATGTGCTTTCAAGAGGTTACAAATTCCATTTTCATACCCTACCAAGGCCAAGCGGATGGCCAGATCTTTCAAAATATCAATGGACAGAGGCCTTAAACCAGTTGGAAGCTCTTTTGGCTATGAAAGCCATAGAACTAGTTCCCCTTTCAGAGATGGGACAAGGCTTTTACTCAAGGCTCTTTCTAGTCCCCAGGAAGCAAAATTCATGGAGACCCATTCTGGATCTGTCAGTCTTGAACACTTTTCTAGAGATACCAAAATTCAAGATGCTAACTCTACAGCAGCTACTTCCAATGCTGACCAGAAATGCATGGATGGTAACTTTGGATTTAAAGGAGGCATATTTACACATTCCCATCAGGCAGGAACGTAGAAAATACCTCAGGTTCAAGGCCGGATCGAGGCACTTTCAATTCTCTGCGCTGCCCTTTGGATTGTCTACTGCGCCCAGGGTCTTCACCAAATGCCTGGCTCCAGTAGTAGCTTATTGCAGACTCAAGGGAATTCAAATTTACCCTTATCTGAACGACTGTCTTATTCAGGCAGACTGCAAGGAGGTCTTACTCCAGCATCTACAGTTTGTTCAGAATCTTCTCAAGTTCCTGGGATTCACTGTAAACATAAAAACGTCAAATTTGACACCCTCACAACAGATAATTTTTCTAGGCACTTCTCTAAACACAACAACCCAGATGGCATTTCTGACACACGAAAAACAGTTACAGCTGGCTTCAACTTTCAAAACCTTGGCAACTTTAACTCAGCTATCTGCAAGGAGATTCCTGCAGGCTTTGGGTTACATGGCCTCCTGCATCCTTCTCGTACCATATGCAAGACGACATATGAGGAAAATACAGTGGTACCTTAAAAATGTATGGTCGTAGCATTGCCACAGTTTAGACATACTGATCTCCATCCAGCCTTGTCTTCAAAAGGAATTCCTTTGGTGGTCCAAGGCATGTACTCTAAACAAAGGAAAACCCTTCTGTCTGCCTTCGGCCACTCAGATACTAACCACGGATGCCTCAGATTATGCATGGGGAGCCCATTTTCAGGGCAACTGTCTGCAGGGCCTTTGGACAAAGGATCAGAAGCACCTGCATATCAATTTAAAGGAAATGTTAGACATTCAGAAAGCTCTATTGGCCTTCAGGAATCTTCTACAACCAGGACAACTACTGATATGGACAGACAACACCACAGTTATGTGGTACATAAACAAGCAAGGGGGATCTCATTCCTACCCCCTTTGCAGACTAGCCATGGATCTATGGAACACAGCTCTACCTTGCAATCTGGACCTTCAAGCTCAGTTTCTACCAGGAAGCAAAACGTCCTGGCAGACAGTCTGAGCAGAAACCTTTCAGACCTACATGAGTGGATGCTGGACACCGAAATATTCAGGATGATAACAGCAGTCTGGGGGTGTCCTCACATAGACCTCTTTGCATCCCACCTCAATCATCAACTACAGATTTTTTGCACCAGGAATTTCCATGAACAAGCTTGGAAAGTGGATGCACTATCATTCAGTTGGAGAAACCTCTCGGGATATGTCTTTCTGCCTCTTCCTCTTCTTCCACGGGTATTATTAAAGATCAAACAGGACAAACCCAAGATGATAATCTTGCTGGCCCCAAATTGGCCTCGACAGTTTTGGTACCCAACTCTGAAAAACCTATGTCTGGAGCCCCCTTGGGTTTTACCACAGACTCCGAACCTTCTGTCCCAGCACCGGGGTCAGGTTCTACACTCCCATGTCAGAACTCTCAGCCTGGTGGCCTGGTTAATCCAGGGTCTTTGATTCATTCTCTCCTACCCAAGCAGGTTATGGATGTCATTTTAGAAGCCAGATGTCCTAGCACTAGAAAATCTTATGCAGGAAAAGGGAAAAGATTTTGTTCCTGGATGCAGGCTCAGGATTCTGATCCTTTTCTTCCTAACATTCCTTTGATTTTACTTTACCTGACAGATCTCTTACATAAGGGTCTCTCTTTCTCTTCCATTAAGATACATGCCTCTGCTATTTCTGCTCATTATAATACAGGCCCTCCAATCTTTTCCCACCAGCTCATGAGACAGTTTCTCAGAGGAGCTAAGAACTTAAGGCCCCCTAGATCTCCTCCCATTCCTGCTTGGGATCTCAACTATGTTTTGGAAAAGCTCACCTTACCTCCTTTTGAGCCTGCTGCCTCTTCTGACATCAAGTTTTTATCTTGAAAAACAGCCATCCTGTTAGCTCTGACCTCTGCCAGGAGAGTTTCAGAGTTGCAAGCTCTTTTGGCTGTGGAACCTTATATTATTTTTCATCAAGACAAGGTGTCTTTAAGGACTAATCCTACTTTCATGCCTAAGGTGGTTTCCAAAGTGGCTTTAAATCAAACTATTCACTTGCCAACTTTTTTCCCCACTCCTCAAAATAAAGGGGAAAGGATCTTACATTCCTTGGATGTACACAGACAACTACGTTTTTACCTGGACAGAACCAAGGACATCAGAAAATCAAAGCAATTGTTTGTTTCTTATGCTTCAAGTTCCCAAGGTAAAGCCATTTCAAAACAGACCATTTCTAAATGGATTGCTCATGGAATCAGATTTTGTTATTCACACCATGGAAAGCAAATCCCAGGGAGTATAAGGACACACTCTACCAGAGCTGCTGCCACTTCAGCTGCCTTCCTCAGGGGAGTTCCTACCAAAGACATTTTAGAAGCTGCAACTTGGAGTTCAGTGCATACTTTTACAAAGCACTACAATCTACCTCTCTACTCTAAGTCTAGGGCAGGCTTTGCTTCTGCAGTCTTGCAGGGCCTTTTAGCCGCCCCTTCTTCTTTATGACCACCTCCCTTTCATTCTGCTTTGGGATTCTACCCTACAGTCAAGACTGCAACAGTGAAACACGATGAACATAGTACAGTTGTGTACACTTACCATAAATGTAGATGTTCGAGTGCCTTCACTGTTGCAGTCTGGGTTTCCCTCCCTCCTGTCCCCTCTTATTTTTACTTTTGTGTGGATCCTTTTTTTCACCATTCTTCTGAGTTGTATTTGCAAAGGATATGGGACCTTACTCATTTTGGGACTCCTGACATCTGGGGCAAGAAAAACTGGAGAACATGGCGTCGGCTGTCAGCTTTGTACTCCTGGTGCTCTGACGTCAGGGAGCATGGCTGCACAGCCGACGCCGGACCCAGACTTTGGGATTCTGGCCGACCGAGGACTGCCTGACGGCAGGGGTGAACCCTACAGTCATGACTGCAACAGTGAAGACACTCGAACATCTACATTTATGGTAAGTGTACACAACTGTACTTTCTATAATCCTATCCCGTAACCTTCTAGTGGATTTTCCAGTATAGAAGCTTGCACATTTCTGGCAATTAGCCATGCATATAATAAAAGATGTATTACACGTGGCTGTACACCTACAGGTATATTTCCTACCTGTGATCGGATGGATAAATTCAGTGGACTGATTAATATTGGGGCAACATGAACAGTTATGACATGGAAAGTTCCTTTTCTGTTAAGTGCAGGAACACGCTTATTATTAAGGGTAAAGTCCTTTGACATTAGGCAAATGGGAACAAATATATATATATATATATATATATATATATATATATATATATATATATATATATCGTGAAACCAATGTGTATGCATCTAATATTTTATTTTATAAACGTTCTGTGGACGATATTTTTTTGATTTGGCATGGTATTGATAAAGATCTGCATAATTTTTTTTTACTTATTTGAATAATACGGTTACATTTTTTAAATTTGAAATGACTTTTCTGGCTCCCATTTGGATTTCTTGGATGTTGGGCTACAATTGACAAATTCCAGATTAAAGACTTGCATATATAAAAAAGATGTTCAGGTGAATAGGTACCTACATAAGAGTAGTATGCATGCAAAGAGAACTTTTAAAGGTATTGTTATAAGTCAATACGTATGGGCCAGTAGATTGAATATGAAAATGGATGTCTGAATTACAGATACAGGAAATGACAGATAATTTTTTTTAGAAATGGGCTATAACCTTGATGAGTTAGAAACAGCAAGGAACGATATGATACAACTAAGAGATACAAGGGCTAGACCCTACTTTTCTGACCATGAAGGTGTCTCTTTTCCTATGCATGATCTGGGTTCTACTCAATCTTTGAGGTACCTAATGACCTTCAGTAGGGCCAGTGAACCAGTGAAAGGATTATTAGAGAAAACTGGGATATTCTAAAGGCCATACCTGGCCCTGGAAAATGACTTCCAAATAGGCCTTTGTTTACATATCATAATTGTCATAATCTGAAAAAGCTTTTATGTTATAAGGACATTACCCTTAATAATAAGCATGTTCCTGCACTTAACAGAAAAAGGAACTTTTCTGTGTCATAACTGTTCATGTTGCCCCAAAATTAATCAGTCCACTGAATTTATCCATCTGATCACGGGTAGGAAATATACCTTTAGGTGTACAGCCACATGTAATGCATCTTTTATTATATAGTGTCCAAACCAATGCTCGGTGATGTATAAGGTTCTGCCAAACGACACCAACAATCAATAAAACAAATAATCCGTGGCAGAACACTGCTATGAAATCAAATATATTTATTAAAATTCCTTCTCGGACAAACAGATAGAACAGATGAGCGCTTTCGGGTATTAACCCTTCATCAGATAAAAACACATAAAAACTAATTAAATTTAAATATCTTATCCACCAATGAACAATCAGAAAAAAACCCTCCTATTTTTGAGGGTGGGCTTCATGGGGATGACATCATTTAAGCCTGGTTTCCTGTGGGCCATAAGTTCTATTATCCACTTTGATTCAATTAATTCTGTCAGCTGTTTAATATCCCCTCCTCTGTTACTTAGCCTGACATTTACTATGGCCCTGAAATTGAATCTATGTGTGGGATTGTGCTCAATATGTCTGTATAAAGCATTGTGTGAGTCACAATTTCTAATAGCTGAAAGGTGTTGTAGCACCCTGATTTTAAACATATTATTTGTTTTTCCCCACATAGAAGCTAGTACAGGATACACACTCTGCTAAGTAAACTATGTCGGTAGTTCTACAATTAGCCCTTGCTTTTAGTGAAAACACTTTCCCAGTGACTGGATGTACAAATACAGGGTTCTTATTAATATATACGCATGTCTTACACATACCACATGGTACACTTCCCTCTTGGGCTTTGAAGGGTAGTTTTTTAACACTCTGCTCCCTGCATAAAATATCCTTTAAATTCTTGTTTTTCCTATAACCAAAACTGGGGCTATCTCCTGCTATCCCTTTTATCTTATCGTCACTTATTAAAATATTCCAATTTTTATGGACGATTTCACATATCCCTTTTATGTCACTACTATAAGTGAACATAACCTTGGGATTGCCGAGGCCAAAACCAATCTTGGGGGAAGGGGCCATATCACCATCATTACGGTGTAGCCATGGTTTGAATGCTCCACTTCTTTTTTGTTTGTTGTTATTAACTATTCTACTCACTATGCCTTCCTTATAACCCCTTTCTTTTAGAAAACCTTTTAAGTTTCCTATCTCTCCTTCATAGCAAGAATCATCAGTGCAGATCCTAGAGGTCCTATTAATCTGCCCCTGTATGATATTGGGGAAGGTGAAACGTGGATGCATGCTGTTGTAATAAAGTAGCGTATTCTTCCAACAATCCTTCCTGTGTAGGCTCGTGTTGAACCCTTCACAGGTCTGTAATATATGTACATTTAAAAAATCTATTTGTGTATAGGAGCAGTCCATAGTAAACCTCAAAAAAGAGGTTGTTGAATGTAGGTAGGAAACAAATGTATCTAAAGAGGCCTTATCCCCCTTCCATAGAACAAAAACATCGTCTACAAATCATTTATATAGACCTATTTTGTCCAACCAAATCTTATTTCCAAAAATAAATGATTTCTCCAAATATGACAGAACCAAATTGGCATATGTATTTGCCAACAAATGACCTGGCCCTGTTCACCTTACCTAAGGCTTTCAAAAAAACCCCAGTATCATTCAGAACATTATCCATCCTGTCCACAAGTGGTCTGAGAGTAAACTCAAGCCAGATGGAAATGTTCTCGGTGACCCAACTCCTCCCCAAAACTATGGGCCTGTTACTCCACTCTTCAAAGCCCTTCCGAAAATACATAAATCTTTGGTTGACCCACCTCTCCGGCCCATAGTTTCGTGGAGGAGTTGGGTCACTGAGAACAACAGAGCCTTAGGTAAGGTGAACAGGGCCATGTCAAAAGATACTTATTTGTTGGTGACGCTTGATGTACAGAATTTATTCACCGTAATAAATAATGATTATGGTATTGAAGCAATAGCTTTGCTACTAAAAGATTTGGATGTAGCCGACCATAAGATTAACCTTATTAGGACCATGTTAGGCATGGTCCTTGAAAACAATGTATTCCTGGGCCTAAATCAGGCATATAGACAAGTACAGGGGGTAGCCATGGGCACCCCCTGTGCAAATACATATGCCAATTTGGTTCTCTCATATTGGGAGAAATCATTTATTTTTGGAAATAAGATTTGGTTGGACAAAATAGGTCTATATAAACGATTTGTAGACAATGTTTTTGTTCTATGGAAGGGGGATAGGGCCTCTTTAGATACATTTGTTTCCTACCTACATTCAACAACCTCTTTTTTGAGGTTTACTATGGACTGCTCCTATACACAAATAGATTTTTTAGATGTACATATATTACAGACCTGTGAAGGGTTCAACACGAGCCTACACAGGAAGGATTGTTGGAAGAATACGCTACTTTATTACAACAGCATGCATCCACGTTTCACCTTCCCCAATATCATACAGGGGCAGATCAGTAGGACCTCTAGGATCTGCACTGATGATTCTTGCTATGAAGGAGAGATAGGAAACTTAAAAGGTTTTCTAAAAGAAAGGGGTTATAAGGAAGGCATAGTGAGTAGAATAGTTAATAACAACAAACAAAAAAGAAGTGGAGCATTCAAACCATGGCTACACCGTAATGATGGTGATATGGCCCCTTCCCCCAAGATTGGTTTTGGCCTCGGCAATCCCAAGGTTATGTTCACTTATAGTAGTGACATAAAAGGGATATGTGAAATCGTCCATAAAAATTGGAATATTTTAATAAGTGACGATAAGATAAAAGGGATAGCAGGAGATAGCCCCAGTTTTGGTTATAGGAAAAACAAGAATTTAAAAGATATTTTATGCAGGGAGCAGAGTGTTAAAAAACTACCCTTCAAAGCCCAAGAGGGAAGTGTACCATGTGGTATGTGTAAGGCATGCGTATATATTAATAAGAACCCTGTATTTGTACATCCAGTCACTGGGAAAGTGTTTTCACTGAAAGCTAGGGCTAATTGTAGAACTACCGACATAGTTTACTTAGCAGAGTGTGTATCCTGTACTAGCTTCTATGTGGGAAAAACAAATAATATGTTTAAAATCAGGGTGCTACAACACCTTTCAGCTATTAGAAATTGTGACTCACACAATGCTTTATACAGACATATTGAGCACAATCCCACACATAGATTCAATTTCAGGGCCATAGTAAATGTCAGGCTAAGTAACAGAGGAGGGGATATTAAACAGCTGACAGAATTAATTGAATCAAAGTGGATAATAGAACTTATGGCCCACAGGAAACCAGGCTTAAATGATGTCATCCCCATGAAGCCCACCCTCAAAAATAGGAGTTTTTTTTTCTGATTGTTCATTGGTGGATAAGATATTTAAATTTAATTAGTTTTTATGTGTTTTTATCTGATGAAGGGTTAATACCCGAAAGCGCTCATCTGTTCTATCTGTTTGTCCGAGAAGGAATTTTAATAAATATATTTGATTTCATAGCAGTGTTCTGCCACGGATTATTTGTTTTATTTATCTTTTATTATATACATGGCTAATTGTCAGAAATGTGCAAGCTTCTATACTGGAAAATCCACTAGCAGGTTACGGGATAGGATTATAGAACATAGGTCAGATATACGTAGGGGAATCCTTACAAATTCTTTGGCCCAACATATCCAAGAAAATGATGAGTCATCAGTCTTGTTTTAGGGTTATACATATTGTATGTCAGAATTTGAGACGGGGTAACTTAGTAAATAGAGTAGATACCAAGGAATATGAATGGATTGTCCACCTACAAGCAGACAAATATCCAGGCTTAAATAAGCAAGTCACACTAAAGCCGATTTTAAAAATAAAACAGCAGAAAGTGAAATAAGTCTTTTGATATACCATAATATTTAATTACACCTACTGTTTATTTAAATAGATATGTTTGTTTGCTTGTGTCTTTCGGCTTTTCCCGGGTAGGGGTCGCCACAGCGGAACTCTGGTCCACTAATGATTGGCAGTTGATTTTTACATACCGGCTTGGCAGGCCTGATGCGCAACCTTCAACGAAGGTACGCCCACTCACGCATGTCTCCATGCAGAAGACGCTCTAACTGAGAATCGAACCATACAGCATCTTACTGTGAGGTGACAATGCTATCGCAGCACCACCACCGCGGGTCTAGATATGTGTATATATATATATATATATATATATATATATATATATATACATATATATATATCTATATATATATATATATACATATATATATATATATATATATATATATATATATATATATATATATATATATATATATATATATATATATATATATATATATATAGATATATATATAGATATATATAGATATATATATTTGTTTTTTTTTTAAACAGTTTTCCTAATAGGAAGATTTAATTTTAATTGACTACTATTTTATAGGTTTGACTGTGTCATGTAATGTATTAATTATTTCTACTTAAGAATATTGGTCTTTAGTGATTTTTGTAAGACACTGAAGAAGGATAGTTTATCCGAAAGCTTTGTTGTTTTAATAAAATACCTGACATTGTGGAGCTCTGCTTGTTTTTTATTAATGTGGCTGTGGTGACCTAGGCACTGGTGGGGAACTCTGTATTCTGTCCCTTTGCTGATCCTGCTGTAGGCGTTTCTCTATGATCATATTGTGTAGCATAGCACATACTGTGAATTTGTGTGCACGTGTGGCTGGAGAATACTGCAGGGCTGCACCAGATATATCTAGGCACCGGAATTGTGACTTCAGCAGCCCAACTACATGCTCTACAATGTTCCTAGTTTGTATGTGTGCCTCATTATGGCATTCTTCTATGAGTGCATGTGCATTTCTGATGGGTGTCATCATCCATGGTTCCAGGGCATAACCAGCATTCCCTAGTAAATGGCCATGTGGGATATCCCTCTAGCAAACATCTGGCACAGCTGTGATGCGTGCCAGATATGGGAGTCATGATAACTGCCAGCGCTGCCTGCACACTCATTCATGATAATGCCCTAGGTATTGTACACAACCTAGCAGTTGATGGAGTGGTACCCCTTGTGGTTAATGTAGATTCTACCCTGCTCACCAGGTAGAGCCTTGATGTGTACATGTGTGCAATGTATGGCACCAAGTACCTCAGAGTAGTGTGCTACATGGTAGAAGTGTTATATACTGCTGGGTCTCACCTCAGGGGATAGGGGAAAAGATATATGCTCACTGGCGTGTGGTAGCATAGCATCCAGGAACTGGTGGACTATCCTGCATGCAGATGCCTGTGATACCCCCATCGTGTCCTTAGTTGGTCTTTAAAATGTACCTGTAGCTAGTATCCTAAGGGCTAAACATACCTTTGTTTTCACTGGGCTGTGTTCCCCTCTTTTGGCTCTAGCTCTGAGTTGAGGGCGGCAGAGCTCAGTGAGTTCTTATAATATGTCCCTGTCTACTCTGTAGCGCTCTACAATCTCCAGCTCATATAGCTCCTGGAAGGTTACCCTGGGCCTGAGCACTCTTCTCCTTCTCACTATAGGCCTATTGTCAGCAGCACCAGCAACACTGACTTCAGCATTTAGCAAATACAGATGTAGCAGACCTGCAGCAGCCCCTAGCATTATCTCAGTTAAAATTCCCAGGTCTGAACTTCAGTGGTCCAGAGTTCTGGGGAGAAAATCAGAATGTAGGGTGTATGCATACTTTATACAGGTTTGTTGTAGGTCCAGCATGTGTGATTGTCTAATTATTATGCATTTCACCTGCCTGGATTCTAATTAACATAATTTACTGGCCCTACTGTATTGCATGATGTGGTGCTCTGCACCACATAGCATGTCTCATGTAAAAGTCAGAATCAGTAATTGAATTTATCCAGTTTTAAGTACTTGCTACCTACATCATCACTATGATGTGGGTGGTCTTTTTCACACAAACACGCTCAGCTATGCAGAGTGCCATGCAAACACACATCAAGAATTAAAAAATTCTTAAAACTAATGGGACACAACGCCCCTGCTGGCATCAGCATCCAGTGGAATTATCAACATGGTCTAGGAGCCTACATGAGAGGGCTCTGCGAGCACGATTGCTCCTTTTATCGATTCAACAAATTCACCTCATTTGCATAGATATCCTTGTTGACAGCCTGGTAACTACACAGTTCATAGCTGCATGACCTAGGCAACAGCACCAATGCACCATTGTACAGACCCAATGCAACGCCCTATAATACATTTCTGAAAAATATTATAAAATACTTTTTATTCTTTTTTTATTTTTCAGTTAGACATGTTTGTGCATTGTGGCACATAGTGCAAATATGCCGAAATTATTTTAAAAAATTAATTTAGTTTTACATTTTCCCTTGCATTTCCAGACATCCACAATGCATTTTTCACACATCAATGTATGTAATCTAACCATTTCAGGGGAGTTATCTCCATATTTGTGGACTTTTACATCCTCTCCTTGCCATGTACACTCCTGCATGTGAAAAATAGCATTGCACACTATGGACAAAGAGACAGGCTTTACACAGATGCCTTTCTGCTTGTTGGATTGCTCCACCTGGGTCATTTGCATAAGATTCACCTGCTTATGAGGTCATTTGCATCACACAGAACTTTCCTTGTTTGTGCATGCTTGCTCACAGCTAAGAGGTGCTTACCAACTCTAAAACCATTTGCGCTCATGTACGCATCGCGCCTCAATGCACAGGCACAAAATAAAATCCTATAGGCTTTAATGAATTCCCCCTCATGCCTTTCCAGGCTGACAGATGTTGGATCCCCTGAAGTGACACCAGAAGCTAAGCAAATTGTTGAAATCAATCTTTTTTTATCTCAAAATAATTGCTGTTAAAACCAACTGTCAAAGTTGCATACAAAAAGTTCATTTGTGTGCCTGTGTCACATATAGTAAACTTCAAGAAATCAATCAGTATGTTAAGTTGTTCTACAAATATAATAGCTGCTTTCTGGGATCCTTTCCATATATATATAAGAAAAGAAAACATATCATTAGTGAATTATTTGTATCATTTGAGGTTCATGCAAGTAGATAAGGGTGGGGAATGGTTAGTATAATTCAAAAAGACTACATTGTTTTGATGGAAGATATTGAAATACAGATGAATATAGAACAATACCATTATTTGGTATCCATCTTAAAGATAATATTGTCATACAGAGATACAGAAAGCATGATGTTTAACTCCTACCATCTAAAAGCCAAATTGGCATAGGATGGAGCCCTGTAGCCCCAATAGTTACACCCTGTATCTGTTGATGATATACTGATATAAAAACATAAAAAATGCTCTCTAGAACTTTTTTCCTATATAAACATAGTGTGTTAATTTTAGTAACAGAGAACACTAAAGTAGTTAAGAAATTTCTGAAGGAATCAAACCTATATATCTGAGGAAAGCTGTGAAAATAATAAATCCTACAGTGGACCAAATCAGCTTTCTCATTTTTTCTAAAATTACCAAGAATATTTGCAATAGGAAGATAAGTTTAGTACCAAAGGATTTTTAAAATGCTTTCTAACTATAGTGAAATTCCTTCAGTAACACAAAAGGGGACCATGAAGCTATAATCTTAATAACAGGGTGCTTTTTTTCCCTACAACTGAACTTGCTCTCATTTGGTTTTACTTTTATATTGCAAAGACTTTAACTGAACTAAAACTTTACAAGAGAAAGTTGAATCTTGAATATATTTTAAATGATGTACATGTTGACAAGACATTGTTATATAAACCCTCCACTTTTAATCCTGCACTCACTTCCACCATATAGACTTTTCAAAATATTTGTGAATAAGATATTTTTTTCTAATTTATCACAACCATCAAGTACAAGTTTTACAACCTGATATTCATCGAAAGGCAAGCTTTGAGACATGAGATACATGTGAGAACTTCTGAAGGTCACGTGCATCAGTAGCACAGACCATTTGAGGTTCATACAAGCAGATAAGGGTGGAGGAATGGTTATTATGACTCAATAAGACTATATTGATTTGATAGAAGATATTTTAAGAAATACTCATAAATATAAAACACCTTTATTTGATATTCATCATAAATATAGGACTATGGGGAATACCTTGAATGATTTATTGTTAAATTTTACATTGACTTTAAGACTTTTTAAAGATAAGAAACGTATCTGGTATTCCAGCAATATATGTAAGTGAGAAGACTCAGACCCATGCTTTCTTACCTCTTCTGTGTTATTGAATTCACATTTTTGCTTTACATCATCCCTTCTTAGACTTAAGGGGTGGAGATTAAAAAAAAACTAATTAGAGATGAAAGAAAAGTAATATGTTTTTTATGTATTAGGCTTAAAAAATAGTTTATGAGCATTTTCCCATTAGGATGCTTTTAACAATGTATTTATATAATATATATATATGTTATTTCTATATAAATTTTTGTATGTGCTTGTTTCTGAATGAGATATTCAAATAATTTGACTTTCAATCTTGTGATGTGTCATGTGACTTCTTTACTTATTTAGGGGAACTGCATTGTTTTGGAGTTCATTTTGATGAAGTAGTGTTCAACATGTTGGATGAAAGTGTTAAATTGTATGAGAATACACATTCTTATTCACCTTTCATTGTCCCTGTTAGCTTTTTTGGTGTTTCATTCTTTGTATACAGTCTTGTATAGAAAGTGATGCTATAATTGGTAAATACATTCTCTAGTCTAGGTAACAGCACATTGATTGCTAGGGTACACCTGGACTCAATACTTAAAAGAATCATGATTTTGTAAACTAGTTTGTGGTGATTGAGCATTAGCTGAACTGTTTTTTTTGTGTGAGTGTAGAAAGAAAAGCTAGTATTCAGTGCTAAGCCCAGGCAATACCGATGGGCAAGGGTGCCCGCAGGCAGATGCAAGGGGGTGCACTTGCACCCCGCTGAATTTTCTTAATTTATCTGATGATGACTGATGTGTGATTGAAATCGAAAAATGTACTGGCAAAACCGCACTTTTTTATTTCAACTTACTTTGGATTTTCTTTTTTGTGAGTGATTTCACATGTATTCACATGTATTTATTAAAGTTCCTACATCTGTTCAACTCTTTGTGGCTACTGGTGCTTCTTTTTGGACTTGGTTTACTTTTTTTTCTGTTAAACCTGCGTTGTGAAGGTTCGGATCCTGAGGAGATGCTGATATGCTATTGGAGGTTGCACTCATATGATGCTTATGACGAACAAGCCTCAATTCCTCCTCAAACTGCATCTCCTGCCTTTACAACCGTTGACAGTTGTGCAGCGCAGCATAGAGACAAGGGTTATCCAGATTGGTAGTGTGGACAAGATTTGTACATTTTTGTGACCAGAAAGAGCTTTTGCCTCTTTTTATCAGATTCTGACTCGTGTGTGCAGCACTTAAGGTATGTTGTATCACAAGAAAGAAGCTCCTGGTATTTGTTTTTACACAGAAAAGAATCAATGTCAGCTAAGCTTCAAGACTGGCGCTAAAATGTTAAAGTGGCGCATTTGAGAGACAAATTGAGTAGCTTCCACCCTTTACTAAAAAAAATGCTAAGGAAAATTTCATACATACATTTCTGTTTCAGTTTGAGCATATCATCATTAATGGTCAACATATGCTCTTGAGCGATATGCAATAGGATGTTTTCTTGCAGAATTATTTACTGCACCACATGACTGTTATAAACATAATTACCATCTAGTACTGGAAGGGTTTATTACCGTATTATTATACAAATAAACCTGCAGTTCAGGAATTGTAGTTTCTAGCCTGGTAAGATGGCCTACTTGCAATTTAGTAAACAGGTATATAATATGCCAAGGGCATTGTGTTGCACAGAGCCCCTAATGGATTAAATGGAGCTCCCTTTCTCCAGTTTAAACTTGTACACAAAGTACTGCTTCCATTCTTTCTCTTTTCACTACACTACATATGGTACTGCGTTTTGCATTATTCAAAAAAGGTAGATATACTACTGTTTATTAACTGGTCATTCAAAATACTTATCTGTACTACTAGAGGAGTCTCTGCAACAGTCTCTTAAACACAGAATGTTTCTAATTATAAGTTAAAATAAGTGAAATGCATATATACATGTGTGTGTGTGTGTGTGTGTGTGTGTGTGTGTGTGTGTGTGTGTGTGTGTGTGTGTGTGTGTGTGTGTGTGTGTGTGTGTGTGTGTGTATGTTTGTATGCGTGTGTTTGTATAGAATACATGGGGTTCTATTTAAAAAACAAGTTTTGTGAATAGTGACAAGCAAGTTCCCTAATCCTGCATTACAAGATATTTTATGTACTGCATAAAACAAAAAAAAAAAAACTGAGATATTCCATTTATCCATGTACATACGTTTCAGGAAATGGGTATCTAATATGTTATATATGTGTTAAGGTAAGGCTATAAGGGTTATACTAGGATTTTTTTTACACTGATACGAAAAGTATACCTTGATGTAATGTAAATGTGTTATACACATCAAACTACTTTAATGTTTGTGTTAAAGAATTTGTTTAGTACTTTTATGTTATTCCTGCTTCGCACTGCAGTACCATTCCACATTTTGTTCAATAAACTTTTATATCAAACAGATTGAAAATAAACTCTGAAGGTTCTATAGCATGAGCTAAAAACTACAGAGGTCCTTATTTATCTCTGGTAGAGGTATTTTACAATAGCTCTGACTTTTACTTGAAGTGGTTTATAGGTTCATAGGTTCATACTAGGCTATCTGCCCTAGGGCATTTATAAGCCTAGCCAGAGTGTTTGGCTTTTGCCACCCATTTTAAATTAATTTTGCTATGCCCTTTTTCAAGGTTAGTATACTGTGCCTCTGTCTAACAGTGACACAGAAGTGATACCCGGGGTAAACCTACGATCTCCCATCCACTCATCAAGATTCCTCTTGAAGAGAGTCAATGAGGGACTCTGCCTAACCTGGACTGGGATTTTATTCCAGAGTGAAGGGAGCCTCTGGGTTATGAATCTGTCCCTCCAGCATGTCCTATTTATTTCAGTGCTGAGGTTCAAGTCTCTCAAGCGTGTAGCTTGATGGGATTTGGATTTTCTGAGGTGCAGCATGTCTATTAATTCCGGATTGGACATGGCTTTATACGTCAGGCACAGATCGCCTCTGAGCAGGCGGTATGCCACTGAGTAGAGCTGGAGTTTCTTTAACCGGGCAGCATATGGCATCTGTTTGAGCCCTTTGATCCTCTTGGTGAGGTACTTTTGGGGTCTTTCCACTTGCTGCAGGTGTCTGGCAAGGTACATTCCAAAAGGGGCATTGTACTCAATTATGGGCCTGATGAGGGATGAGTAAAGAGGCACGATGACCTCCCCTGATCTAGATGTGAATCCCTTCATGATTAGGTGGGCTATATAAAATGTTTTTCTAACCACTTTGGCCACGTGGTTGTCAAATGAGAGATTGCTATCAACTTGGGTCCCCAGGTCCCTAATTACTTCTTCTGTACTTAATGGATTACCACCTATGTGGTAATTTGTGGGCACTTTGTTTTTGCCAAAGGGGATGACTATACACTTTTTGGCGTTTAGCTTGAGGCCATGGCTCTGGCACCAGTTGTCTGTTTCTATGAGGCCCTTTTGGAAGAAGCTTGTGTCGGCTGGAGAGTCCATTATGGCGCCCAGTTTGCAGTCATCTGCGAACTTGGAGAGCCACAGTCCTTCTGTGTTGTCTTGTACCTCCAAGAAATATATACCGAACAAGAGAGGTCCCAGGACTGAACCTTGTGGGACGCCACTTGTAACTGGTTTGGAGTCTGACATGGCTCCAGCAATTCTAACCATGTGGGTTCTGTCCTTGAGCCAGTTTGCAACCCATCTAGTGACATAGGGGTTTATATTTAAGCTGGTGAGCTTATCTATAATGCCGGAGTGGGGTATTGTATCGAAGGCTTTTGCGAGGTCCAGGTAGGCTGTATGGACCACCTTCCCCTCGTCAATGGCCTTGGTGACTGTTTCAAAGAAATCGACCAGGTTTAAGAGGCAGGATCTGCCCTTAACAAAGCCGAACTGGGTAGGATCCAGTGTCTGTCGGTCCCCAATATCTTTATTTATGAGGTCCATGATGATCCTTTCCATAGCTTTGCAGACCAAGCTAGTCAGGCTTATGGGGCGATAGTTTCCAGGATCCGTTGATGCACCACCTTTGTGGAGAGGGACCACTGTTGCTGTACGCCACTCTTTGGGTATATATCCTGTAGTAAGGCTGACATTGAACAGTAGTTTTATGTTTGGGTTTAGCTATTCTTGGAGTTCATGTAGGACGCAGCCTGGGACATCATCTGGTCCCATTGATGCTGTGTTTTTTGCTTTGGAGAGGGCGGCTCTTACCTGAGCATCTGAGATGTCAGGGGGGCAGCACTCTGCTGGGATAGATATTTGCCCTTTTGGTGGGGAGGGGGGGGGGTTGCGTTGAACCTGTCAGCTAGGATGTTGGCAATGTCTGTGGGTTCGGTGTATTTTTTGTCATTTTTGACTAATTCTGAGCACATCTGGGAATTCCCACCCAGGTTCCTAACATAACTAAAGAAAGCCTTGTGATTATCCTTAGTGTCCTGTGCAATTTTTCTCTCGAAGCTGGCCTTAGATGATTTTATGAGTGCCCATAGTTTTTTGCTAATACTGATCAGAGATGCCTTCCCTTTTTGGGATTTTGCTCTATCATTTAGTAGTTTCCTCCTTCTATTGTATAGTTTGTTTCAAGTCCTCTAAAGTTAGAAACAGCTTGCCTGTAACTCTGTTCTTGTATTTGAGGTTACATTGTCCCACTGATTAGTAAATGAATCAGACTTTGTATGCTTTTAACTGGTCACATTCATAGCCTTATTAACTAAGGTAATGGTTGTCTTTATGTTCATTTATGAAACAGTGTTTGGAAAACACCACCCTTATGTGGTGATTAAGAATTTCAGATACTGGTGGTAGTTAATTTAAAATGATTATCAGTGAAGAGTTATCTACTTTTGACTTTTTATAATCCTAAACCATTCATGCAGATGAATGTAGAAGAAAGCTTATGTTTGGTGCACTGGGGGAGTTGTTTTGAAATGGGGTATACAGTCCCACAGCTCCTATTAATTTAAATGAGTGGATGTGGACGAATTATATAGAACCTAAATAAATGAATTATCATATTTAATGATATTGGTATGCTAATCCAGTGTTATTCAGGTAGTTGAAAAAGAAGACAATTTGTTTCCAGTCTGTTTTGTTTGGTGTTAATACTTGTGCAATGCTCCTTAGAAGTAATTTAATTACAGTAAGACAGACACTGGAATTTGTGTTTACGCTATCATGAAGTCTGATTGAACTATATGAGCCAGTGTTAAATAAAAATATTTACATTTTATTACATGGTTTTATTATGTATGTTACAGTATTTTATTTGTTCTAGGGCCCAGCCGCGGCCCCAGTCAGAACCATAGCGAGGTGAGGTGAAAGTGCTGGCAAGAATAGAATTCTTATGCAATAGTACACAGCAAGATGTCAACTGCTTCCCTGAATTACATGGCTGATAATTGTATATTACATTAGCCCTAGTGAGAATAACTTTGATCATACTATAGATAATTTGAGGGGACCCATGTAAGGGATGCAGTATTTAGGAACTGCTTCTATCCATTAGTGGCACAAGGCAGAGGTGCAATCATGGAGTACAGTTTCTATTCCCCATCCTTAGATCAAGTTGCATTTAAATATGGACAGGGATGAGTTTTGTTTTACTTGAATGGATGCTCTTTTTTGGAACAGTGGTAGCCTTTATGATATATATCCATCCCCCCACAACATTCAGTTTAGATATCTGGAGTGGGTATTTCTGATGTCATTTGACTTGCTGATGTTCAGTAGGTCCATCTGCACTAAGTCGGAGGATGCCTTGTATGCCAGACATGTCACCTCTATGCACTGTGTAGGATACTGAGTATAGTAATACATCTTTGAGGTGTTCCATGCAATACATATTGTTTAGGACTTGTATCCTTTTAGTAAGGTATCTCTGTGGGCATTCCAGTTGTTGCACGGGTCTGGACAGGTACTTGCCAAAGTGGGCATTATAAAAAAATGATTGACCTAATGAAGACTTTGTAAAGGGGGACAGTAACATCTCTAGCTCTAGTTGCAATCAGTTTGTTTATAAGTTGTGCAATATAGAAAGACTTTCTTATGACTCTGGCCACATGTTGGTCAAATGTTAGGTCACTGTACACACAAATTCCCAAATGCCAAAGCATTCTCAGGGGGCATTGTCAATTTGGCAGTTCCCTGGAGTAGATGACTTCCCAAAGGATATGATAGTGTATTTTTTTGAGTTTCATTTCAATTCATGATTCTGGCACATGTTATTGTTTGGGATAATCCTTCCTGCATGATGGTTAAGTCATTTAGGGATTCAATTACTGCTCCCAGCTTGCAGTAATCTTAAACGTAGCCAGCCAAAGCCCTATGGTATTTACTTTTACTTATTTTACCTCCATACATTGCTTTTAAATTTGCCCATGATTTTGAGCTTTTCACACTTTCTCCAGATTCTTGCCCTTTTATAGGTGGAGAGATCAGAGCATATGTTTGGCTGTCCCTGATTTTGTCTCCTATTTTTGGTCTCTTCCTCATGTGTAATTTTCTGGCAAATTTATGAGGACTGTAAAACTTAAATAATGATAGAGACTTGAGTTTCAGACAAACACTGGGCCATTTGCCAAACAAACAATACTGTCTTGCAATGAAAACAGACTTAGCATGAGCAGTAAACTTTTCTGCCTTTGAAACTCACATTCATTGAAATGACATGAACACCTACATTCATTTTGCACCTGGCCAGTGGAGGACTAAGCTTACCTCTGGGCTGTTTTCAAACATAGGCTCCTTACATATTTTAGTGCCATGCATACATGTATGCGGTTCTATGATTCACCTTCTTGATTGTATTAAATTATATTCCTTGTATAGTATAGTACCTCTTGGTAGAATGTGCTTTAAATTTGTAGTTTTGAACGGGATTTGCAGGTAGAAATGAGAGCAATGTGGAAGAAAGATACCCAGATAGTTCCAGTAGTAATAGGAGCAACAGGTCTTCTAAAAAATAATCTACAGTCATATTTAGATACATGTAACTCCATACAAATTGCAGGAGTCATTACTGGGCACATTGCAGGTGCTGAGAAGAGCACTTTTGGCTGACATCAAAGATTGAAACAGTACTGATTTCATGAACCTTAATTGTACTTTCACTTAGGAATGGGGTACATTCCTGTCACGGTATTAGAAACCCAAAAGATTTGTTCTATCCACTTTCTAATGAGAGAAATAAATGTCCAAAAGTCACAAAAGACTGAACACTGCTGGAGTCAAACACCTTCTATTTATTTAAAATACCAGACATACAAAAGATGAGCGCTTTCGGGCCTCTGCCCTTCATCAGATAAAGCATCTCACATAAACCAAACATTTTAAAATACAAACTAACCAATAAAAAATCAGTAAAAAACCCGCCTAGTTTTAAGGGCAGGTTTCATAGGAATGACTTCATTGAGCCCAGGACTCCTATGTGCCATGAGTTCAATTATCCATTTAGATTCAGCTAGTTCTGTCAGCTGTTTAATGTCACCCCCTCTTTTACTCAACCTCACATTCACTATCACCTTAAATTTAAAACTGTGCATAGGGTAGGCTTCCAGATGTCTGAACAATGCATTACGAGTATCCCCATTCCTGATCGAAGAGAGGTGCTGTAAGATCCTAACCTTAAACGTGCAGTTGGTCTTGCCCACATAAAAACTTGTGCAGGATTGACACTCTGCCAAATAAACCACATCAGTGGTTCTACAAGTTGCTCTCCCCTTCAAATTAAATATCCTTCCTGTAACTGGATGTACAAAAACATTCCTACTCTCTATATGGGTACAGGCTTTACATGACCCACACGGGAAGGTGCCCTGTTTATTAATGGTCAAGCTGTCACTACTGGTCAATCTCTTGTCCTTACACAGCAGATCCTTCAAATTCTTATTCCTTTTATATCTAAAAACAGGTTTATTACCTATGATGTTCTTTAAACTAACATCACTGGTCAAGATGTTCCAATTCCTTCGAATAAGTTTACAAATATCACCTACATTACTACCATAGGTTAACATCAACCTAGAATCACATCTATCGGATCTGTTGTGCTTACCATCTGCATGCATTACTGTGGTCCTCAGCCATGGTTTATATCTGTCCTTTCTATGTCCTTTACTAAATTCCACCCTACTATCCACCACTTGTCTATTGTATCCCCTAGTGTAAAAACAATCCTTCAAGATGTCCACTTCTTGTTCAAACCTAACATCATCATTGCTAATTCTGGAAATCCTAGCTACTTGCCCCTGCACTATATTGGAAAATATGTGTCGAGGGTGCATACTATCGTAGGAAAGCAAAGTATTCTTCCAACAGTCTTTTCTGTATAAACCAGATGAAAAGCCTTCCCAAGTCAACCGTACCCTGACATCCAGAAAATCAACCTGTGTACATGAACTATGGACCGTAAATCTCAAAAAGGATGTGGTGGTATGTAGGTATGAAACAAAATTAGCTAAGGAACTATCATTCCCATTCCAAAGAATAAAAATATCGTCTACAAAACGCATATATTGCTCATGGGCACCCCCTGTGCCAACACTTATGCTAACCTTGTTCTGTCCTTTTGGGAGAGAAGTAAGGTGTTGAACAATCTGATATGGAAAGACCATATTAAAATGTATATGCGTTTTGTAGACAATATTTTTATTCTTTCATTGTAAGACTATTGCTTTGTTTAGCAAATGTCTCAGTGTTTGGGCTATAAAATTTGAAATAAATATTATAGCAATAACCCACGCCTTGGTGTGGGTAATGCTGGATTTACCCACGGTTGGCGTGGTTTGGTCATGTGGGCGAAGCCCGAGTGACCAAAGCCAACCGTGGGTAAATCCAGCATTAACCACACTCAGAAGTGCGTTATTGCTATTATACAATGACATTATTTAAGAAAAAGAATAATTAATTTTCTTAAATAATGGCATTGTAGAATGCCTCCTTGCTGCCCTTTCGCAGCTGTCTGGTATTCTGCAGCAGTTCTGATGTACTGCGCATGCGTATTCCTACGCAGTACATCAGAGCTGTGGGCAAAAGCAACGGAGAAAGCAAGATCTCCATTGCTTTTTACAAACTGTTTTGCTATGTTAAATGGGTTTAACATAGTGAGACAGCTTTAAAAAAAGCAACGTATCCATTGCTTTTTTTAAAGCTGTCTCGCAATGTTAAACCCATTTAACATAGCAAAACAGTTTCTTTTTACAAACTGTTTCGCTATGTTAAATGGGTTTAACATAGCGAAACAGTTTGTAAAAAGAAACTGTTTTGCTATGTTAAATGGGTTTAACATAGCGAGACAGCTTTAAAAAAAGCAACGGAGCCGTTGCTTTTTTTAAAGCTGTCTCGCTATGTTAAACCCATTTAACATAGCGAAACAGTTTGTAAAAAGCAATGGCGAAAGCAAGATCTCCATTGTTTTTTACAAACTGTCTCGCTATGTTAAACTCATTTAACATAGCGAGACAACTTTAAAAAAAGCAACAGAGAATGTCCGTTGCTTTTTTTAATGCTGTCTTGCTATATTAAATGAGTTTAACAAAGCGAGACAGTGTGAAGCAACGGAGATCTTGCGTTCTCCATTGCTGTAAAAAAAACAAAGAGTTATAGTATTGGAAAAAGTCCGGGCAACCGGACCTTTTTCCATTACTATAACTGTGATTTACAAAGTGCACGCTGACCAATCAGCATGCACGTTTTTTGAATATTAATGGGGTGTCATTGTATAATGTAAATTAAATCCAAATATCTTTACTCATTGTAGAAGTAAAGTTTAAAAAGGTATGCATAATGAGAGTTTTGAACAGTGTTTATGGCAACTGGGAAGAAATAGCCAAGTAATGGGACACTGGAATGGCTGCGTGTGGGGGGTGGGGCTGCAAAGGGGGACTGTGTTGAGGGGGAGGCTCTGGGTTTGCCCCCCCTTGCAAAAAATCCTGCGGGCTCCCTTGCTGATGGGTTACAATTTTTAGTTTATGCCCATTAGTGTCTGCCTGTTTGTTGAATGCCAGACAGCATGACTGTTGATTTTTGTGTGTTTATTGATAATCCATTGGCTTGTAGCCATTTCCATAAAGCTGAGAAATTATTTTGCAGTACTGTATTGGTTTCTTTACAACATGTGCCTGATTCTTTTTGACAGTGCTGTTAGCATACAACAGACAGTTTAAATCAGACATGTAGGTCCCAAAGGAAATCATAAATACAGACAGATAGAAGCTTCAATTAAAGATTCTTGTGGTACTCCTGCTTTTAATTTACCTATTTGAGTCAGTAGATCATTTGTTGAAACTATGAAAAATCTTTTAACAATGCGGTCCTCAAAACATGCATAGCTCTGTAGAGAAATCACAGTAAAAGAATTTTTTTAGTAGCTTGATATGATCTACAGTTTCAAATGCTCTTCATATGTCAACAAATGTGTCTTCAGATAAAAGGCCTTTATCCATATTTATGTATATTTTCACTAGATAGGAAATGTAATACAACAATTGTAGTATATTTAGGCCTGAATCAGTGTTGACTTTCTATGAGTATATTACATTTTGGGTGTATTCTAAAATCTGATCATAAATTATCTTTCAAATGTTTTATTTATGAAATCATATTTATTAACACTTCCAAAATCATCTATAGTTTTGGGTGTGGTGATTTTGGAAAGGGGTGGATTCTGCAAGTAAAAATACTCGACAGAGTGGACAACAAAGGGAAATTAATTGACTTTACAGGTACGTTGTGAGGCCTGACTCCACAATAAAGCATTGTAGTGTGACTGTGACAAGTATTGCATACGTTTAATGGTAATATATATTGTTATGGTTTCCTTCAACAGCATCATCATACTACATTCAAAGAAGTGAACAAATTAAAAACTAATCACAGTTATGTATACGTGAGGGAGATGTGTGGTGAGTTGAGAATTTCCAGTAATGCAATCCACAGCTTAGCTGTCTTTTTTTTTTTTTTCTTCAGCATCTGTGTTCGGGGACAGGAGCAAGGGCATGCACTTCCTGTTTGTGTATGCTATGATGTCATGTGGTATACTGAGAGAAATGACATACCTCCTGCAGGCATTAGGGTCACCTTCACAAATTCAGCAAGGGCAACCTCTAAGACAGGAAACAAATAAAATACAATTTATATAAGAAAATGTAAATAAATGTACAGGCTGCTGAATGGAGGAGCTGTTCGGACATGCAGGGATGGTCGGAAGGTCATCTGTACTCATTTAAGAGGAATCCCTAAGAGCATCTAATATGGTGAAGCTATAGCTGTTTCATCTGAGTCCAGGAATTGTCTACAGTGGTCTGACCATTAGAAACAATCCCAGTCAGAACAATAACATGTGAGTGTGTGGGGAGGAGTGAGCAAAAAGGGCAGATTGTTACAGTGCTATCATCACTGGGAGAAAAGAAAGAAGGCAGAACAGGATAGAAGAGAGATGCATGAAATTTGTCTGGGCTTCCCCAAAATGGACAATGATTGGAAAGTGGGTATAGGGTAGAATAGTGGAAGCAGGAAGATACTGATTGCTTGAATAGACCTGGAGGCACAGATGAGGGATACAAATGTCAATGATAAGTGTCAAGGTTGTAGCCAGGAATTAATAAATAAATAGGTGTTTAGGACAATCTCGACTGATAAAGAGAAACCATTCAGATAGAGAGGCATCACAGTAGATAAATACATACAGACCGAGGGAAGACAAGAGGTGTTTGGGAGGATGGGATTATAAACCGAAGTCAAAGAGACACAGAAAGGGGAAGAAACACAAATGACAGGGGATATTAGTTTGCATTAAGAGTAGTTAAGCTTCAAAGGAGATTACTAATATGTATATCTATACTGAGCTCTACTATGACAGAACTGAGTTGGCCTAGTGGGCTAATGCACTATGCTGTAGCTCAGAGCATCCTGGGTTTGAGACATGACAGCAATAATGAGTTATTCTAATGGCCTCAGGATGAAAAGACCATGAACTACAGGTTTGTGTAATGTTTCTGACGAGGTCTGTCTAGCAAACTAGTTGGAATGACTGCACAAGCCACTGTGGCCTCCACAACCATCAACAATGGTCTGTGCATGAGTTATGCAGCAGGTCTTTAGTTCTATTGTGGTTGGTTCTGAGGCTTCTCATTTCAGCTCCTTCCTGGTGTTAGTATATATAGTTGGGGGGTGTGGGGGGCACAGCATCCCACATTGGGGGGTGTGGTGGGCGTAGCCCCCCACTTACATTGCTTATTCTGTTGTCTGGTTTTATTTTACATTATTTAGTAAAACACAACTAGGTGGAGGGCTACACCCCCTACCCCACCTAACTATATATACTAACACCAGGATCACACTACAGTGTGGGAAAGGACATATACCTTTCACTTGCCTTAGAGTACTACTTGTCAGTGAAATGAGTTTTAGATGAAATTAACTTTCTGTGAAATGAACTTTACATGATTTGGTCTCAGTGAAATGGGTATCAGTGAAAAGGTCTTTCAGTGAAGTGATACGAATCCATCCATATATATGTATAGATATATATATATATATATATATATATATATATATATATATATATACATATATATATATATATATATATATATATGGGTCTACTTCATTTGATCGAAATGCCATTTGACCTAAACCCATTTGATTGAAACCAGTATTCAAGGCATAAAACTGGGATCTGTCCCCCCCCCCCAATGTCGTGCAACCCTGGAGTTGGTATGTATAATTAAGAGGGGTGTGGGGGGTACAGGCCCCCACATTGGGGGGTGATGACCCCCACCTAGTTTCTTTTAATAAACAAAGAGTACAGATTTTAAATGATAATAGGTGGGGGGCTTCACCCCCCCCCACACCCCCCTAACTATATATACCAACTTCAGGGTCGCACGACATTGGAGAGGGGGACAAATCCCTGTTATTTGCCTTGAATAGTGGTTTTCGATCAAATGAAATTTCAATCAAATGGGTTTAGGTCAAATGGTCTTCCGATCAAATGACGTAGACCCATATATACATATATATATATATATATATATATATATATATATATATATATATATAGCTAAATATATATATATATATATATATATATATATATATATATATATATATATATATATATATATATATATATATATATATATATATATATATATATATATATATATAAATACATATATGTATTATATATATATATATACATATATATATATATATATATATATATATATATATATATATAAAATATATGTGTGTGTGTGTGTGTGTGTGTGTGTGTGTGTGTGCAAAATTTGGACACACTCATATATGTATGTATATATATATTTATATATATATATATATATATATATATATATATATATGGAGAGAGAGAGAGAGAGAGAGGGAGGGTGAAATTGTGTCACACAGGGTTTGTCCTCTTGATTCTGTTCTTTTATGCGTAGTTAACTAGTTGCTTTGTCAGGGAGGTTGAAGTCAGGGCTTTGATGGGAAACTACATATGCATGGTACCTATAGATAGCTATGTTTGTTTGTTTTCCAAAACACAGCACTGAGCCAACTCTATAGTGCAGAGTGAGGACACCCTTACTAGAGCTAAGCTGACTTATGTATGATTCATAGCTTGAATGCTAAAGGAGCTAATTGGTAAGATATGGGTATGATCTCACTTGGTCATTACTGGAGTAGATAAACAATACAGCCAATTTGTATTGTGTCATGCATCACAGGTATAGGGAAGTCTTAACCGACACCAGATATCTCAAATTAATATCTGACATTTTTTCAACAGTGTAATAAAGAAAATTTGATTCAGACATGTATGACGGCTTACCTTTTCCCAGCTATTATCCTCAATGCCAGGACAAAAAAAAATGAATGAATAGTGAAATTCCCACTGCAAAACAAAGACTCTTCTGGTCGAATGATGTTGGTGCAAATGCATGAACAGTAAGGGAGAAGAAACTGGTGAACATAGGGTTTAGGGAGATAAAGGCAAAATAAGTAATAAAATACCAAGCATATCTGTAAATACATGTTTAACCTGTTATGTATGTATACTACGGATACTGCAAGGACTTGGCATGTTTCTATATGACTGGGTTGAGAAGTGCTTCGCTTATCCCTTCATTACAGGATCAGACTCATTTTGTCATAATTTTGAAGAAGAATATATATATATATATATATATATATATATATATATATATATATATATATATAAACATATACAGCTATATATTTTATATATACGCAGACATATGGGTCTATGTCAGTTGAATATGAAAATAGACAAGTTGCAATGACTAGTCACTAATATTTCCTGTGGACATTACATTAGTCCCTGTCCCTTACGTAGCAGGAGCTCTGCCATAAAGCACACCTCTGAGAACTTTTCAATGAGATTGTCAGTGTGGACATTGTATTAATCCCTACCACTTAAACAGGAACATTAGAGAAAACCAGAATATAGCAGAACTCACAGCAGGTTAAAATACCTTTTAAAATGCTTTCTTATTCAAAAAGGTTCTTAAAACGCTGACATTTCCTGAACGTGGAGCATAGTTGTATAACTGCAGGGCTTTGTGCATTACCAGGCATTACCAAACTGTATTGCTATTGATTGACTTTTTTGCAGTAATGCCAAATAAAGTAGGGGAAGGAGCTGTTTGACAACTTTTATGTTTATGTGTTGATTTTACTGTTAGAATCCATTTGCACATCATTGAAGCTTGTGCTCAGATATGATGTATTTATTTATTTTTTATTTATGTTTACTAAGACCTTATACTGTAGAGATGTAGGTACAGCAGTGTGATATCACACTTTTAACATGGGAGAACCAGGTGATTCTAAGTAAAACTAATCCATTTAAATAACATGGTGTACATTTTAAAAGATAGGTGCGGCATTTTTATGATGTGGTGAAATACCATAGAAGGTTTGCACCTATTTGTAGAGCTTAGTACATGAAGTAGTAACTATTTAAGTTTCACAGTGAACTGTTTGCTAGATTTGATACATTTCTTAGATGTAAATCTGAAGTGGAGAATAGCATGCTAACAACTTCGATCTGTGGAAAAATGTTTCGCTGAAAAAGTACTTGCACAGAATTAGTACACACCACAAAAAATGTTTAGACGTATAGTATATGGTAAGCTGCTTTGCAGCAGTGGGCCTACAACATCAGAATTATCTACACAGACTGAATTAGATAATGCTATTAAGAATTTGCAACATACAGGGTATCTCTGAGTATGTTGTACTTTGCATGCCACCAGAGACGTTGTGATTACAAATAGAGGGATTAGGGGAGTCTTACTTTTCAGAAAGGACATTGACAGAGAATAACAACACAAAAACTAATCCAAAGGTTACTGAACGTAACATTGTATACTATAGTCCCACTTACTTTTCTACTGATTGATAATATTACAATATGAAGTTGGCCTATTCTGATTAGCTGTTATGAGCTTTAGAGGGTTATTCCATATATGAGTTCACTTTTTAAGAGTGAAAACATTTAAGCAGCAACTGTGTTATAAAGATAGACCTAGAATAACGGAGGTGAATGCTAGTAATAAGAAGGAAACAAATAAAGACAGATCCACAATGACATAGGGTCATATTATTAACAAGAAGGAAACAAATAAAGACAGATCAACCATGGCAAAGTTCCTCCTAGTGACAAGAAAGAGACAAACTCTTTGAAGCTGTTCACTATGCATGTATGCTATGACTGATACTGGTTCTGGGCAGCATGCGATTAAGAAAATCTTTCACTTTAAGGTCTATGCAAGATACACAGTGCATCATGCAACATGAATGGATGTACAGCTTGAGTCATTCCATGTACTACAAACTCCATCAACCAATAAAGGACAGACATATTTTTCCTGCTCATCCTCCCTGCACCTGACCATCAGCTGATACTAGCTCCTTTCCTCATTTATTGGGTCTACCAGACCAGCTTTTTAGCCTCTCTAGGGCTCAATTTGACTGATGTCCATGATCATTGAGGAGGCTGAGCACACTGAAGCAGAGTCATATCACTGCCAGGGAATGCATGCTATCACTGTTTCAACCCACAGCAGCCTTGGAAGCTCCACAATCGCTGTCTCTGGGCAGTGTGTGAGCACTTCTGCACACATGCAACTTCCTGACCAGCTAATATACTAAATGCAGCACAGAGCACTTCTGAATCTTAATACTGCTACTGCAGTGAACCTAGACAGCCTTCCCCTCCCCAGGATGGGTGAGTAGGGTGAGTAAGTATCAGCCACTCAGCTCACTTCCATCTCTGCTGCACCCCAGTCCAGTCAAGTCCCACCATTGTGTATGCTACTAGTCAATCCTGGAATATCCGAGGTACATAAAAGGACAGAATTTCTTAGCATAATTTTGACATTAAAAGAGTGGCAGTGACCAATGATCTGTCTAAACATATTTTGGAATAAGGGTGACAGCATGAATTTAAGTTTAGAGTAGTTGACATTTATGCATGTATATAAGAAATGGTAATTTGAATTTGTGCACAGAATTACGTGACTGTTACTGTATCACTATATAAAGGGTTGATAAAAAGCCTGGTATAAATGCCACTGTAAGTATAAAACTAATGCTGAGAGCAAGGCAGACAGCTAGGAAATAAATAAAATAAAAATGTCCTTTTTGATTACATCAGTGTCTATGCATTTATTTGTATTACCAATGTGATTTCCTGAATATTAGCTCATACACAGAAAATGTCTTGCATTCATCCATTTCAGTCTAGTTGCAACTAACTCTTATAGTAATCTCATTAAAAGCAGTCACTATCCACAGAACTTACTAATGAAGTAGACTGCAGGCCTTTCTTCTGTATTATCAGCTGATGAATATTTAAGTTTTAGGTTTAATTTTATATACATAACCTCAAGAGGTTTTATAGTAACATAAACACTTGCGGATTTTACATTTTATTGTTTGGTATTTCTATGATTAATAAGCATGATCGTTTTGCTGATTTTAAACGGTATTTACTATTTCAGTTATAACAACAGCTACTGAAGGTACAACAGCATATAATTGGACCCAAGTACCAACAAATAACGTAAGTTCAGTGCCAACGATTGCAGACAGAGGACTGCAAAATGAAGTGAAAACCATGAGTAGTAATATGAGCACAGAAGTATCAGCAGCAACAGCTTTAACCACCAGTTCAACACCTATGGCAGCAATAAGTGGGGAATTACCAATTACTATGAGCACATGGAACTCTAATCCAAGCTCCACCATTGCAACAACCATAGTGCCAGCTAATATCACTTCACCTTTGGTAACAACAGTGAGCACAACAGGATTAGGTATAACTACGAACCTTACAGCTGAGTTAAGTACATCAACGAGTGCTTCTATCATAAACAGTTTAAGTACAAAACATAATTCCTCACTACAAACCACAGGTAAAGGATACATAACTATCTACATTGTTTAGAATTTGGTCTTACTACATGTGTAGATGTAGCTATCATTAGCTACTTCTTTTTGTTTGACTTTTAACTTGTTTTCTAATTAAGCCAACAGGCAATGCTTGTATTTTTTCTCACATGTGAAAAGAGAGCTCAAGAAAGATAACTTCATCTTTTGATGTCAAATGAATGGGAATGAGTGTGATGAACACTATGACTCGTTTTGTATCACAAGGCTTTGCCAGTATACTGTATTACATGGTGTCACTGATGAGATTACTGTTTATGATACTGTAAGTGGCAAGAAATAGCAGAGATGGTTTAACTTGGTATTAACATCAGGCCACAGTAGGTACAGTAACATTAGACTTGAACAATGGGAGAGAAATGGCTTGTAAATCACTTGTTCATTCTAAATGCAATATCAACCTTCATAAACAATAATATGAGATATGTAAGAAAATATATGTTTTCAACATCTAAGTCTGAACTTTAAAAAAAATTCCAAAAAGTATAAGCGTTCACATATCAGCAGTCAGTTGCATAGACAAATCAAAGCATATATCAAAGGTAGACAGACAGACAAGTGGAAATATAAAATTTAGCTAATAAAAGCAATCTTTGTAGACCATTTACCTCATTCCTTTTGACAGCTAGTACCTATCAAGTTGACCTTCCCTACCACAAGAACCAAACAGTTAAAATCACATAGAGTGTTGTGCTCTAGGAAATATTTTGTTAAACACTATAACCTAGTTGTTTTACAATTGTTCATTATATTAAGCCTTAATACATTCACCCGCTATACTGTTTAGACCCTCAGTTTAACTGGCTACCTCAGGAGATAAAAAACAGGCTCATCAGTCATATTCAATCTCTCTTCAGAGTTCCTGAAGATATCTGATCACGCCAACTTTTTTTCCAGTCATCATACTCATTGAAAGGTCCATCAAAGTGGGATTAATACCAACACAAATATCTAATGCTGCAGTAAACAATGGTGATGCCATCAATGCAATAAAAGAACTACTGACCAGCACTCCTCTCTTCCATTTAATAAATATTAGAGAATTACTCTCAGCCCCATGATGCAGAGGGATAAAGCCTTAACTGCGACCTAAACAAGATGGATTTCACTAGAATCTTGGAAATTGGATGAACTGAATTAAGAAAGGTTGTGATAAAACAGCTGATGCCATCCTGCCCATCTCAGCTGAGGAAGACAGAGGCCCACTGCATTTCTGACCCAAACTAGAGAGACAAGGGCTTGAAGTTAGCATGCTCTGCACGTGAGCCTGGAGGTGGTCTAGGATGGGCAGAAGTCCATTCTGCTTCATCCTAGAGTAGTGGCATACATGGAGTTCTTCAGCTGCCATAATGTAGAAAGTTAAGGAGGTTAGTCCCCCAGACTGGTAGACTGGCCTGTGTTCTCCCTCCTGACTCTCCTCTGCAGGGAACACATGGACCAGAAATTTCTTACACTACTAAGGGAAAGAATGGGGCAGGCCATTTATATACACTTCTGCATAGTGATCATTGATGCCTGTGATTGTGGGTGATATGAAGGTTTTTATACCAATTCTTAGTACACTGTAGTTAGCTTTCGTAAAGTTTTTTATAATGTTTTGGTCCTGTGAGTGTGTCAGTTTGAGTACTTATTTCAAATGAGATTGATTTGTGGTCTGACATACCCAGGGAGTGCATCACACATGGGGAAGTACAGTGCTCCCCCATGTTGGTGAGTACTATGTCCAAAATCATAGAGCCCCTAGTTGTGGTGCAGACTATCTCGTCCATAACATTTGTGTTAACAAAGTCCAGGAACCTCTGAGCGAGCATCTTTTTACTCGTGTATAAACCTCAGTCTAGGGAAGGATAGTTGAAATCTCCCATGACTAAGGTGTTGGTCTGTATGGCAAGGACTTCCAGTAAACTGAGGTAGGTTGTGTGCTTATCCTCATTCATGCTGAGGGATCTGTAGCTAGCAATGATGCGGTACTTCCTCAATAGTCAATTGGACATGGATTAGTTCGAGAGAGGCATGCTGTTTGACCAGTCTCGAAGTGTATTTGGTTTAATGAAGACGGATACACCTCCACCTTTAGTTCCTTCACTCTCATTGTGAGGTCTGAATTTGTGGAAGGTATTGTAGCCTTGCAAAGCAGGGGTACTCTCAGTGTCCTTGAACCATGTCTCAGTAACAGCACAGACATCAGCATCCTCTTAGGTGAGGAGTGCTTCAAGGGAGTGCAGTTTCATGTTTAAACTCCTAGCATTAAGCAACATGACCCTGAATTTGTCTCAAGTAGATTTCGTTGCATTGAAAAATTTGTTGTTTTGACATTGCCTAAAAAAGGCAATATGGGGGAGCAAGGGCCTTTGCCAGTATCCGAAAGCCTAGAGGGGACAGGTGCAGACCATCTCTAGCAAAGCAGCAAAGTCTGTCTACCATATCTTCCCGAGCTGACAGATACTGGATCCCCTGGCACTGACTCCAGAAGCTGATCCAATTTTTGAGGTCTGTCATTTTTTGTTTATATTGTGATGTCATTGTGGGTGAGGGTAGAATACTGACTAGGGCTAAGGACATACCTATCTGGGACACATAATCAGAAAGTTCCATTGTCTTTCTTCATATAGTCCAGACAGGTTTGTCTCAAGTCATTCACTCCAACATGGACTATGACAAAATCAAAACAGTGCTAGTTGTAGAGTGACTTGAGTGCATGCATGATTTGTCAGATCCTGGCACCTGATAGACAGCTAACCACGACCTTCTCATTGTCCAGTCTGGTGAGGGGACATCTGTGTGCCTCGCTATGGTGTTGCCTGTGACCAAGAAATTTGATGTGCTTTGCCTTAGGGGCTTATTTGTTGAGACATCAGTGTGTTTGTTGATATATGTAGTGGTTTATTTTTGCTTAGTGGTGAGTGTGGGTGGTGTGAATTTGGGAGGTCTCTGTTCTTTTAGTAGGATTTTAGTGAGTACCTGTGCATATGTGGGTTTATGTGTCATGACCTTATTTTGTGTGAGAGGTGAGGTTTGCATGAGAGGTGAAGCATGTGTGCTGACAACCTATTTGTTGTCTAGTTTGTTTTTACATGAGAGAGTTGACCCCAATTCCACATTTTATTTTCATCTCTCACATAAGGTGTAAGTTTGCTTTAGGAGTAAATGGTTGCCAGTATACAATAATCAGTTGTTACTTGCCTCAAGATGCCCATATCAATGAAGCTGGCAGGAGAAATGATGGCAAAACTGCCTGTCCATTGTGGCAGACTTTTTCTGAATGTGGAATTTGGGAAATAACTGGCCTAGCTGGACTTAGTCACAAACAGCAAAAATGAAGCAGTAATTCAATTAAATACAGTTAATAAAGTGCAGGTCTGGCTTAAAATATACTTATTTTTCAGTTTTTTTTTCAGTGGATGTCTTGGAATTCAGTGCAGATCCACTCCAAAACTCTGGCTAAAATTTCCATACCTTAAGCAGCTCCATTAAACTGATCACAGACCTGCGCAAATGCGAGGCCTATATATAAGCAAATTTAAACAGTTTTAACACAACTACCAATGAAAAAGCCCCAAACTGAGCCTTTCTTCAGCAATCACAAAATCAGATGGGTCCTGAGCTACACACTTATGCCACAAGCATGCAGGGAGGCCCTCTTAATGTAAGATGCCTGGTTTAAGAGCACAGTGATACCAGTCTAGATTCAGCAGGTTAAATCTAACCTATGCTATGTAAGGCAAGGAAACATAATTTTTAGATGGGAAAGAGTAAGGAAGAGTCACTTAAAGGTCAAAGTGAGAGTGTATTTTAATATACTATTAGATGACTGGCACTGTTATCACCCTCTGCACAAACTGGGAGACCTTCGGGCAGCTGTAAACAGTGGGAGACTATGAGGAGCATTTCCTATAGAGGATTTTAAACTGGAGAGGTTTTCTTATATGCAAGCATGGGGAACCATGTTTTCACAGACTTTTATACCATCAGAATGAGAGACTTTTATTAAATTAAACATTCAGGCCAATCAGATAAAAGCACAATAAGCTATCAACCAGTAGTTCACACCTTGGGTGGGTTTAATTTAGCTCTCTGTTCCCACCAGAATGCAAAAGAGCAGTAACTCTAGTGCTGTTTCCCATCATTGTTGGGATTTGTGCCTATCAGGATGCCTAGGACTGCACTACCATTTGTCCACTGATGCTGGTCAAGAGTAGAGTCTTTGCAGTATCATCAATGATCTGAACATATTACACTTCTTCTGCAGTCGCTTTTGCTCTATATGGTAGAAGTCAGTAATCTTCTACTCCATGACTTGTGAGTTCTTAGTCATAGTTTTCTTCTAAGCTAGCATGTTGTCTCTCTGGGGTGGAGAGTGCGGTTCAATTCGCAGGGTCTGTGTCATTATTTTGTATCACCAGGACTTGATTGATAATGTTTACTATAAATATTAGACTAATTTCTTATGCATAAGTTTTTTTTACAAGTGCAAATATATATATATATATATATATATATATATATATACATATCTCTATATATATCTATAAATATCTATATATATATATATATATATATATATATATATATATATATATATATATATATATAAAAACGTGCAGCAAACTTTAGCTGCAGATCTTTTTTTTCCCTTATAGACATATACTGTAGGTTGTCTTTCCTGGATTCACATAGAATATTTTACTAAATCACTGATATTCTTCTCGTGCAGCAGTAGCGTTGTTGCCTCACAGCAAGAGGTTCTCCCATTCTATTCTCGGCTGGAGCACCTTCTGTTTGGAGTCTGCATGTCCTCCCGGCAGTTGAGTGGCACTCAAAAGACATGCGTGAATGGATGTACCTTCGTTGAAGGCTGGGCGTCGGGCTAGCAGCTCGACACCATAAAAATCATTAGCGGCTGGAGTTCCGCTGTGGCGACCCCTAACCAGAAAAAGTTGAAAGAACAACAACTGATATTCTTCTTCTTCAGTTAAACTTCAAGTTTAATTATATCAATAATTACATATGGAGAGCTCCACTCTTTCAGACATTTGTTTTATTTTAGTGTCTATAATTTAAGGTATAGATACAAACTTACACTATTTATAAACTTAAATATTTTTATACCTATATTTCTGAAGTTAAGATAATATGAAAAGTGTGATTTTTCTGTCATAATTTTGAGCAAGAAATAAGCAAGCTGCAGTGACAATCAACAGGGGGTCCTGATCATAACCAACAAATATGTTCAAAACATGGATGTCAGGAAATCAATACAGGCCTGTAGCAAAGATATTATTAACACAGAAAGTGGATTAGCAAAACTTTATTATGCACATTTCTTGTGTCAGAAAGGTACTTAACAAAGCTGTGTTTTACCAAAATTCAGAGCATAATCGCACTGCTTGTATGTATTACATAAATGGTATATTCATAACATGCATAGATCATACCTCTCAACCTCTTAGAGCAAGAAATCTGGACAGATCCAGAAATAATGGGAGAATAAAGGCTCAAAAAGAGGGACACTTTTTAAATATTACTCTTAGAAACTTAGAAAGTCGATAGAATAACAGGTTTTGCATTGGCATGAATTTTTTGAAGGGTATGAGGTCTGAAACTCAAATATCTGTCATTATTTTCTGACTTCAACCCTTGATGATTTGCCAATGATTTGCCTTAGAAAACCACAATTGTATGAGAAAAAGACCAAAAATATAAGGCAAACATCTTACATTCTGCATTAATCTGTAAAGTTGAGGGATATGCCATAAATTCAGTTATCATTGGGGGCAATACCAAATGATATTGATATTGATTTACTTTTTTACAGTAATACCACATAATGTGGGAGTGGGAAATGCTTGACAACATGTATGTGTATTAATTGAAGTTACAGTTAGTAAAAATTAGACCATGGGTATTGCTGGATTTGGTGCTGAAATATGATGTCCTTTAATGAGTCTTTATACCATCAAGTTGTAGGTATAACAATTGGTACTCCAGTTGCCAATACTTATTGGATAATTACACTTAAAATGTAAGAACTAGTTTATTCTAAATAACTAACCCATTTAAATAGCATGAATTATAATTTACAATGTCTGTGGATGGCATTTTTATGTAGTGAGGAATTGCCACAGATCTGCATCTTTTTGTAGAATTTATTAGACAGAACATTAGCTATTTACATTTAAAAGCAAACTATACACTTGAATGATACACCTCTTACATGTGAACCTGAAGTGGGAGATTAACATAACAGCATTTTATACAGCAATGATGTTTATGTGGATAAATACTTTTATTGATCTATGCACCCTGAATAGAGTTTTTGAAATGTACTACATTGTCAATTGTCTTGCATCAGCAGGATTATAGTATCACAATTGTCTGTACATAATGAATTAGAAAAACGTTTACATTTTCAACAGAATATCTTTTGAATACTTCAGATGCAAATGGAGATGATTACCTAAAAAATAGAGGGACTAGGGATAGACCTTATTTTTCTGAAAGGGTGATATGAGAAAGTAACACCAAATTAATATTGATGCTACTGACCATAAAACTCTGTGCTATATTACTACACGTAATAAGCATGTTCTACAGAGTACAGATATCCTACAGGAAGACTGGTCTTTTCTGAGAAGCGTTGATGAGTGCTATTCCATATAAGCCTGAGTTCACTTTTTTAAAGGATGAAAAAAGAAAACAAGAGCTATGCTATCAAGAACCCGTGACGACAAAGGGGAACACTAGTAATAAGAACGGATGAAACCACTGTTACATCTATTCACTATGCAAGTATATTACTATGAATATTGCTTTTGAACATCCTTTAATTAATGCCTCAGCTTGAAATCTGTAGAAATGCTTATATGCAACATAGTGTATTTTGTAGCATGTACAGAATGCACTGTTTTATGCACTATTAATGCTAACCCCCCCCCCCCCAAACAACAGTATTTCTGAGCATTACTATGAAATTAGAATAGCAATGATATCAAATACTCTTGCCAAACAAGTTTTGGCATCAGATTTACTGCATGAAAATAAATTTAGTTTAATGGATACTCTCAGTATGAATTCAGGGGTTGGTGATTTGACTATTCAGACTGAATTAAATATATTGCCATAGTATGCACAGATAGAGTGCCCTATATAAATGCCACTGCAAACATAATAAAACCAATGCTGGAAGCAAGACAGACAGCTAAGTAAAAGAATAATACTGCATTATTGATAATACTGTATTAGTTTATATATATACATATATATATATATATATATATATATATATATATATATATATATATATATATATATATATATATATATATATATATATATATATATATATAGTTGCGTCTTTATGTATTTGTTTGTAATACCAGTGCTAATCCTTGATCAACACCTCATATACAAAAACTGTTTTGGATCCATTTGTTGCTGTGAGATCACGCCCCTATAATGATTCCAAGAGTAGCCATCACCATCCACAGAGTTTGATAAAGGAGTAGTGAATGGAAGTAAATGGCCTTTCCTTTTATATCTTGCATTTAATACACTCTCACCTACCATATAATGCACATTATAAATGCTCAGCTACTATATTATGCACATAATACCTGCTCACCTACCGTATCATGCACATAATATGTTCTCACCTAGTATATCATGCACATAATACACTTTCACCTACCATATGTATGAGCTTCTGAGAGCAAGGAATGAGGCATTCAAGACCAAGGACAAGTGGGTCTAAGTAAAATAAGGGCTCACCTAAAAAGAGGCATCTAAGAAACCAAGAGGGAGTATGGAAGAAAGGTGCAAAGTTGCTTTGAGGACATGAGGGATACCAGGAGCCTCTGACAAGGCATTTGGCAGCTAACTGACTACAAGACCAAATCAGTTCAATGTGATGACAGCACAGAATTTCTGGACAGGCTGAACTCATTCTATGGCAGATTTGAGGAGGAGAACAACCTGGAGGTTACAAAGCTACCCACTGGTCAGAATGAGACAGTGCTCAAACTTAACCCTGGAAAAGTGAGAAGCCAGCTTAAGAAAGTGAACCCCAGGTAGGCTTCAGGCCCTGATAACATTCTGGGCAAAGTATTAAGAGAATGCACAGAGCAACTGTACCTAATCCTTACAGATATTGTCAATACCTCCCTGCCTTTTGAAAGGGTGCCAGCATGCTTCAATGTAATTAATATAATCCCGCTGCCCATAAAAGCCAACCCAACTTGCTTAAATGACTACAGGCCAGTGGCACTAACCTTAAATGTCATGAAATGCTTTGAAAGGATAGTAAGAAAGCATCTGTCAGAAGCTCTGGCACCAACCTTCAACCCTCTACAGTTTGCCTGTTGGTCAAACTGATCTACTGCAGATGCCATTTTGGTGGCCTTACACCTCTCTCTGTAATATCTTGAAGAGATGAACAACTATGAAAAGCTGTTGCTCATTTACTATAGCTCAGCATTCAACACAGTGGTTCTGATGCAATGCATAGGCAAATTAATTGACCTTGGCATCAACAAGAGCCTCTGCAACTGAATCCTTGACTTCTTGATTGAAAGACCACAGAAGACATATGCTGGTAACAACACATCAGGTATCATTACACTCAGCACTGGTGTGCCTCAAGGGTGTGTACATAGTCCTCTGCTATTCACCATCCTTACCCACGACTGCTCTGCCAAATTTCCCAAAAAACATATCATCAAATTCGCAGACATTACCACTATAGTGGGTCTCATAAGGGATGATGACAAGAGGAAATACAGGAACGCAGTTAGCTCTCTGATCAAATGATGCATAAATAACAAGTTTGATCTCAATGCCAAAAAAAATAAAGAAATTATCATCGACTTCAGAAAAAGGTCTGCCATTCACTCACCATGTGAGATGAAGTGGTAAAGAGACTTCAGTCTACAAAGTTCTTGGGATAGACATCTCAGACGACCTCTCTTGGTTCATGAACACGGGCTAGATAATTAAAAAAAGCTCACCAACTCCTGCACTTCCTGAGAAGGTTCAAAAGAGTAAAGCTTCTTCTGAATACTCTACCCATTTTCTATAAAGGAGCTATTGAAAGTATTCTCTGCAACTTTACTGTGTGGTACAGTAACAGTACTACGGCAGAGAGGAAGAAGCTTCAAACAGTGACGAGGATTGTGAAAAATATAATGGACACAAATCTACCAACCATGCAAGAACTTTTTACAATAAGAAGCATAAAGAGGGCATACAAAATACTTAGAGACACATCACATCCAGCATTTGGCTGGTTTGCTAGACTTTCATCTGGCAAGAGGTACTGCATCATCCACTGTAGGACCTCCAGGCTCTTGAACAGCTTCTGTCCAGCAGTAGTAAGGCTCATAAACTCTGACATCAACTTGGACATCTCCTACCTCCAAACGTGATCTCACTAATATTTTATTGAAAGTGATACATTATTTAACTCACTACAGTTAATATATTCTTACAGAAGTGAAATATCTTAGTTTTAAAAGTGTGATTTCAATAATTCCTCATGTGCAATACTAACAAACTGCCTTTTCTTCTTTTTTTCTGTGTATGGTATTATTTGTTCATATGTTTAGGTTTTTATGTATGGGTAGTTTTACCTGACTAGAAATAGGTTATAAGGAGTATTTGTTTATGTGCATTAGTAATTAGAATAGTTGTATATACGTCATGTCTTATTCTTTTTATACTTAAATTGCCCCTGTACTCTGATGAGATGATACCCAGCATTTTGTTTCCATTGCAGTTGTGTTTCCTAAATGACAATAATGTTTTCTTTGAATCTGGAATCTTTGAATATCATGCACATAAAATGCTCTCACCTACCATATCATGCATGTAATATATGCTCAGCTACCATTTCATGGACATAATACACTCTCACCTATAGACACTTTAGAGGCTCAGTCTACATATGACATGTCTTTAGGATGTAGGATGAAACCAGAATACCCAATGAAGTCACATGCACACATAGGGAGGACATATGCACTCCATACTGAAAGGCATCACACATAGGGAGAACATATGCACTCCGCACTGAAAGGCATCACACATAGGGAGGACATATGCACTCTGCACTGAAAGGTATCACACATATGGAGGACATATGCACTCTGCACTGAAAGGCATCACACATAGGGAGCACATATGCACTCTGCACTGAAAGGCATCACACATAGGGAGAACATATGCACTCCGCACTGAAAGGCATCACACATAGGGAGGACATATGCACTCCGCACTGAAAGGCATCACACATAGGAAGGACATATGCACTCCGCACTGAAAGGCATCACACATAGGGAGGACATATGCACTCTGCACTGAAAGGCATCACACATAGGGAGGACATATGCACTCTGCAATAAAAGGCATCTCAGATGAGAAAGAAGCCAGATAACCTTTAGTTTTAAGGTGACTATTCAATGTATCGCGGTGTAGTCTGGAAAATGTTTTACTATATTTTACTAGACATGCTGTCTCTGATTGGCTGATTTTAGTAATGTGATAATTATTTATGTTCTGGCTTTCACTTCGCATGTAGCACTGTTTGGAATCTATTTCTCCAAAGTACAAGCAAAAACTAAAGGTACGTGGCTAACAAAGTTACAAATGATTGGCACCCAAGTCATGGCCTTAAACTCAATGCAAAAAATGTATTATTATTCCTTTTGGTAAACGCGATGTTCCTGCTAACTACCATATCAACAGCAACACCTTAAGTATGCACTCAGTGATGAGACAGCAACCTTACCCTTGACCAGCATGTCTCCACAGTGGTAAGAAGGGTGTTCTATATTGCTCATCTCATAAGTAAGGGCATTGCCTCCAGAAAAAAAGAAGTTATGACGTCTCTGTACTCTTCCCTCATTAGGCCAATAATTGAGTACAACTCCCCCTTTTGGTATGTACCTTTCCAAGCACCTGCAGTAATTAGAGAATCTACAAAGGTTCCTTACAAGGAAAATTCAAGGTCTTCAGCATCTGTCCTATGGGGATCATCTGAAATTACTGCCACTTTATTCTGTTTCATACAGACTACTCAGAGGAGATCTCTGCCTGCATACAAGGCAATCTCTGATCTTGCTTTATTGGAAATGCTGCATATCCATAAGTCAGATGGTATAAGGGTTACTTGCTCTAAATACTTTAACTTGGTATGTGACATTAATAAAACCTGCTGGAGGGACAGATTTGTCTCCCAGAAATTACCACATATTTTGAAACAGACTCCGATTTCATATCAGAGCACCTATTTGACCCTCTTCAAACACAATCTGAACGATTGAATGGGTGACCATAAATTCACCCCTGGGGGGGGTTCCACCTGTGTCCCTCTTGGATGTGGGCAATAGGTGCTGATCATGGAAACAAGGGTAGGAACTTTGCTAGGCTTGTAAGAGCCCTAGGGTTATTAGCTGAATAACTTCCTGTGATTCTATCATCCCAAGGAAGTGTTGGGGCAGTGTAAAAGTTTATGGTTTTTACCTTTTGTTTTTGGTCTGTGTTTGGGTTCTAAACATAATTTTTGCTAATTGCAGGCTATATTCTGCCATTTCAGATATGACATCATCTAAAGAAGGTGAAATAGCATATAACTGGACCAGAGTACCGGCAAGTAACATGATCCCAGTATCAGCAGTAACAAGCACAGGTCTGCAGAGCAAAATGAGAACCATGACTGGTAATGTGAACACAGAAGGAACAGCAGGATCAGCATTCCCTTATTATTCAGTATTGTCGACAAGTGATGGAAGCCCCCCAGGAGCAGTAAGTGGAGAATTACCAAACAGTATGAGCAGACAGAGCTCTAATCCAAACCCTTTCTTTACTACAACCACATTGCCAACTAATAAAACTTCACCCTCGGTAAAAACACTGAGCACAACAACAAAATTAGATATAACTACAATGTTTACAACTAAATTAAGTACATCGACAAGTACTTCTGTTGGGACCAGCTTTACTGCAAAGCAGAATTCCTCCCCACAGACCACAGGTAAGGATTACATAACTATTCATATTGTTTAGAATGTTGTTTTACTACATGCACCATTGAAGTTATCATTAGCTACTTCCTTTCATTTGTTTTCCTTAACCTCTGATTATTGAGTAATTCACTCAATGAAGACTGAAAATGTTCCTCAAAGGTGAAATGAGAACTCAAGAAAGTTAACTTCATTATTTTAATGTCACATGAAAGAATATGAGCATAATTAGCACTGTGTCTCCTCTAGTAACATAATGCTTTCTCAGTATATTGCATTTGACTACAGTAACTGACACATTTTTCCAGTCATATTGTCAGTGGCATGAAATTAAAAAAAAAAATAAATAAGTCTGCATGAACTCAAAAATCCAGTGACTACAAAAACAGAATTGAACATGGGAGAGAAATGTCTTGCAAAACAATAAGCAAAATTTTCCTCTAGATCGTCTATTCCACCTGTGACAAAGGCAGATATTGCCAGCACAGCTATCTGGAATTTTGTAAATAATTATGTCTCATTTTGTGAATATCAAAAGTATTTATATAAGATGCTTGTTGTGCAAATGTATTAGAGCTGTATGTCATGTGTATATCAGACTGCTCTGTACAGGTGTTGTGTTGAGAAGATATTTTGTAGAGTGCTTGTGTACAAAATGTAGCTACAGTGTGTTCTGCTGGAAAAGAACAGAAATGTACATGCACTATTGTAACTATTTAAATGTATATGTTAACAGAGGAAACTGGAGGGTTGACTTCAGTCCAGCAAACTTCAGAAAAATAGCTGTAATTAAATTAATTTATGGCAACAAGAGACACAATGCCTGTACTAGGGAGCTTTCTGTATTGCCTTTAGGGTAAAATGATTACTAGTCTTGAAATGTGGAGGAATGGAATTGTTTTATGACTTCCACCATCTGCCAAAGATCTGAGGTCTTTGAATTTTCACAGGTAAATGCTAAATACTGCCAGTTCCCAGCAGTGGGAGTTTCACCTGGGATAGAGTCAGATGACAAGAAATTATGTCATTCTGCAAGCTATCCCAGCAATTATATCTGAGATATTAATTTGTACGGTCACTTAGAGAGACAAAGCATTCGGTATTCAGTCTTGGACTTGACAAGAACCATGTACCACAACATCTGCCTTGCTCTGTAAGCAAGTTTCTAGGGTACAGTGCCTCTCTTAGACAGAGTCAGGAATATAGTGAAGCTTAGTTTAGATATTTTTCTTTATTTGTTTGAGACTGTCCTGTAATGTTGTTTTAAATATTTTCTGTGGTTATGAACTCTGATGTCACTGTGAATATATACTTAGTATTTTTTGTCCTTTTATTATTTATTATTAAATATATTTAAACCTTTCATTGTGTCTGATCTGTGTAGAGATATTTAAGTTTTGAGAGTACTTGCATATTTATTTGGTGACACTGTGTGGACCACTCCTAATAACACTGTTCTTGGTCAAAGTACCATTTGTATTAATATTAATATTACACAATAAGATTAGACACCATTTGTTAAGGGCCTTAAAGTAGCTGATAAGGAACTGGCTGGTGGCACTGATAACTACCTTATAGTCTGGGCAAAAGGGGGCATAGCTAGTATACCTGTGCCAGCCTTTCCCAAGTGTGTGTGTGTGTGTGTGTGTGTGTGTGTATAAATCCAACCTCAAAAAGCGTGTGTGTCAACTACTTGGGCAGGCACATTACCTATATAAAAATACATGTTGCTAGCATCTATGTCTGAATCTTAGAAATTAATTTGAAAGAAATAAACACATTAGCAATTTATAGATAGAGAAATGGCCAGGCAAATCAAAAGATAAACAGGTAGATGCAATATATACTTTGGTTCAGAGGTCCCAAACCACCTGGCTGTGGACCCGTACCAGGCTGTGGACTGATCATTTAGTACCGAGCCACCAGGCAAGGAATGACACGAAAAAGTTAAAGTGTGTATGTATGTGTATGAGTGTGTTTTTTATCTGTCTGCATGTGTGAGTGAATGCATGTGTGAAAGCAGAATGTATGTGTATGTGAAAGAAGAAGAGACTGTATGTGTATGAGAGTGAGCAGTGAGATCGATCAAGCTGTTATTTTACACTTGTTAAGCAGCGCTTTTGCTGTTTAGCGAGTGAAAAATAAGTCAAGTAAACAGAAAAAGTGTATGTGTGTTTGAAAGCATGCATGCAAGTAGACAGGGGTGTAGCTAGGATTTTCAAATTTGTACTGACAGCTCTCAAACTGCTACCCCCCTCCCCAGCCAAGCTACGGCCATTCTCGCAATTCACGGTTCACTCTTTTAGTGTCGATGAAGAGGCATTCGCTGTAATGCCTCTTCAGTAATATAATATAAATTCACTCAAACTCGGTTCCTTGAATTGAAAATTAACCTGAAATGTCAGTTCTTTGAAAAATGCAGCATGGTAGTTGGGGTAGAGACTTTATGATTTTGTTTTCTGTACCTAAGGTACAGGTTTTGAGCTTGAGTAAATTACTAACAACCTGCTACCACTAACTAGGATGTTTCATTCACACACACACCCCTACCTACCTAATATGGACAAAGCCTAAAATAAACAGGGACAGATATTAAATAATGTTCTCGTGAACTTAGAAAGTTGCTAGAATAACAGGATTTGTGCTAGTATGAATTTTTCTAAAGGACATGAAGTCTGAAGCTCAAATGTCTGTCATTATTTAGCAACTTCAGCCTTCAATGATTTTCTAGAAAATCACAAAATTTATGAGGAACAGACAAAAAATATGGGGCAAAAATCTGGACATTCTGCAAAATGTGGACAGTTGAGAGGTATGCTACCTACCACACACACACACACACACACACACACACACACACACACACACACACACACAATACCTCTCAACCTTTTACAGCAACAAACTCATAAATAAAACTGAGGCAAAGGCCCAAAAATAAGGACATTTTTTTTAAATATTGCTCTTATAAACTTAGAAAGATAATAGAATAGTAGTAGGTCTTGCATCAGTACGAATTTTCTGAAAGGTATGAAATCTGAAACTGAAATGTCTGCATTATTTTCTAACTTCAGTCTTTAACAATTTGCCACTAATTTGCCAGAAAACTGCAATTTTATGAAAAACGGACCAAAAATGTGATGCAAAAATATAAAATTGCCAGACAATACAGCTGGGAACCTGTCAAAGGAGGGACACCATTTAATATGAGCACAGTTAACTTAGAGCAGCTGACAAAATTAGAGAATCTACATGCATTTCTGAAATAAAAGTAATGTATAACTCTGATCATTACAGTTATTTATAAAAGTAAAGTAAACCCTCTATGTTTTCTTCCAAAATTGCTATTTTGTGGAGGGATCATTAGGGGAAGAGCAACATTTTGAGCCAAAATCAGGGACAGTTGAGGTTTGGCTATGCCTAATTCTATAAAGCAATTTATTTGCATGTACCTCTCAACCTGTTAATGCAATAAATCTGGACAAGGCCAAATATATTGAGGGAACATATAAACAGTACTAAAAATTGCTCTTGTATAAACTGGGATAGTTGATAGAACAGGTCTTATTTTAGCATGCATTTTTCTGAAGGGTATAAAGTCTGAAACTAGTGTGTCATTATTTAGTGACTTAATTCCTAAATCATTTGCCAGAAAACCACAAATTGAGGAACAGACCAAAAATAAGAAGCAAAAAATCTATTCATTCTTTGAAAATCTGGACAGTTGGGAGGTATAGTTTAGCTGGGGTTGTCTAAGTTTGCCACCCTTCCCCCTCACAAAACCATGGTCAAATGGAGCCTCCCCCTGCAGCCATTCCAATGATCCATTACTTTGCTATTTCACTCCATTTACCATAAACACTAATGTGCATACTGATTTACTTCTATGATGATTTGAACTTCATTTGAAAGTTTTATTTTGCATTTTACAGCACAAACACTAAGACATCTGCTAAACAAACTTGGCATTAAGACTTCTCTGCCCTTGAAACTCACATTCATTGAAACAACATTAAAACCCACATTCAAAGAAAAATACATTTTACCCGTGGCAGATAAAAATTAATTCTGGGCTGCTTTTAAATCATAGGCCCCTTGCATATGAAACATACACGTGCTCTTTGATACACCTTCCTATTGCTTTGAACATTTTTCCAGTAAACAATGAAACAAAACTGCCCAATTCAGAACATTTCCATCATAAAAGTCTAGTCAGACTTTTACAGTCCACCATTATCAGTAAATAATATGCACAATCTCTGAAGTAGTAAAAAAAGTAATCTAAATAATTCCACGTTAAATAAATCTAACTAATGAAGCGGTTGCTGCTAGCAATCACCTTTATATTTCATGACTTCACCGAAAAATAAAGTGTCTGATGCCCCTGAGGAATAAATTGCCTAAATTACATTAATAATAAGCTAGTAATATTGCAATAGGAAATGGATGGCAAACTGATAATAGGCTCATAGTTAGTGTCTTAACTTTCAGTACAGCAGCATTCACCCCTTATGGGAGTAGAACCAACAACCTTCTGCATTAAAAGCAAGTACACAACATTTTATGCTACTAGCAATGTGAGCAGGCTTAGCATAATCAGCACTAAACTTCTCTTCCCCTGCAGCTCTCAGCTCCTTGTAAAATCTACGCAATACTCAACTACATCTCAACTTCGCAGCACAAGAAGTCTGGAAAAAGCCAAATTTATTGGGGTGAGTCAAAAAGGCAAAAAAACAGGAACACATTAAACATTGCTTGTATAATCTTGGAAAGCTGCTAGAATAAAATGCTGTGTTACCATCATACATTTTACTGCCAAGGTCACTGTGCAAAATAGTCAGAACAACATACCACTATGCCAAATCACCTGCTTTGTGAAAGAGAGGAAGACTGAAACTTAAATGGCTATCACTTAATGAATTCAGTTCTCACCATAGCTGTCAACCTCTTAGCACAAAACACCTGGACAAACCCAGTAATGAGGGAATACAGCCCTCAAACATATTCAGTGAATTCAGTTCTTGCCATAGCTTTCAACCTTAGCACAAAAAACCTGGACAAAGACAATAACAGGGTATTACAGTCCCAAAAATAAGGACAAATTTCAAATAGTCATAAACTTAAAAAAATTGCTATAAAAAAGGTTGTGTTTGTATATATTTATTGCTAGAATAAAACGTTGCTTTACTATGTCACAAACACAGGGATAAGATACAGACTCCACACAGAAGGCACTCCAGCCAAGAATCAAACCAGAAAACCTATAGCTGTGAGGCAACGATACTGCCACTGCACCATCAAATATGTAAGGAAGTAAACATTCAGAAACCTGAAGTCTGAAATTTAAATGCCTGTCAATTTGTTAATCAGGACAGTCTGACTTGGAACAAAAAAAAAAAAACAATTCTCAGCAGAGGCCCAGGGAAAAATAATGCAGACATGTCTTTGTAACATGGGAGGACACAAAAGCAAACCCACACAAACACAGGGAGAAGATACAGACCCCCCCCACAAAGAAGGCACCCCAGCCAAGAACCAAACCCAAGAACCTACAGCTGTGAGACATCAATGCTACATTGCTACCACTGCACCATCAAATTTCAAGCATTGCAATATTTAAAAACCACAGATATGATACAGATATTGATAAGATCAAATATGAGGCAAAAATCTGCAATTTTTTTACAAATGGTGGTGGGTAGGGAATTCAGGTCTTTAACACCTGCATACAAGGTACAGGATTCAAGCCTGAGGTATTCCCTACCACACCACCATGAGTAATCACCAGTACATCCCACCTGGGGCATTTACACACACACACACACACACACACACACACACACACACACACACACACACACACACACACACTCACACACACACATACACACACACACACACACACACACACACCAACCCCCTCTCGGTTGCAAGACCCTTCTAAATAAAATCCATAACGCTTGAATCCTCCCGCTTTGACCAACATAATGCTTGAATCCTCCCCGCTTGTGTACATCCAGCATCCTCCCGCTTGAAAACGCATTTGAAACGGCCGGAAATACATGCGCGGTGAGCTCCATTCCGACTGGCTGATGTCATCGTGCAGTAAAGCGTGAAAAAAAAATGTAAAAAGCTACCCCCCTTCTAAATAAGTTGTACTGAAATCAGTGCAGTGCGTATGCCTCCCCACGTCCCTGCAAGTAGAATAGTGTGTGTGTTTGTGTGTGTTTCTGTCTGCAAGTGTGAGTGAATATGTGCATGAAAGAAAAAGAGACTGTGTGTGAGAGTGAGAATGATCTTGTGTGAGTGAATGCGTGCATGTATGCAAAGGAGACTGTGTGCGTGTGTGTGTGTGTGTTTCTGTCTGCAAGTGTGAGTGAATATGTGCATGAAAGAAAAAGAGACTGTGTGTGAGAGAGAGAGAGTGAGAATGATCTTGTGTGAGTGAATGCATTCATGCATGCAAAGGAGACTGTGTGCATGTGTGTGTGTGAGAGAGCGTGAAAAGTGAGAGCGTTCCTTGGCAGCAGTAACAGCAGCAATGAGGTTAGCATACCTCTTGACCATACCACTCTACCTTTTCCACAATAAATCTGGACTGTACATGCCTCTCAACCTCTTAGAGCAAGAAGTCTGGACAAAGCCAAAAATAATGATGGGAGAAAGGCCCACAAATATGGACATTTTTAAGTACTGTTCTTACAAACTTAGAAAGTAGATAGAAATACAGGTTTTGCATAAGCATGTATTTTCTGAAGGGTATGAACTCTGAAACTTAACTGAATGTCATTACTTTCTGACTTCAGACCTCAATGATCTGCCAGTGATTTTCCAGAAAACAACAATTTTATGAGAAACAGACCAAAAATGGGGCAAAAATCTGGACATTCTGCAAAAATCTGTACAGTTGAGAGGTATGCTGGACAGAGCCAAATAATAGGGACAGATTTTAAATATTGCTGTTATACACTAAGAAAGTCAATAAGGTTGCCATTAAGTTCACGTACCTCTCAACCATTGTAGATAAATGCTATGCTGTTAAGCAGAATGCACACTCTTTTTTTTGGTAATTATTGCCAATTGTCTTTTTATTGTACTTTGGAGCTTTTTTCCCCATATCTCAGCTGAAAATGGACTTTTAGTCCAGTTGGGACTCCATGGTAAACAAATGTCAAATAAATAAATAAATAAATATGATGTACTTTATTATGTGCATGCGATGGCTGGTCTGTGGAAAATTTTCTTAGATGAAACTGGTCCGTCGTGCAAAAACGTTTGGAGACTGCTGCTTTAGTTAATTGAAGGAAGCTTTGTATCTTATGTAACCCATTTGTTCTGGGATGTAGTACATATGAAATTGACCCTCCTTCTACCAACATGCCATCAGTTAAAACATCTTTACAAGTACTCCTTATGCAGTTAAATTTTCCACACAACTGTGTACTCAGAAGAAACATTTTGTGAAACAGTTTCTTCTCTTCAATATACTCTTGTTGCCTTCCAGTTGTTCATTACAGCTAGGCTTAATGTGCTCACACCCCGTAATATTTAGACCCAGAAGGTAATTTGAGTACCTCAAGAGAAAAAATCCCACAACTTTGATGGACTGAATGAAGTAGAAACAGTTGTAACCAGATAGCTGTGTAATGCAGTATTAGCCTTTTTAATGTGTCTAGATGACATCATCTAGCCCATTTCCCCTCAAAGACAAGGAAATCCTTAGGTAGCATAGTTTTTTCTCAGGCTGCAAGCTTCCATAATCTTATCTCCAGGAAGGCAGGCACCATAATTCTCTCCTTATCTGATTTTGTAAGTGCAATATCAGTGTATCTATTTCAAAAATCACTAACTACAATTAATTTTCCAGTATGTTTTGTTTTAGTTTTAAGATGCAGAAGCTGATTTAACTTTCTTCCTTGTAACTGGTGTCTAATAATTGTGTGGTTCTGTGTTGTGTGATGACTCGAGGTAAGAGTTTAACAGATCTAGACCCCTTTGGGTAGTCAAGTGACTATTACCTTGGCAGAAGATATGCTAGATATAGAAGGATGTTCACTTACTGTTTCATATGTGGTTTATTTGTAGTTATTAGGCATGTAACCCAAGAGACAATTAAGGAGCCTAGCCTAAATCCAAATTTCCCCAAAGTACTGCCTGGTTAAGTGACATACTCAGTCACATAGTAGGAAAATGAAAGTAGAAAAATTAAAATCCTATACCCTTGCAATAAAAACTCTTGGAACAGAAAGAAGCTCATTAAATAGTCAGAGCTTTAGTCCTCTGTTCTAAAAGCCAGAATAAATGTTCCACAATAATCTTACAGGTAGCTACTAAGCATGTGGTCTAGGAGATAATTAAGTAGCCTAGCCCAATTTCAATGTCAATGATGCAACAAATAGCACATTCAACTTTGGTGCAGAAGACTGTGGGTTCTATTCTCATACCAGATATATGGATTGCTGATACAACAGTGCAGTATAAGGAGAATGCACTCATGACTATATCATTATTTAAATGAGATGTTAAACAGAGGTCCCATGTGCTTTAGTTGGTGGTAGCTCATGTGGATGTAAAAGATCCTATGGCACCAATCAGAATAAAGCATGGGAAGTGTAACATTGTCCTGGCCAAATTTCTCCTACTAAGTATAAATGCCAACTCAGGTCTCCCATGAAAGAGACCATTAGCCTTGCGGGACTAACCCAGTCAACAAATGAGACATAAATAAATTCACAATTGCACCAAATCACAGCTCAAGGTCACATGAAGACTGAGGGGCTCAAACCCTGCACCACAGGAAGTAGCTAGTTAAAATCTCAGAGCCTTAATCCTCTGTACTAACTGACAGATCAAGTTTTGTTTATACTATAAAGCAAATATTTGCATCTATAATACATTGAATTGTTGACTCCAATTAAAAAGAAAGTGTTTGTGAACATACATATTAGCCAAGGACTCAGCCCTATAAAAAGGTTGGAATTTAAGGCTGTAGCTCAGCCCTGCATTTTCTGATCTAGCAGAGTAGTATGTAGAAATAAGATAAGATGGTTAGGCCATGTTAGGAAGCTATAAAGAGATATTCACTTGTCTATGACTATGTGTAACTCACATTTGAGAGGTAGAAAGAATTCCCCATAAAGTGCTACATAGGACATGTGCATATTTGATATGGATGGATTTTGTAATCACTTTTAAAATGCTCCTTCATTGTCCCTGTCCCCTTTAATAAACACATCACACCGAATGACATTTGACGACTTTTATTAAAACTTCCATAACATAGCTTTGATCACCAAAATTATTAATTAGAACTAGACACAATATAGTTAGTTCTAAACACAACATAAATATCCTTGTAATATTAATTAGGGCAGCGTACCTACTCACCCTGTTCCAGTAAGCAGTGTCCATACCTATGCTCGCTTACTTTACTTATGAAGCAGCGTCCAAGACTCACTTCATATCCCATTTACCCAGTAAGCAGAGTCCATACCTGTACTTGTTTACTTTAGTTATGACGCAGTGTCCAAGACTCACTTCATATCCCATTTACCCAGTAAGCAGCGTCCATACCTGTACTTGTTTACTTTACTTATGATGCAGCGTCCAAGACTCAATTCATATCCCATTTATCCAGTAAGCAGTGTCCATACCTGTACTTGTTTACTTTACTTATGACGCAGCGTCCAAGACTCACTTCATATCCCATTTACCCAGTAAGCAGCGTCCATACCTGTACTTGTTTACTTTACTTATGAAGCATTGTCCCATCTAACTTCATTCACCATTCATGGAATTACATTCCACCAAATAAGCAGCATCCTTATCTCAGCTTATCTATTCAGCAAACGTCCTCCAGCTGCTCATTTTCCTTTTCCCAAATCCTTAAAATGAACCCAGACACCAGAGGGGGAACAGAAGAGGGTAAGCATGTCCCTCTTCTCTGCCTACTCCGACTGCTAAAATAACCCCAATCCCCACCAATCCACCAACAAAAAAGGGGAGGGTGGGTGGGTAGCAAGTTCACGCCAAAATATGATTGCTTACGCAGCTACACTTGTCTTAACCCCTTAAGCCCCTCCCCACCCTTAACTCATTTCCTCCCAATCATCCCTCCATCCATTTAACCCTTTCACCACCCCAACCCAACTAACTCCCATTAATATATCACCCTAACCCCTCTTGAAGATGTCCCAGGACAACTTGGTTTGTTACCAAACCTCATTTGTTCTTTGCCTATTTTTCCAATTTAGCAGCGATTAGGGTAATGTTGCTCTATTGATTTCTATCTGATTAGTAATGGAAGGTTGTCTTCTCCTGGCTTGCCTTATGTGATGCAGCTGCTTCCTAAAGAAAATAAAAACAGTAAGAAAAATCAGTTTTGTTTTCTCTTGGCCTCTGTTCTGAGCTGATATTCTGCAAGCTGATTTAAATAAAGTGCATAGGTTCTATTATGTTTACTTCCACAAGGAATCATTACTATTTTTCATATTGTGATGGTCACATTGGGGATTATGATAGGATGAGACCTTGCAAACTCATGCCTACCACCTTTTGTGCAAATATGTGAAGAATTTGTGCTTTCCATATCTTTGGATCATACCATTCAACCTCTTAGAGCAAGAAATCTGGACACAGTCATAAATAAAAATGGGACAGAGGCACCAAAATAGGGACATTTTTTTAAATACTGCTGTTATAAACTTAGAGATTTGATAGAATAACAGGTTTTGCATTAGCATGATTTTTCTAAAGGGTATGAAGTCTGAAACACAAATGTCTGTCATTATTTTCTAACTTCAGTCTTTAATGATTTGCCACTAAGTTGCCAGAAAGCCACAATTTTATAAAAATCAGACAAAAAAATATAAAGCAAGAATCTGGACATTTTGCAAAAATCTGTACAGTTGAGAGGTATGCTTTGGATACTGCAGCTTAAGTTTTCTGGCTGGCCATGATGATGGAAGGAATACACTTGATTTCTACTACGAAAAGTCAGGGCGGATTGTGAATGGGTGTGCTTCTTTCTTTGTAAGTATCATTTAAGGTTGGAAGGCTGCTTTTTGTCTGATGTCTACACAGTATATTATAATTCAAAGTTTATAGGAATTTCATTAGTTTTCATATTTATGACATAGAATTATTAAACAGATGCTAATACTTCAAGGAGGACAGTTGCGTACTTGTCCTTTTATGGCAAACTTGTTAAAAACAGAAGTGGGTGATTATGCAGGTGTTGTTAACTGATGCTAGCAGGCAGTGCAGCTTTCCATTTTTTTCTGCCTACATCCTTCATTATTCTACTTTTTCATATACAGAAAGAAATATGACAGCCGGCATAATGACCATTTGAGATTCATATCCTGTCTTTTAATAGTTTTTCCGATGTTCGGTATTGTTTGGTACTACAATCTACTACAAGGCTAATTCTTTCAATGTTTGGGAAGAACTATGAGGGGGAGAGAGACTACTGAAATCATTAATTGTGCATAATGACCATCATTTGACTAATGTTTCCTTATTGTCTCTCTCTTCATGTACTGCTGACAGATATAAATGATTTTAATCTGTTTATATGAAAAAGGATTGATCAGCACCTCTGGGTTAATCAGGAAGAACAGGTTTTCTGTCATAGAGATACTTGTCTAACACAAAAAGTCAGAAGGATTAAAGGAGGCTTTGATCTGGTTGCTACATTACTCTGTTTCATAAATGAATATCATAATACTGAAACAATAATTTGGAAGCTAGAAAAAGCATGAAAATCATAATCCTGAAATATCATGTAATATATCCATCTAGCATGCTTACTAATAACTTCCAAATCCTAGAGCAGCCCCATAAACAGCCTCAGGTGTTCACAAAATTAACAAGGAAAGTAGGAAATGGAAGTAGATTGATAGGCTTCTTTTCCATATTCTCATGTGCATACATACATATATACCTGCCCCCCCCCCACGCACACACACTCACATACTTACTCACATGTTGCATGCACATCAATGGACAATTTAGATTCACCAATTCTCCTGCCAGATTTGTTTGGGATGTGGAACGAGTCTAAAGCACCTGATGAACACCCAGGTGAACAAAGGCAAGGAATGCATACATGAATACAAAACAAGAATATACCAAAGAAAAGTAAATGCACAATGTCCTTAGTCAACCAAGACTGACTTGCCAACCTCACCACACACACACACACACACACACACACACACACACACACCCACACACACACGCACACAGAGATTAAACAACCCCCCACTCCTTTAATATCCTTGACTATGATAACACTTCCACTGAAACTACTACCTCCTTCAGATATATGCTAATCTGGCTAGATTAATCACTAAACTTCCATGATCACACATAAAAGTTGAGTGCCAAGATCAACAGTCTACACTTCATAGCTAATAAAATATTTCAATTCTTCACACATCCAGCAAGGGCTTGTGCAGGAAAAACCATTATCTTTATCCAACTTGAGTATGGTGCTCTCTTGTTTACATCAGTCTCTGTCAAAAACACTGACACCCTTCAGACCCTCTGCAGTAAAGCATGTTGAATCCTAGCTAACTTACCATGGAATGAACATCACTACTTCACTCTTTCAAAGGCAAAGTGGCCAGATCAGACCTACTTCTTGGTTCGTTACTCTTAAAAATACTCAAACATGACACCTCTTCTCATCTGCCTTCCAAACTTTCTGCTGCTACTCAGACCCATACCCTAAGAAGCTAAGCCAGATCAGGTCCCCCGCTACAAACTCTTCTCCCAAACTGCACACTACTGCCATTGCTCCTTTTTACTGGCTCCAAAACTATGGTGACTGATTGAATTGATCACACAAAGTACTCCCTTATTCGTGCCACAGTTCATGCACTACTTGAATGCAACTGTCCATCTAAATGACATGTCGTATAAACTGATATCTCCCGTGAGTAGTATATTTACCTCCCATATATCTGATCCACCTGATTAACTGACTCATCCTAAACTGGGATTCATCTTATCACACTATCACTGCTCTAAGTCCACTACACATATAATTTATTCCTTTCTTTCATTTTCTGGTCTCTATTAGCTTTCCTCACCTACCGACTGCTATCTTTAACTCCACCACTTTTACATCTCCTGCTTCAACTCTGTTCTACCTTTTCTTTTCCAATTACATAACTGTAAATATACTTTTTTGTTAGATATTCTTGGTATATATTGTTTATCAGATTGTCTATGCTTACTTATAAATGTAAATCATTTTTATTTGTATATTGTACATTGTTTTGTTGCATTATGATATAACCCAGACTGTCTGAAATTGTCCATTTTTTGATCACTGTTGTACCCTGGTAAACAAATTTAAATAAATAAACATTAGATATATACACACATATATATATATATATATATATATATATATATATATATATATATATATATATATTAAATAATGGAATAGTATACTTATTGAGAGATGACTTCACCAACAGTGGAAATATTGACTCTTAACTCTGAGTGCTTTAATAACATATTCACAAGTCACACACTAGTACCCAAACAGAGATACCAGTCTTTATCACACAGTAAAAACATCTGTAAAAACAGAATTTGTAGGAACCCCACAGGATCATGTTGCTACCTCTCAGTGGTAATGTACAGTACACATTTTTCTTTCTCCCTGTTACAATGCCAAGGAGGACTATATAACATAGCAGATATCACAGCTTGCCACATATCTTCCGCATGATACTGCTTCCAAAAAAATGCAATCCATAACAAAACCAAGACCCACGCAACGTCTCAATAATCTCCATATTTTCCTGTGCCTGCCTTCCGCTAAATCATATATGAGAGGCAAAACATTTTACAGTAAATCATACATACTACATACTGCAAAATGCAGGGGTAAACAAAGAAGGAAACCTTTCATATGCTTTATTGTGGGTAGCTAAGTGTGAGAAATGTCTAAAAACGTAGTGCTATTCAAAGTACATCAATAAAGTAGCAGTAGAAATGGGAACTTCCTCATTCAATAATGCATAGCAGTAAAAAACATTTAAAACAGTAAAAAAAATAATTTATCTGAGCCATATGAATTATCTAGGCCAGATCACTGTATTTTATGCCAATTATTCTATATAAAGTGAAAGAAGCACCTACGTACAGCTGTAGTTTGAAAACTAAACCTGAGGCTCTTTACAACCACTGACATGAAATCAGAAATGATACAAGCTAGTAAAACAGTCAAAAGAACTACATGCCTTAAAATGCAGTTCCATATTACATTGTATGCCTTGCACTTTTGCCTTTGGTAAATGTTTATTTGCATCATTCCACTTAACTGTAATATGAACATTTTACATCTGGCACAAGTCTGAACCCTACAACAGAGGCATACTATCAACAATCCATGGAGACATATCACATAGGTCTGCAAGATTGTGTTTTGTAGTAAGAACTATAGTTTCCATATCTCCCATAACCTCCAACAATGAATTGACTGCAGCAGCAAACAGTCCATTGTACAGAATTAATGTCTAAGATACATTTGGGAGCTTCACTCATTTTCTACTCGTCTTCCTCTGTGCTCGTATCAATGCCCACCTAAGAGCACTATGTCACAGCACAGGCAGTGCAGTGTTTTCAGGCAAATGTTCCAGTACAGTTCTAATCTGGAATATGATCCATTTATGAAGGCTATGCCGACAGGCTTGCTGATGTATTCTGGAGAGCCTGACCATAGCTAAATAAGTTCTGTTTAGATTTTCTTAATTGCAGCTGGATGAACAGAACAACTCTGGCTCAGTTTTGGGTCTTTCTTGACAAACAAGCAGATTCTGACTCATATTTGGCCACCAGGCAATTTCTGCAAAACTGGAAGGGATACAATTATTTTTACTTATGATTTTTCTTTTCAAGCAGCTAGGTGTTTGGCTCACCTTCTTCAGGTTATACAAAATATTGAGTTAAACTTTAAGTAGATACAGTACTTCAAAAATGTTCTTCCCGATTGTGATAAACACATTTGTGGATGCACTTGGGGCAGTGGGCAGGGTGTGTAAATGCAAATCTGAGATAGTAACTGGTGCTATTGGACAAAACCTGGGGCGATATGTGATGCTCAAAATGTCTTGCTGGAAAACCTATGCCCAGGGTACATAAAGCTCGGCGCAAGGCCGGCGTTAGGATTGTGCCGACTGTGTGGCATGAAGATGGCGCAGTAGCGCCAAATGCATATTAATGAATTTGCACTGCCGCCACAGCCACGTGCATAGGAAAGGAGCGCAAGTGCATAGGGCGCGTCAAAGTGCCGCACGGAGGCGTGGAAATGTCAGCTGTCAACGTGCAACCTAAATGCTTGCATATAACAATTTGCAAGCAATAGTAATCACATCTGTCAGTGTCCATGGATACTGAAACATATGCAAAGCATGCAAAACAGTTCCTGCGAATACAAAATGAAGAAGCAAACACAAATGCACAGTAGGGAATAATGGGTCCCTATCCCTCGAACAAATGACATTGAAAACCATGTGCCCGTAGTCCAATGCAGTGTAGATAGTTATACCAAGTGGAAGTGAAATGCATCATGTTAGCGCGCCGCCAATAGGTACATCCAGCCCAATGGTCAGGGTCACCAGCTGACCCATATTGTGAGGGAGAGTACACAGCTGGGCAGATGTGCCCATAACAAAAAACACGATAAATGTAAATATCTAGCGACCGTATGACGGAATTATATCCCACAATGCATGTAATAGTCACATACAATAGGTATGTCCGTATTTAACATACCATATATGACAGGAAATAGAATAAGCATGTAAACGAAACAGAAGGAGCATATAAACTGCTACAACAATAAGGCAACATGTAGGCTTAAAGGGACAGTATTATCCGTAGTGTTGACTGTGGGTACGTGTTGTCCAGTACAATCGGATATGTGTCTGGAATATATCCCATCCTGGACATAGGAAAAGGTGGCATCCTAACAATGATCAGAACAGTCAGCCAAAATCTGCACATCTGCTGTCCAAGCCATACTTGTCAGGATGTGTCACAATTGAACGGGTATTACCCGGGTGTACCAACCATGTCATGAAAGTTAAGTATGGGCGTGTACCTATGTGCGTGAGGTATAGCATGTGGAAGGTGAAACATGCCAGGGTAGTCCACACAACCATACAGGTACCTGACATATGTAGGGTATGCAATGTGTTACCTTGACCATGTCATGGGCCATCAACCAAAGCAGTGATGGATGGAGTGTCAGGAATATGTGTGTGGGGGGATGGGTAATGGTATAATCCTCCAAGGTGAGACTGTGTCGTATGCAGAATAGGTGAACTGGAGGTATATGAGGGAGCAGCGGGTGAAGCAGAAAGAAACACAAATAACATGTATACACATCTGCAATACAACCAGACAGGCCATACTGTAGAACACAATCCCACAAACATATGAATATTAAAATGTGCAATACAAATGTACAGAAATGTCACCAGCACATACCCACAAACTGGTCCTGATGGAACTGGCCAAATCAAATGCAACACACCTGGATGCATAATGGATTACCCAGCATCCTCTCCACAGCACACAACCCGCCCCCATACCTGAACGTCCACCAAATCCAGTCATACCTGGCCTACTAGTTTGGCCCAGCCACATCTACACATAGTGACCACTACGCATATGTAGTAGGTAGTGTCACCCTAGGCAGTTTCAGGATTGCAAACTATGTATCCCTTGCATGTAAAACCCCCAGCACATTTTCATAACGCCAGAAGAATGGTCGGTATCGGTCTTGTTAAATTTTTGGATATCCCTCATGGGATAAGTAACCTGTGTAAACATTAGAATGGGTATCAAGACACAATGTCCAGTCCTGTAGACATCTGGTCCCAAGTTGGAATGTGCAGTAGTGGTGCACGAGACTGTCCAGCCCTAGATGGTCATGCAGAACCTACTACCCAGGATCAAACACCTGCCCGTGACGCACGTGTCCCAACACGAATAATCGAGAGAATATATTGCACACATTTGCATAGTGGCATATGGAAAAAGGGTGATGAAGACACTGACATAAACAGAATACCCCCTGATCCACTGTATGAGGGACAGTTACTGTGTGAGTAGGTGTGACCTGACCAGCAATGATACAATGCCAAATGTTCTGTGATTGTAGGAAATAACTATGTACCATACTGCATGTAACAGTTGCCTAAAACAGTCACGTCAGGATAGAAAAAACTTAATTCGTACAAGAATCAGGCAAACAACTAAAGTGCTAAAGGTATAGGCTCACAGCTAGGAAACTAATGAATGTTCTAAACCTGCACTGACCATGGGTATGTGTTGGACTAAACAATCTGGTGTCCCCAGAATATATCCCAACCTGTACATATGACAATGTCAACCCTACCAATGGTCAGAACATTCGCACAATAACTGGCCAGTCTCTTAATCCCTCACAAAGCCAGTGACCTTTGGAGGAAAGGTGTTGAATGAGAATGACTACTTACAACAATGAAGAGGAATAGACGCATTTAACTGCAGAAAATTAGTAGTAATACGAATCTGTCAACACGTTCCAAGTTAATAGTACTAATATGGTAGAAGTGTCCGTGATTGTCCCTGAGTTGTCATACCCTTGTCCCTGTCACTGTAGAAACTAGTCCCCGAGTATCACAGAGGTCCGTACACATATGTACACCAACTGCCACATCTGTTGACAGGACTACTGCATACCTGCAGTGAATTTATAACTGATGTCCAGAATAATATTCATTGTATCTATAAATGAATGAAACAGTCAAATGTGAAGGGAAACACGTGGAAACCCTCCCCCCACCCTGTATTATGTAGTAAAACCACTCCCCGCCCTAAATTATATAGCGCCGACCTAATAATGTGGTCAGAGGTGCCCAAACACCTGCGTCTGTAAACACAGGTAGAATGTTAAAATCTGGACTAACTCTGTCCATATGCTACATCTGATATTTAAACAGTGCCAGGGCAGTTCTAGTCACCAGTCAGACGAGCCTAAACCCGGACAAGTACATGAACACCCTGACAATCAAACACATGTATGTGCGAGGACTATAAGCGTAGGAGTTCTGAATATCCTTGGAGTGAGTAGACATGCAGCACGGGTCCAGAGCAGTAGGAAACAGGGAATGTCGGAAGTGTAGTACTGTGGTTTTCCCAGCAGGAGAATGGATGCCTGCTGTGTAAGGGAAGCGGTGAGGCGTATGTCAGAGTAGCTATGAACCATGAGTATACATATAAATGAGGCAGAACAACAATAGTGTAGTGGTTAGAGCATCCACCTAACGTAAAGGAATTCTTGGTTCAAGTACGACTGTAGGCCATATTAATTGTGTAATGAATGCCTCTGTGCTGTAAAGCCAACATTTATACATGTAAAGGTGACCGTGTGTCTCGCATGGGGCCATTAACCGGATTCCATCAATCAAAGTGGTACTTTCATAAGGAATAAGGCACATGTAATCCCAAAGAAGTGCCAGTAAACATATGTGACTTAGAATAAGTAGATGCAAGTGCACCTGCATGGGAGTATGCAGCTTGTAGCATATCAAATGTATGTTGTCTTGTACAGCTGTAACTTTTATATAGATAGAAAGATAGATAGATAGATAGATAGATAGATAGATAGATAGATAGATAGATAGATAGATGTGTGTATAGATAAATATCCACAGACATAACAGAAATATGCAATTATATATCTATATATATATATCTATATACAGATATATATATATATATATATATATATATATATATATATATATATATATATATATATATATATATATATATATATATATATCTATATACATATATATATATATATATATATATATATATATCTAAGGAATGCCGAAAGATAAAAGCAAACATAAGGGTTGTGAAGGGAATCTAGAGCAAGTAAGGAATTCTAAAGTGCTCACAGCGTACGTCAGATAAAGCTGCACAAGTGTGGGTAGAGCACCACTATTCACACCAGAGGCAGGGTTATACCAGTGGCCATAACATCGTTGAAGTGCTACGTCAACATTGTAAACAGACGGAATGTAGTACATGTTGCGACCACCTACACTTGTAACCCGCACATCGTTCATAATCCATAACACCAGAAAAGGCACGTATATGCAAATATGAATGGATGGTGAGGCTGTGAATACATGAGGCGGTACAAAATGTGTGTAGGGCCCCAACGCTCTGGAGAGGGCAATGCGTAAAGGTGTGTCATGGCTGCGATAACAGGTTAATAATGGCTGGTATGCATGGAAACTCATCACGGGTGTGCTGGAGAAACTATGGATATGCGATTATGGACATAGGAGTGCTAGGGTATGTTGTGCTGGTTGCAATGGAGTGGCCCGTGGAGGTCAGCTAGTACATAGGTGCAATTCCCTGATAGAGTGTCGTCTGCATGGAGACATGCGTGAATGGGCGTATCGTTGTCGGACGTTGTGTGTCAAGGCTGGCAGCCCGGCACATAAAACCTAAATGACACCCATGAGCAGAATGGAGTTCTGCTGTGATAACCCCAAACCGGGAAAAGCAGAAACACACAACTATATGCAGACATCAATATGTTGACGTGCAATCTCAGTAACACAAACACTCATTCTATTAACATTAATAATATGAATGTGCACAGAAACAAAAACAGTAGCAGGAATAACAGGCTGCGCATACGAGTAATACGTCGAATGACACTATCACATCACACTTATCAGCGGCAACCCAGACATGAAAAACGTGCGATATCTGTCCACTGTATAACATGCAGTATACTGATCACAAGTTCACCGGAGTGAAGTGTCGGTGTCATAATGACTAAGGCAATAGTATGCTGTTGAAGCAGAGATAAAAGCCAATATGCATGTGTAAGTGTCTATGTCCGGGAAATGTATAGGTTAATGGACACACAGATGTAGATATAGATAAAAATGTATATATATATATATATATATATATACATATATATATATATATATATATATATATATATATATATATATATATATATATATATATATATATATATATATATATATATATATATATATATATATATATATATATATATATATATATATATATATATATATATATATATATATATATATATATATATATATATATATATATATATATATTTATATACACATATACATTTATACAGATATTTATATATATATATATATATATATATATATATATATGTATATATACATATATACATACATATGTACACACACACAAAGATATACACAAACAACAGGTATTGATATATACATATACACACAAAACAAATATGTCATTGTAGATATACACATGTACATAGCTAGGCTACTTTACAGCGATTAGGGGTAACATATATACAGCCCGGGCATATGTGACTGGGAGGTCCAATAAATAAACATTGTACCCCCCACACCGCCCAGCTAGGCCTGTCAGACATACAGACAGGCAATAAAGATTACTACACTGCTGCTGTCCAAAACACAGGCAGGAAAGTAGCAGTGGGAGAGATCTGCAAGGTCTACACTTTAAACATGGATAACGGTGTCCCTTGTGGGACCCCAAAAAGTGAGTGTATGTGTCAACTTGTTGTCATTGATGCAAGCAGGATGTAGGTGTACATGGGACAGTAGGTTGTGCAAGTGTGATAATACATGGGTTGACAAAACTTACGACATGTGTCCCGAGACGGGGAGAGTGGGCAATGTGTAGGGGTGTGCTCATACCCCAGCTTCGCTCACAGTAAGTATATGTCATGAGTGCTGCAGAGGGGTGCCAGGTAGGTGGACCATGGGTATGCAATAATGGGCTTAAGTGTGCAGGTGCTGGTTGGCAGACATGTAGTAGGCCCGCCCAGTGGTAGTCATTAATATTCCTATGTGGGCATAGCAGATGCCTATACATCCCAAACCTGAAGAGCACATCTACCGGATATTCTGTAAACCATCGGGGGAATACATAGAGACCAAATCAGTGCTGTGTACCCGATTAGCATGGACGTCCATAGTTATGAATCAGAGTGTAACAAAGTCCAAATAAACACTTCCAGAACTAGTGATATTAGGTGGACAGGTGGCGGAATACAGGTAATGACAGATGACATGTATGAGTCATAAACGGCATGTACCTCAACAAACGTGAATGAATACATATGCTCTGTGACTGTCAATGTGTTTGGTTAATAGAGCCAATCGTCTAAATGTGTCCCACAGGGTGTTATGCAGTCTTCCTGATACAGTGTTCATTCTCCCCCATTGGTATGTGAGGTCTGCTAGTGACGGAAAGTGCATAATTTGATGACCACCTCAGGTAGATGACAGCATAATAGATGAGGTTCCACACCCGTATGCCTTTGAGTGACACACCCATCTGGGCAGTTGTGTCCTGCAAAATGAATGTTATGGCACATGGCCTCTGAGTTCGGGAAAGGAGGCCATATATTGTGTGTAGTGGTGTCAGAAATTAATTTGCTGTATCAGAAACAGCTACATGTAATAGGAAACAGTATTAGCAATTATAATACTACAAGAATAACCTTAACATATGCAAACCGTGGAAGTAGTCAGTTAACAACTGGCTGTGGGTATGTGTTGCCTTGACACATGTGATAGCTCTACATATAGGATCTATAGGGCCGCCACCATTCTGAATGGCCAAAGTTGGACCTGCTCTGTAGAAATGTCAGATGTACCAGGGCTGAACATACCTACAGCCATGCATAGTACAGCAATATACATATCAGCACAAATCAAAGCGTACTCTAGCAGCTGTAAAGTTGCTTATGCTACTACGTATAACATATCGACGTGTCAGGTATACAAGACCTGTAACAAGAAACCACTACAGACACGTAGAATATGAGAATGTCCCCTAATCAGGATAGTTGCAATGGCTAGAGTATTGTCACATGACATATGCCTAATGAGGGACTGTCCCATCCAAAGTGGGAAAGATGTTATTCCTACAGTCTCCCGTCATGCAATCTGAAAGGTGGAAAACGTACAGTAGGTATGCGGTAGCATGACTCGCTGGACAGCTGCATTAACAAAATCATATTCACATGTCAACATTGCAGAGTATTGGTTCCCATGTATCAGGCAGATGGAAGCAGATCGTATGAGTAACACGCATATGATATGATTACATCACTGGACAGGCCGCTGAGTCCGTACAGTCGAACGACTGCCGTCGCCAAATGGTTAGACATACCCGATACTGTAGTCATAAAATTCGATGTGATACGCATCACAAGGGATCGCACACACCCAGCATGAGTGACAAATGTAAGCAGAAATGCTGGTGAGCGAGCGGCTGTAAGCGTGTTTGTCTACCAGTATGCCAGTAGTGCACTGTCAAAGAAATGTGGAGTCTAAACGGGTAAAAGGTGCTGTAACCAGAGATCAGCAGTGCTTAACACTGTGCAAACCCATGCACAACTGCTCCCACCTGCTGTAATGTGCCTCACCCAGTCCGTATCCAAAGGTGTTGGTCTGTCCGCAAACAAAGAACTGCCCTATTCAAGTGTTGGTAGCAGTACCCTGCGCACAGCACATAGCTCATGTGAATTAACAATAGACCATGGCATATGTACAGACAATAGACCACATACACCATGCAGCGCAGTCATCCAACAGTATAGTAATGTACTGGCAGATATGTCCGGACCACTGGTGTATGCATGTCTGGCCTTCCAGTGTGTCAGTGTGTGAGCATGCCCAGTATGACTGTTACGCATGTTGTCGACCGACATTACTGTCATACCGTCATGTGTCACATGTCCAGATAGTCAGTACTGTGTTGCCAACCCCTCTGTTCTACACAGACAGGTGTCATGTTGTATCTGCAGGATAGCTAATGGTCTTGTGGCATTAACAGTTGCTACATGTCTGCATAGCATGGGGGGACATTCAACCGCATCCAAAGTCCTACACAGCACTGTGGGTGGCGCACATGACTCTCACATGTATTGATTGGATGGGGGCACAGCTGACAGTTGTACACATCTGCCGCTACTGTACTGGTATGTCAGGTACTCCATGTCAGTGTGTGGACCTAACCGGTTGAAGGGATACCAGTGTATGTCAGATCCCAGCATTAAATACCAGCACAGTGGTGTTGGACGTCCTAGCTTTCACAACCTACATCAAACCACCTGGCCTGTTGTAGTCTGTGTGTGTCTTTGGGGGTTGGGGTCATTCATTGGGCATGTCCATAGGCCATTGTATATCATTTGTCTGTATTGGTCCACACCTGTCCAGCTGCATGGAACGTGTGTGGGCTGTATGGATACACATGATGTTCATCCCATAATCTGCAGTGGGTTAGGACACCCTGTGTACTACCGGCTACCATTGTGCCACCCGTATGTGCTACAGATGTCATGGTGCCACTATGGACGTGTACTGTCTGCTGCCCTAACAGTCAGCCACCAAAGTCTCTTGTATGCTCACATACATACCATAGCAATGGGTAAATACACATTCTAATACAACTGCCAATTTTTAGGTCGATAGACGTACCCTGAGGGTGTTCTGGACCTGAGGATGGTGCTGGAGGGCTGCTTATGTTGGATGCACACAGTGCACCTCCTATACATGGCCGAGCACAGGTAGTGTCATCTTTGGCATCCATTGTACTGTGTGCGGGTCAAAGAGGGGACACCCATGGGTACCTACTGCATCAGTGCATATGCCTTGTGTTGTCTCTTTGCCAAGGGCAGGTCATACTGTGCATGGCCTTTCACCAACTGGGCTCTGCTCAGGTAGTTCCTTTGCCAAGTCACACTGTGCCTATACAGGCCTTGGCAGTGGTGTTGGGCCATGTGGCCCTGCCCCATGCTGTTCCTGCAGCAACTGTTATTGCAGGATCAGAATGTGTAGCATAGAAAATACCATAACAAATTGTGTGCATGTAGCTAGTGAATACTGCAGGACTCCACCTGATGTGTCCGGATACCAGAACCGTGAACTGAGCATACCAAACACATGCTCAATTACATGTCCTGCCGGTGCATCTGCCTCATTATGGTGTGAGTGTTCAGGTGTGTGCGCATTGCTGCTGGGTGTCATCAGCCACGACACCAGTGGTTACCCAGCATCCCCCACTAGGACACTGTAGGGGATGTCCATATTGGCAAAGGTGTGGTACAGCTGTGTCAGAAGCCATATATCGGAATCATCATAGCTTCCAGGGCAGACAGCACACACATTCAATCTAATGCCCTGGCCATCGCATATGGCCTAGCTGTTGGAGGGTATGCCCCTGCAGTGATTGTAGGCCCTACCCCGCTCACTGGGTGGTGCTTTGATGTGTATGTGTGTGCAGGCTATAGCACCCAGTACCCCAGGGTAGTCATCCATGTGGTTGAAGAGATGCATATTGCTGGTCTACTAATCACGTGTGTTGAGGACATGTATGTGCTCACTAGCATGTGTTGACATGGCATCTGTGAACTGGTGCAATACTCTGGATGCAGATGCCTGTGAGATCCCCATGATATCCCCAGTTGTGCTGTGTGAGGTACCTGTGGCTAGTATACCCAGGCCAACACATACCGTGGTATCCACTGTGATGGGTTTCCCTCGGCCTGTTTGATGTGTCAGGTGTGGCAGGCACAGGTCAACAAGCCGCTGTAGGAGGTCTCTGTCCACCCCATAGTGCTCCACAATCCCCAGCTCATGTAGCCCCTGGTAAGTCACCCTGGGTCTATAAAGTCTTATGTCACCCCAGTAAGGGATGTTCGGCAGCATACACATCCTCACTGCCCTCAGCCTCCTGCACATGTTGGTCTATGTTGCCTGCTGCAGCCCTTCTCATTTGGTTGGACTGTGTCATGAAATGTCCCCGCAGGTATACACTGGTGGTGTAGAGTGCGGAAGAAACCTGTGTGTATGATGCTTGCTCACATTACCATACTGTGCAGGTGCAGGCTGGCCATGTCATCTGCTGATTGTGCTGATCATCACCTGTTTGTGCAGCCTGTACACCCTGACAACCCCACCACTGCTGTTGTCCCTCCTAATGTCACCAGGCAAGTATAGACACACCCCTAGCTTAGGCGTGCTAAGGCAGGGGCACTCCCGAGGCACAGTTCTGCAATGTACGTACAGTATGCCTGACCCCCCTCCCATGCTGTCAACTATATTCGAGCCCTGCAGCCGGCTAACTACACACATACACTCCAGGTATCTGCATTACACCCTGGGGATAAATGGGATACATTATTGTCAACCTCATCTGCATAGTACAGTCTTCTAATGAATAGTTATATGACCCATACCGAGCCTCCAAATTAATAACCACTGCTTAGTGTCGCTCAGATCCATACACAACTGGTAACAGGTGCCTTACTATCACCATATTTGATGTCCCATGGTCTTCCCAGCAATAAAAATAACCGGTGTCTACATGACTACAACCCAGGACCCTACACACAACAGACAATGTGCATTACCACTATGCCATGGTAGATATACATACATCCCAGGTTATCACGTACAGCTCATCCGGCACAAACATTCAATAGTGCTGATGTCCCCAGACATATATGTTTATATCTATGTCTATCTCTTTATATCTACATATATCATATATATTATTTGTATACATATATACATAGATATACATACACACATATACATGAACACACATATGTAGATATTGCATTTATTTCACAACAGCGGACCACATGACAGCAAAGCATTAGACAGGCATGAAAAGGAAACTACATGTGCCATCTGCATCATGTAGTGTTATTACTATCAAGGCATGTGTGTTGTGTTGCATCACACGGGTCAGACTGTATTAAGGGTAAGAGTAGGGCTGCTAACATTTACTCACCAGACCTGTTGGCGAATGTATGTGTTGACAACCCAGTGTCTTGGCAGAATATGCGGGCTGTGGACACTATATAGGTCAGCAACAAAACACAGTGAACACATCCCGCAGCTAGCCACCCACAGATATCACATAGGGTATAACTGCCAAACACACACACCTGCCATGCCATGGAATTGAGCACCTACCTGTCTAGTCTACCACACTACAGCATTAAGCAGCAACAGAACGCGCTACCGAGTTTCAGCATCACCGCACTCCCAGAGGCATACTTCTAGGTGGATGACATCATCAGCAAAGGCAAAGACGCCGATAGGGAATGTATGGAGAGGGAGCCGTCTAAAAGCATTACGCTGTCCCCAGGCAGCTGGAGATACACGCACACACACACACTTGGCAGGGCCGGGAGGTGAATATACACCTAACTACCTTATCACACTACAGCATTACACAGTTACAGAATGCGCTACCGAGATTACTGGTACACAGCACTCCCAGAGGCATACTTCTAGGTGGATGACATCATCAGCAAAGGCAAAGACGCTGATAGGGAATGTATGGAGAGGGAGCCATCTAAAAGCATTACACTGTCCCCAGGCCACTGGAAACACACACACACACATTCGGCAGGGCCAGGAGTTGAACATACACCTAACTACCCTATCACACTACAGCATTATGCAGTTACAGAACACGCTACCAAGATTACTGGAACACAGCACTCCCAGAGGCATACTTCTAGGTGGATGACATCATCAGCAAAGGCAAAGACGCTGATAGGGAATGTATGGAGAGTGAGCCATCTAAAAGCATTACTCTGTCCCCAGGCAGCTGGAAACACACACACACACACACACACACACACACACACACACACACACACACACACACACACACACACACACACACATTCGGCAGGGCCGGGAGTCAAACATACACCTAACTACCTTATCACACTACAGCATTACGCAGTTACAGAACACGCTACCGAGATTACTGGAACACAGCACTCCCAGAGGCATACATCTAGGTGGATGACATCATCAGCAAAGGCAAAGATGCTGATAGGGAATGTATGGAGAGTGAGCCATCTAAAAGCACTACTCTGTCCCCAGGCAGCTGGAAACACACACCCACATGGCAGGGCCGGGAGTCAAACATACACCTAACTACCTTATTACACTACAGCATTACGCAGTTACAGAACGCGCTATCGAGATTACTGGAACACAGCACTCCCAGAGACATACTTCTAGGTGGATGACATCATCAGCAAAGGCAAAGACGCCGATAGGGAATGTATGGAGAGGGAGCAGTCTAACAGCATATTACTGTCCTAAGGTAGACGTAGACAAACACATGGCAGTGGTGTGAGTGGGAAAACTGCCTATCTACGGAGCACTGCTACAACACCACATGGATACGATACACTCCACAGATAGTACACCCTTCAAGACAGTCCCAGTGTGTTCAATGTAGGAATCCATCCTGACGTGGGGTATGGACATCTGTTGAATGGATAACCACTATCGCTATAAAGGATTTCGATGGTCATGCCCATACACAGAGGCACATAACCGACACAAGGTGTCACTGGGCATGCTCACACACTTAGTAGTAGCGAAGGGCTGTCTTGTATGCACATGGATTCTAAACACGGAAGGGCACAGTTTGGAATGTACTGTGTGTCCATCTACACAAAGGCATGCTGGGCATGCTCACACACTTAGTAGTAGCGAAGGGCTGTCTTGTATGCACATGGATTCTAAACATGGAAGGGCACAGTGTGTCGATAGTGAACATTGTTAGCACGAACGCTGCACTACACACATCTGACACTGGTCGTCAGTGCTAGCTGTGTAGCGGTCGTGATCACAGCTGACAAACCAGATCCAACAATGGGGAATACGGACATCTCTGCAGTGAGGAACATCTGGCATATGGCACAGTTGTGCACAATAGCACTACCACCGTATACCTCGGATACAGACATGTGGGCCATAAGACGATGACAGACAACTCCAGGTGTTACTGTCCCCATGTACATGAAGGCCACTCACATGTACTGACCAGTACACACTCAAGAGCCATCACAGATGTCTCAGGTGCAGATCACAGTAGTGCATGCCGCAGTCTACTATGTAGCCCTCGGGCATCACCATGTCCTTGGACCAGCAACACACATCCATACATTACTACACCACCATGTTACTCATGACCAGTGGACTATACATGGGTCTACAGCAACTGTGCAGACTACACATGTACTGACAGGGTTCCATCATGTGGTATGCAATGCAATGATACCACAGTTCATAACCAGGTCGGCTCTACACATAACAGGTGCCCTGGGTCTTACACAGCTGTAACAGATGACTGTCGCTGTACACCAGAAAACACTCATCTTTGGATATGACATACATGTAATCACAGTGGATATGTACATGGCCCACACACACACAACGCATATGTACATAGCAAAGCTTTTGCTGTCCTCTGTGCAGACAAGTGGCTACAGCAATCACACGCATGCACATGGAAGGTAGGTCCATGGCTGTTGAATGCTAACAGTACATAAGGTAGCAATGTTGACTGAGGTAACATTCCCTCTGTACTAGTTACCCATGACAACCAACATATCATACAACAGTCCATGTGTCATGTATGTCATCACACATGTCCACCAATTGCAATGCATACAAACATGGCTACATGACAGGAATGTAGGACCAACACACATGTACATGTAGTGGTGTGCATGCAGCTACCATGCATGTGCAGTAGCTGATGTATGTCATTCATCTGTGTCTAACTACAACATGCAGTTGCAATGCAGTGCCATCATTGACACCTGTATATGGTGAAATACTGACAGTACGGTAGGATGTACATCAGGTATGGATGGATGTGTGTACATAAAGTACAAACAACCAAACCAAAAACCACCTCCAGAGGAAGCCTTAATAGGCAAAAATAGTAAAATGAAAAAAAGGCTTCCACCACAACGAAAAGTTCACTAAGAAGTTCTATTAAAATGTAGGCTTTAATAAAATGAAGAAATAAAAAGCACAAATTGTGCTGTTCAAGTTGCAGGTCAAACAGGATACGCGCTTTCAGTTAAAAAACCTTCTTCAGATCCTAGTGTGTAGACTTGACTTACTGCTGTTAAATAAAGATCCTTAATTGCTCAACCAATCACATACAGCAATCAGATGAACGCCTTCCTTAAGCCTCCATTTCATTTCTTAATTAGGCTTCTCTCTTTCAAAATAGGTTTAATAGGAACTACTCTGTTGAGCCCTGGAAATAAATTAGCTCTGAGGTTCATGATCCATTTGCTTTCTTCCTTTTCAGTTTTGTTGACAATGTCTCCTCCTCGGAGGTTAGTAGTCACTTTTGAGATAACCGTAAAGCTAAATGAATGCCCTGGATTTTCAGACACATGTCCATATAGGGCATTCATTACCACTTTATTCTTGATGTCTAACAGGTGGCGAAGTATCCGTTCCTTAAACTTTCCATTGGTCTTTCCTACATAATAGGCTTTGCACAAATTACAAGTGCCAACGTATATAACATTCGATAGTATGACTAGCTTTCTAAGATTCAAAGTGAAAACGTCAGCAAATGAGATTGAGTTCTTAGACATGAGAATTTCAATGAATAATAGCGAAGGAATTGGCACCACTATATTCAGGAAACCAAATTGGAGGAACCATATGTTATACTACAATAGCATGCACCCGAGACATGTTTTTCAGAATATTGTTGAAAATCAAGTGACCAGGATATCCAAGCTCTGTACAGACGACGATGATTTTCTGCAGGAACAAGACAAACTCTTAAAGAATTTTGCTTCAAGAGGCTATAATGAAAAACAATTAGTCATGAGTAAAGGCAAAGCAATGTCCATTCGATACAACAAAGGGCAACCGTACTACTCAAAATGGAAGCAGAGTGATGTGAAGAAAGGTGGAAACAGCAACAGTCTCAGATGCATGATGACCTACAGCACTGACTCCTTTGATGTCCGTGAAACCATCAAGAAATTTTGGCCAGTCTTAACTGCTGACAGTAAAATTAAGAGAATAGTAGGGGAAACACCTAAGTTTGGTTATAAAAACAAGAAGAACTTAAAGGATTTATTATGCAACTATGATGGAATACCTAACAAGCAGAGTACAGAAGGAGGAAATAGGTTAGGAACTTGGAAATGTGGCTTTTGCAAAGCTTGCAGCCACATTAAATGTTCCAACAGTTTTGTTCATCCGGTAACAAACAAATGCTATAAGTTCTCTGGTTTTGCTAACTGTAACACCAAGAATGTTATATACGTTGGCACTTGCAATTTGTGCCAAGCCTATTATGTAGGAAAGACCAATAGAAAGTTTAAGGAACAGATACTTCACCACCTGTTAGACATCAAGAATAAAGTGGTAACCAATGCCCTATATGGACATGTGTCTGAAAATCCAGGGCATTCATTTAGCTTTATGGTTATCTCAAATGTGACTACGAACCTCTGAGGAGGAGACATTGTCAACAAAACTGAAAATGAAGAAAGCAAATGGATCATGAACCTCAGAGCTAATTTATTTCCAGGGCTCAACAGAGTAGTTCCTATTAAACCTATTTTGAAAGAGAGAAGCCTAATTAAGAAATGAAATTGAGGCTTAAGGAAGGCATGCATCTGATTACTGTATGTGATTGGTTGAGCAATTAAGGATCTTTATTTAACAGCAGTAAGTCAGGTCTACACACTAGGATCTGAAGAAGGTTTTTTAACTGAAAGCGCTTATCCTGTTTGACCTGCAACTTGAACAGCACAATTTGTGCTTTTTATTTCTTCGTTTTATTAAAACCTACATTTTAACAGAACTTCTCAGTGAACTTTTCGTTGTGGTTTAAGCCTTTTTTTCATTTTACTATGTGTACATAAAGTGGTGGTCCACCTTTGCAGATGGATGTTTGCTGAAGACAGCTCACAGGTGACTCACAAGCCATCCTACCATTACATGTGCAAACAGTACGCTATGTTACTGTTACTTGAAGGTGAAGGCATGCAACCTACACAGCGGTCAGGGTGTTACTGACTGTACATCACTTGACACCTGTAACACTTACGTCCTCCTGTGTGCATATAGCAGCACAATTGCCAAAGGTAACATTGGTACACATAATGCGGCCAATACAGCTGCATGTCTATCAGACGTATCATCATATAGCAAGTGTATGATTCACAGTACTGCCATGTGTGTTTGCTTGTGTGACCATAAATGCCACGTATGGTGGGGAATACATCTCAATTGTTACACACCCCTGCACACTTTTGTAGAGATCTGTACATACTGCAGTGTAGAAAGCAAGACGTAGGCAGGGGTGGTGTGTATATCACACACATGTCAGCTATCTGTATGCGAATGACATTTGTAGACTCCACAGTGTGTGTGTGTGTGTGTGTGTGTGTGTGTGTGTGTGTGTGTGTGTGTGTGTGTGTGTGTGTGTGTGTGTGTGTGTGTGTATGTATGTATGTATGGCTGTCTGGTGCATGGAGTGAGGGTGTATGCTACCATACAGAACAGACAGGATCCCTAACCCCTCATGGTGATGCAGTCTACAACTCTGTTGATGCCATTGGTCACAGCCTTACTGGCTACCTATATATGTTCATTCTCTGTGTCGCGTCATGTGGGCGCACAGTACTGTGAAGGTGATTCCCAAATAGGCAGGGGTTCTCACCTCAACACTATCAAGTGTGCATTATAGTGTTGTTGATCCCGTGAGTGTGGTCATGTTACTGTGTGTTTCTGTGGATGTCTGTGCATGTTCTCATCCTGTAATGTGACAGTGTATTACTGCTACACAGTGAGGCCTCATGCTATCAACTGGCCTCTAATGTTGACATCAGCCAGACTACTGTGTAAACCCCCGGCAACATGTCACCATACCTGTGATGTGACCTGGTATGGATGTCACGTCTCTAGCCACTGTAGCCTATTGAACAGCTCACATGCTTCTGGATCAGTAGATGTGTGGACATCTGTGGAATGGTAACCTTTCTAACAGTGAAGTTGAGGCTACGTATAGCATGCTGGTATTGCCATACATGCCTGTGAGTACTCCACATTTACACATGGGAAACTGCAAACACTGCTACTTATTGACACATGCAATTAGACCTTAAGGAGGGAAGCAGGGCATCATTACCAGCATGCAGTTACTGTTGTTACCATGACACATACTGTGAACATATAACAATGCATTCTAAACCTGTACTACATGGTATGTCTGGTGCGTGTCTACAGTACACAACAAATGTAACATACACTACTCACTATTCTGTTCAGCCTGTGCATCAGACCATATGAGCATGCCCCTGCACTGATGGTGTGGATGACAGGATGCAGCACAGGCATCATCATATGCACAGGGTGATAATGTTTGCCAGGTGCATAGGCTGCACTGGTGGATGACATCATGTGGGTGGGTTAGGGCCGGTGATCTGATTGGACATGTGTGATCATTATGCATGTGGGTGTTGAGGTGCCCTACAGATGTTTCTGCTGTGTGCGTGTGTGTGTGCACACAGTTCTGCCATGTGTCCAGCCTACACAGGGGTATTATTGACAGCTCCAGATTGTACAGACCAGGATGCACAGCTCACTGTGTCCGGCCATGGCTACATGACCTGTGCCTGCCAGGGGTTGCACGGGCACTACCAGGCAGAGGTACAGATTGGCTACTGTCCAATGACACATGTCTACTGGAACTGTGTCCCTGCTGGGAACATCCAGGGCCATGTCCACGTGGCCTGCTGTGTCCTGGTGTGGACATCGCAGCACCAGCTGCACTGCTACTGCTACTGGCACTGTGGGAGCGGGCATGTGAGGTGGCTCATTCACATTAACCTGCACCAGGTGGTGTAGCTGGCCTATGTCCACGTGGCCTACACCTCACACCTACCAGATGTTCCAGCACAGACAACTCACGCTCGTGGATTGCCATGCCACGATCAAGGATTCCAACCATGTCACCCAATCGCCTGTCCAGAACATCAGCGATCTGTTGTTGAGCATTTGCCAATGCCTGGATGTTGTTGTTTAAAGAACGGACAGCAGCCCTCTGAAGCCTCTGCCATTCTGTGTTCTGCCATTCAGCAGGTGCCTGTGCCACCATTCCAGTCTGGAACATGCATCTGGTGACACCATCTGCTGCGCTCTGTCCTGCAGGTGCATGTCTGCCAGAGGTCCTCCTACAAGCAGCACTGGCCACATGCCTGTATGGCACATCTGCAGTCATTACACTGACACCATGGTGTGGAGACACACCTTCTGTAGCCACCACATGTTCCTGTTCCAAGCTAACACACTCTGACTGTCCTTCCTCTATGGCCACTGGTGATGGGGTATGTGTTGGCATGAGTAATGTGTGCGGGGAAGAGGGGGACATAGCTGGGATGGCAACCATTGGCACAGATTCATCCCCTGACAACCCTGCCTGTACCTCATGCATATGTTCATCACTGCTAGTATCAGTGGGGACACTATCATCAGATGGACCACAGCAGGGTAACGCACCTACATCAGCTGTGAATGCAACGAAAGACTCTACATTACAATAGACACACACAGATACACACAGACACTCACTGACTCACTGACTCACTGACTCACCATGTATGTGGTTTGACAGACGGCATGCAGCATGCATGTGATACAGTAGACGGCACGCAACTCAGACATTAATAGTGGTAGTTAGCATACCTCCCTGGGTTGCACACAACAGCAAGCAGGTGTCATATCAGAAGCCATGCAGTTCACACAATCATGATAGCAAGCATGCACCCTGTGATACACCATGTGGACCAGCACAGGTTAACAGTACACATGGCTGATGTGACCTTGACATGTAATCTGCGGATGTGTGCATTAACATGCATACATGTCTAACACAATGGTGTCCTGACACATGTACAGTGGTGTAATGGGTATCACATTGCAATTTTGTCTGTATGCCCTACAGATAGAAAGCACTTTTAGCAGATGTGCATGAGCATTGAAGGGTAGTATGAGGCATCTACATTGCTATACAGTATGAAGTACAGACACTGTGCCATTGCATGGCATCATGAGGCACCTATATTGCTATACAGTGTGTAATACACACACATTGCATAGCCATGACTGCGTGCAAACACATGACATAACTACTGTGGTATGTGACCCACGTCGCTGAGGTGTATACACACTAAACCATGCTGTGTCATGTGACAGGTCACTAGAAAACCTACGGATGACACCCCTGCACAACTACTTCACAACTACTAATATGTCTTAGCTGCCTGGCAACAGTGTACCATGTCCCACATGACATTTATGTACCACACACACGAGGTGCACGGCTGACAGTGATGTCCAACAGCAGCAAGGGAAATGTACGGTATCTGTGGCCTGATGTGTTGCCTATGTCTGTGGAAGCTGTACAGGTGACTTCTGTCATGCTATGACACAGTCATGATGTTCAACACTTCTTATATGGTCGAATTAAGTGACACCTCCACAAGCTGTGCACAGGCGTTTAGGATGTCCAGTGTTCCACATCAACTATATAACCATTCAACAAAGGCTATAGTTGGACCATGTGTGGACAATGTGCAACAGGGTGTATACACATCACATCTATGTGTGAACATGTGTTGGCCAAATGTTTGTGATGGCCATCTATCTCACATGTCTGTGTTGTCCCATATGACATACACCCATCGTTGTCAGATACGTCACTGTCCACAGGGTTATGCAGACAAAGGGTTGTATGTTTGGTATGTGAGGTATGTATTATGGGATAGTGAGACAATATTGCAGCTGGTACACTACATGTCTGGGACTTGACAGATGGCACATCACAATGTGTGTACCCATTGCAGGGGCATATTACACAATGGTGAATCCTGTGGGCTGCCCACATCCCAGCTCACTGTGTGGTACTGTTTGCGTACCACACATGTGTTGTTCCAATGTATAGTACATATGCCTACATTGAACAACACCTCCACCGTTGTATGCACAGCTGTCCACACATCTAGCAATGACAGATACTGTGGTTTCATGTCGGTGTTTCATTTAGTCTGTATATATTGCACATGGGTATCCAGTGTGAGTGATGACAGATGAGACCTGTATATCGTGACTGGACCATACATTATGTGTACATGTGTTAACTGGCCACATGGTGAATAGATATATGCATTAACATGCCTGATACTGATAACTGTCTCACCAGCAATGGACTGATGCACCTTTATAGGGGTGACACAGCGGTTTGAACATTATCCATGACTGTATGACAGCTACAGGGTGCACTGTGCATGTTAACACATTCGCCTGTACAATAGCATATAGTATGCACATGTGTGCATACACAGGGTAGCAAACTATAGTATGAGGTATGTGTGTAAACATACCTTGCATATGATGTTACATTACATATTGTACAGTGACACATGGAACTAAATGGGATATGATAGTCATATGTGCATTAGTGACTTACCAGGCAACTTCAGGCTCAGTGGTTGGGAGACACCCACCTCCACGATGGCAGCTACTGTTTCTGGATGCTGTTCTGAGGGTGTCCCCAGGCTGGCTAGTAGCTCCTCGGTGTGTGTGAGTGGGGGATGGGTTGGTGGCCCACCACCTGTTCCACCTTGTTTCCTGGTGACTGCATTGGCACGCTGTTTTGCATGTCATATCAGGTCCATGCAGTGTCTGCGCACCTGCTGGTAGGTGTGATTATGGCCACCCACATCATTAACCCTCCTGCGTAGTTCCTGCCAAAGGTCATCATGCTGCTGGGCATGCTGTGGCACATGGCTGAACAACACCTCATAGTTATCATGGAGGTAAGGGATGAGAGCATTGTCCTCCTGGTGGCTATACGCTGACAGGCATGAATGAGTCATTATCTGGAAGACATAATGATGGAGACAGGTCACAGTATCACAGAGATGTACAGAGATACAGCTGCACATACATTTGTATTAAATCTAGTATATATGAACAGTTATCTTTGCAAATCGTCATGACACTGACATGACTGACATGTTTGTGTTACACACATGCAACACTCGTTGTGCATTGGATATCATCACCATATATGTGTGTCACCTCATTACATTGCTCATACTCGATGTGAATGAAGTCTTGATGTGGGCATGTCTGTTTGCCTGTACTGGTGTTCTTACCTATCAGCACATGCCTGGTTGTGTCCACAGTAATGCTGTTGACCATGATGCTGTGTATATGTCACATATCAACACATACACTGCCTTAACGGACATGAGCAGTGACAATGCACACATGCGCACGGAAACCATTACATGCATGTGTTTTGCCATATACATCTACACGGCACTGTACAGCAGTTCAACATCCTGCCACATATCACCTGTGTTGCACATGTGATACACATGGGACAATGGCTAGCCAGACGTTATTCGCAGGGATGGTTATCAACCATGGCATGTACGGGCAAGGTTTTCTAGCTGTATCCAACAGCCATTTTGCCACCGCCAGGTGCATCAGTGCCACATTACAGATCCAGACAGTTAATGATACATCTACCATGCGGTCATCACACCATGTTTGACAGAGATGACATGTGCAGCTTTCATGGACAGGGTTGCATGGTATGGCAGGAGTATGTAACATGTATGGCACACGGATCTGTCCAGCATGTGGTGATCATTGTAGTAGAACGGTGGTTGTCCATGATGTATGTCTTTCAGATCAGGATATGTACGTGTAGCATGTCCAACATCACAGTGTAGCACATGTCTTTATGTAAGGTAGCCAGCATGCTGCATAGTGGAGGTGAGGATTGTGAAGGCTGGTATCGCCCATCCATGCATGGTCAATACCCCTGAAAGATGATATGTGATGCGATATTGGTCACCCGAGTGCTGAGTATGCCTGTCCAATGTTCTCCATGCTCATGGATGGCACCCTGTCATGACATGGGTGCCTTGTATGACTACCTAATAGGCCTGGAGATGTCACCAGCTCAGGGAGGTGAACTGCACAGCACCATCCCTTACACACAGTGTCCATAATGTTGACCACTGCCTAGGTGGTAGTTAATGGGTACAGGGTTATTCACCTAGTGGTGACAATGCCATTATCAGCTGTCATTTTGTGCACATATGTCACGCACCTCACCCACAAAGCCCATTCTGCATGTTGTCCACAACACTGTGACAGCTATTGTTCCTAGGTCATGGCCATTCACATCCTTACATACGCAGATGCCTCCCATTTGTCTGTGTGGTATGGGCTACAATGAGGGGGGGAGTACAAAACATTAACCCTGTTTTACTGTAGCTGCCACTAGTGTGATATGCACATGTCACTCAGACATCTTTTGTAGTGTTGCTTCTGTCAACGGGCCACTGGTAGACCACTCCTGTGACATACGAAGGTACATCTAATATACTCAGTGTAGCTGGAACACAGTATGGGTGATGTCCTATGACCTGTCACAGGTATGCTATGCAGTGTGAAATTATCCGTACTGTCATCTACATCTCTACTGCTAACATCTACGTTGATAAAGGTTCATAGACTTGCAGACCATACTCAGCAGGGTAATAGTGCAGTGCCTCCAATTATGACTGGCGTCTCCGCTTGTGGGTTGCAGTGGGTTTATATTATCCAACACCCTATCTGTAGTGCATATTCATGCTCAGCACTTGTTCAGAACATGTAAGCACTTCGTGATGTACTAATTACTATAGCACACATTCCAACTCATTTCTTACAGGTACACTTTCTGTCCTTACATTTCCAGCTTGCTTACAGTACAACAGCTGTTGTACACACGTAACTGACCTATCTTGTGAGACATGGTTGAATATACAGGCATGTCCAAGTGTCACTTACCAGTGTTATTGCCTGTCTATATGATGAATATGGCAAACATGGAGCAATAGAGTAATTGTCTCATGTACACAGTCAATGCTCACCTCCCAACATACAACACTACAGCCTGTGGGAGATGCACATATGTAGCCATGCTAGGGGTAATGCTCTCACCAACCCAGACTGAACCTGATATTCATGTGGGGATGTTTAACATTTGCAACACACCCCACTCATCACATAGTCTCACTAGATCTCCACCACCACAGGCCACACATAGTATGACTACAACATTTGCAGAACCTCTCCATACTCTCTGTGTAGGCAACAGAGGCAGCCGCCATCACCAAACACAACACCAATTACTTATAGCCCACAGACTCATATGTGCACATCAACTACAGCCAATAGGGTGTCATAACCTACCCAACACACCGGTCATAGGTGACTCTGTAGGCAGTCACACTGATGTCCCACTCAGCAGGCTACACAAGGCGATAGTCACTTACATCTGGCTGTCGGGTTACAGGATCCACAACATAACCTATGCACCCATGCCACACCTCACCAGGTACGATTTGACTGTCATTCTCTATGTTAGTGTGACTGCCCTGAGATGTAACTTCCTGGACTACATGTACAGGGACATGCAGTAGCTCTCCGGTCTTGTAGCCCAGAAGGTATCGCCCAAGCCCTGAGAAGCATTCTGCATTCATCCAGACTGATACCACTGTACAATGACTGAATGTTTTACTTCAACAGTTGCCTATGCTTCTGCTGTCATTCCACAGGCATCCAGTATCTGTCTGCTTTGAATGACATGGTCAACAAAACACGATGCTTTGGCACAGATGACCTGCACCTGTCAGCCCTGGGAGTACAGATAACATGTAAGGCTCTTTCTGCTCCTATACTGCCTGTGTTGGACAGTTTCCAATAACATTCACCACCAGAACAGGAACAGGCAAGCAAAACCTGGGGTACTGTTACTCAATGCTTGACATCTTCATCTCTAACGCACTCAGGCGAGGCACTCCTTATAATGGACCACTTTGATATGTCTGCAGTGACTGGGACCTGCCTCTAGGCTCCGGAGAGCACACCTACACTGACAGGTTACACGCAGACCACACCTTTCAGTCATGTAACCAGGACCGGACCCACAGCAGAGGTGTGTCCATATTTCACAAGGATGTACACACCTCCAGGCTGGTTCTTTAGCACAATGCATCAGAGGTGATCCACGTGCAACTAACTGTGGCCAGAACTGCTATACACATTGTAACTTGCTATGGATTCAACAACATACCCCACGGTTACCGGCCCTCATTTCTTGGTGTACTGGACAGTAGGGTTCAGACAGGTACTACTGATGTGAGACTGACACTACCTCACACTTAACTGGGATGCCTACTCATGTACCAACACATTAGGCCAACGCTTTCTGGGATTCATAACCTCCACTCGGCTGGATCAACCCATACACACCACCACCAAGACCAACAATATCCTAGACATGGACATTACCAACATGTGACTGGTGTTCCACACCTAGGGTTATCCCCTCATTGCTAGTTTCCGAACATATGCTAATCACCCTTGTTATCCACATCCCAGCACCACACCCTTCACAGAATACACAGTAGAAGATTTCTACAACGCCTACTTCAGACATCTTATGACAGCGGTAGTAAACGTCATGACACCCGTGCAGATGGACAATGCACTTACAAATGCTGAAACATACACCAGTGCACTTCATTAGCACTTACACGACTGCATGGATCATGCTATTCCAAACAGAGCCATGATGGTACCCACCAAATAACGGACGCCACTCTGGGGGGTCCAGTTCCATGCACATAATGTACAACAGAGGGTGGTGGCTGTTGCAAAGTGGAGTGCAATCCCATGGGTGGGGTAGCTCACTGGTCAGCCTCAGTAGGAATCCGGGATCCCTTATCACATCCTCCAAAGCTAGCTACGTAAACATTACTGCGACACATTCCAAGGACTACGACAAAGCATTATGGAGGTATGTCAGTACACAATGGCAATACCCACATCTGCTTGGATATACGATGGTTAGGCAGGAACATTACAGACCGACTGCTATTGGCAACATCCTGGCAGATAGGTTCACTGCTAACTTTACACCCTCTCACTCCCTACAGGGCCAAAATCCATACAGGAACAATGCAGAGTCCCTGTGGTCACAACTACACAGTTCCAACCTGCACTCTCTAAGGCCTGGAACACAGACTCCATGTGACCGTCCAACATCCCAGGCTGTGATTTACACAAACCTCAGAATGACATGGCTCCCCACTTGGCCACCAGATTCAGTAATAGCCTTGTATCAGACATTGTGGCCCCTGAATGGCACACAGCAACAGTCATCACACTCCACACAGGTGGCACCACAATGAACTACAGGGACTATTGCCCTATACGCCTGACTGGACTGTTCTGCAAGGCTATGGGGCACATCATCAAGGAAGTCATTCACAGAGACATTGGTGGCCTCCAGACCTTTGATGCCACCCGGGTTGGATTTGTTCATAGGTTCATACTAGGCTATCTGCCCTGGGGCAATTATAAGCCTAGCCCGATTCTGTATGGCTTACGCCACCCCTTGATTTGAGTATACTGTGCCCTTTTTTAAGGTTTAGTTTACTGTGCCTCTGTCTAATAGAGTAATCCCTGGGACAAACCTACGATCCCTCATCCACCCATCCAGATTCTTCTTGAAGAGATTCAGTGAGGTGCTCTGCCTCACATGAACTATTCCAGAGCGAAGGGAGCCTCTGGGTTATGAACCTGTCCCTCCAGCAAGTTCTATTTATTTCTGTGCTGAGGTTCAAGTCCCTCGAGCGTGTGGCTCTAAGGGATTTAGATTTACTGAGGTGGAGCATGTCCATTAATTCTGGATTTGACATAGCTTTGTATGTCAGGCATAGATCGCCTCGAAGTAGGCGATATGCAACTGAGTAGAGCTGGAGTTTTTTTAACCGAGCAGTATATGGCATCTGTTTGAGACCCTTGATCCTCTTGGTGAGATACTTTTGGGGTCTTCTAATTGCTGCAGGTGTTGGGTAAGGTACATCCCAAAAGGGGCATTGTATTCTATGATGGGCCTGATGAGGGATAAATAAAGGGGCACGATTACCTCTCTTGATCTAGATGTGAAACCCTTCGTGATGAGGTGGGCTATGTAGAAGGTCTTTCTAACCACTTTGGCAATGTGGTTTTCAAAGGAGAGATTGCTATCAACTTGGGTCCCCAGGTCCCTAATAACTTTCTCTGTACTTAATGGGTTTCCGCCTATGTGGTAATTTGTGGGCACATTGTTTTTGCCAAAGGGTATGACTATACATTTTTTGGCATTTAGCTTTAAACCATGGCACTGGCACCAGTTACCTGTCTCTGTGAGACCTTTTTGAAGGATGTTTGTGTCAGCTGGAGAGTTGATTATGGCGCCCAGTTTGCAGTCGTCTGCGAACTTGGTGAGCCATAGTCCTCCCACGTTTGCCTGTACCTCGGAAAAGTATATACCGAACAAGAGTTGTCCCAGGACAGAACCCTGTGGGACGCCACTTTTGACCAGTTTTGAGTCTGACATGGCTCCAGCAACTCTCACTCTGTGGGTTCTGTCTTTGAGCCAGTTTGCAACCCATCTTGTGACATAGGGGTTTATATTTAAGCTGGATAGCTTATCTATGATGCCCGAGTGGGGTATTGTGTAAAATGCCTTTGCAAGGTCCAGATAGGCTGTGTGGACTACCTTCCCTTCATCTATGGCTTTGGTGACTGTTTCAAAGAAGTCAACCAGGTTCAAAAGGCAGGATCTGCCCTTGACAAAGCCGAACTGGGTAGGATCTAGTGTCTGTAGGTCCCCAATGTCTTTGTTTATGAGTGCCATGATGATCCTCTCCATAGCCTTGCAGACTAAGCTAGTCAGGCTTATGGGGTGATAGTTTCCAGGGTCCGTAGATGCTCCACCTTTGTGGAGTGGGACCACTGTTGCTGTACGCCATTCTGTGGGCACATATCCTGTAGTGAGGCTGAGATTGTATAGCTGTTTTATTTGAGGGATTAGTTCCTCTTGTAGTTCATGTAGGACGCAACCTGAGATGCCATCTGGTCCCATGGAAGCAGTGTTTTTGCTTTGGAGAGGGCAGCCTTCACCTGAGCATCTGAGATGTTTGGGAGGCAGCCCTCTGCTGGGATAGATTTTTGCTCTTTTGGGGGGGGGGGGGTGGAGAAGTTTGCACTGAACCTGTCTGCCAGGATATTGGCGATGTCTGTGGGTTCAGTGTATTTTTTGTCATTTAGAATCAACTCAGAACAAGTCTGAGAGTTGCATCCCAGGTTTCTAACATAACTGAAAAAAGCCTTATGATTGTCTTTGGTGTCCTGTGCAATCTTTCTCTCGAAGCTGGCCTTGGAGGATTTTATGAGGGATCGTCATTTTTTGCTAGTACTGATCAGAGATGCCTTCCCTATTAGGGCCAGACCATGGCTCCTACACCTGGTGGACTCCTTTGATACAGTTACCAGTGTAGTTGATGATGGTAAGGGGGTCCACACAGCCTACATTGTCCTCTCATTGGCTTTCAACACCGTTCTCCATTCTGGTATTGACAACATACACATCCACCTGCACATTGACCCCTACATCTCGGGATGTTATGCAAAGTGGCTCACGGACAGAACCCACACAATGAGGGTAGCATACCATGGTACCTACAATAATTCAGTTACACTTGTCGTACCACAGTCCTCGGTCATAGGTCCCTCATGTTCGGTATATGCTTCCCTGAGGTACAGGCTAGCACAGAGGGGCTTTCCCCTGAATAGGTTTCCAGATGACTGCAAACAAGGAGCCATGATTGATCAACCAGCTGATACAGACACCCTCCATATGGGTGTCACTGTGATGGATACCTGATGTCAATAACATGGCCTCAAGCTACATTAGACAAGGTGCATAGACATCCCCTTTGGATTACACCAATCACCCACTGACTGTCACATAGGTGGTAGTCCCCTACATACATGTGACATTATACGGGATCTTAATACACATGTATATAGCACCCATTCCTTTGATAACCATATTGCCAATGTGGCGTGGATATCCTTCTATGTGGCCACCCTTATCTGTAATGGGTTTGTAGCTGGAACAAAGGCACCCATTGTACCTCTATACTCCTGACGTATGACACACGTTCAGGGGTACAAAACCCCTTTTGGGGTGTACCTTATGGAACAGCAATGGCTTTACATACCACAACATTAACACACCATGAGGATTATTGACCTCCGAAGGATGACGTATGTGGCACAACTATGGACACCATGACTGTACACATTTGCATACTGCATACTCAGGGGTGACCTCTGCTGAACATACAGGGTCCATGTCCACAACAATATTTATTGATATACTCCACATAAACAACATAAGCAAAGGCCACTGAGAGCAACATGCGCATGGATATGTGCACAAACGCAATGATGAGTGGGGACGTGCTTGAGGGATACATTCCTGAACCATTCACTCACCATGCTTTGGAGCATGATTCCTATGTACATCAAGCAGAGACACTCACTAGCGCTCTTCATGAGATACCTCGATGGGTGGATGGGAGACACACATGTACGCCAGGGATCACTGCAGTGGCTGTACTGTACACAGGTGCAGGTAACACATGGATCTGCTGTTCACAGACAGGACACTACCCTAGGGAGGTGCCGCCAGTGAAAACACTGTCATTGGGCTTACACATGGACTTAGCCAGATAGCATAGTACCTCACTATGAACCTGTGAAGCTAGTACATGTCCTTTGTGCATGGATAATTGAGTAGCTCTTCCATTTCAGTTAGCTATCATGCTGTTACAGTGTCCCGTGACTACAAGCCATATGTATCCTGTTATTGTGTATTCTACATACCAATAGACAATACCCTTTGTTTGCATGATATAACAGTTATGCTGTGTAAAATATCTGACATATCTACCTACAATACTGTACATTACACATATTTTAAACATTATCCCATAATGCAAAGCATACTTGCACAGCAGGACCAACCTAGGCATGTTATTCTCATTATATGCCCTAACACATGCCTACTGTGACAGTATATAAACATATCCCCTGCTATGGCACATACTTGTTGGACAAACCCTACGACTGACGGCGGGTGGTGTGGAATTGTTGTGTTTAAAGCCCTCATGTAGCATCCCTTGTGGAGTATGAGATGTTTACCTTATGGCCCACAGCAGAACACACAATTTCTACAAGCGTTACTATGCTCAACAAGACATCACTACATCCCACTTTATGCATTGCGTACACTTTAATTACTACAAAACAGGCTCTACATACACTGACATACTGAGTGTTCTACATACCTTGTTTCCAAATATTCGTAAAATATCTCTCTTACACCTTTACTGTTTAAACGGTTCTATGGTATGAGTTTACGGTTTGAATGTATGGCAAGGCATCCTTATATATGTCGATACCTGTAACATGTGGTATCCTGAGTAAATTATTACATGCACATCAGCTGTGCCGCTACTCCATTCGCCAATTATGCGGCAACAGTGGGGTATAATTGAATTCTCCACTTGGGCGTTGCCCTTTTGCCCTACCTTCAGGGAGATGGCCTGTATGTGTTTTGTTGTGAGGAATTGCAACTGCTATTTGGAGAGACATGGATATTTTGAATTCATGTCCCCCGTAGATTATGTGTGATGGCTAGAGTATGTGGTTCTACATGTGAGTGTACCTGTCATCTCAACTGTCTTGATAAGGGACTACTGCAAACAAAACCTGTAACATCGCCGTCTGTTCCATTATATAACAGCTACGATTTCACATGGCGGCATTACAAATGTCTCTCTCACAAGGTAGTTAACGCTTCTGCAGATGTAATTGAGTGAGCGGATGTTTGTGATGTTATTACAGTCTGTATTGCAATTGTTTCAGATGTGGGGAAGATGTAGGTGGGTGTACATAGCATATACAGGTTTGTGGGCACTGCAATTCTACATATTCCATATATGTGTGTGGGCTCCTTCCCTAATTGAAGACCTATCATTTAGTAGATTGAGAAACTATGGTTGTTACGGGCTTATACATTGAGCCATTGTTAAATGGTTTCTATATAGCATGCAGGTGAGGTTGATACTTCAATACCTCCGGAAATACATCAATATGTAAGGGAATGTTACTAAATGACAGCTATCTCATGTATTTCTGTCACAGATATTTGCACTCATTGCAGTTGTGTTGGTGACTGAACCTCTTTGGCATGGGTTGCCACCTTTTCAAATGGCCATAGTGGGACATTTGCAGGACTCACATCGGTGTTTCCAAGCCGACACATACCAACGGTCAGTACACAGGATAGAACATACTTTTATCCTGACTACATACTTATTCTTGAAGCACTTTAGCTACTTATCATGTTTCATGTAACATTTACGTATTTTAGATATAGGCATAACTATTTAATGCAACTATTACATAATATATGGGACATAATTATGTCCTACAATCCCAGACATTTGCCCTATTTAATATTTTTTTGTCAGGACACAACTGCCCAGGGAGGGTCTGTCCCTCTTAAAATGGGACAGGTGGTAACCGTATGCCTATGACCAGCTATGACCACACCTACAGTAATGATCTACCTCTGAGTTAGCACTAACAGACACATGATGCAAACACACACACACACACACACATTACAGTCCCACAGAAACATACACAGCACCCTCAACACACACATACACAGACTACAGCAATCACAAACACAGTTGAACACAGTACCTACCTGGACTGCAGCACCAGCAGCGATAACTAAATGTCCCATTCATGTAACATTTACGTATTTTAGATACAGGCATAACTATTTAATGCAACTATTACATAATATATGGGACATAATTATGTCCTACAATCCCAGACATTTGCCCTATTTAATATTTTTTTGTCAGGACACAACTGCCCAGGGAGGGTCTGTCCCTCTTAAAACGGGACAGGTGGTAACCGTATGCCTATGACCAGCTATGACCACACCTACCGTAATGATCTACCTCTGAGTTAGCACTAACAGACACATGACACACACACACACACACACACACACACACACACACACACACACACACACACACACACACACACACACACATTACAGTCCCACAGAAACACACACAGCACCCTCAACACATACATACACAGACTACAGCAATCACAAACACAGTTGAACACAGTACCTACCTGGACTGCAGCACCAGCAGCGATAACTAAATGTCCCTTAACATCGTGATAATATTACTCTCAGTTCTAGTGTTCCGGTACTGTGGTCTTTCGGTCTTTCAGCCTCGTGATTACTCGTGTCGGTATGTAACACATTCAATAGTTGGCAGTATCCTATTTATTTGTACCTCCATGGTTGTGTACATGTTGTTGACCTATCTATATATTTGCAGATATAGGTGAATACGTATATATCAACTTATATCTCTCTGTCACCCTTTATATATCTATATATATATATATATATATATATATATATATATATATATATATATATTTATTTATATATATATATATATATATATATATATATATATATATATATATATAAATGGGTCTATATGACTTGGTCGACAGTTCATTTGATTGACACTCATTTGGTCAACAGTTTATTTGGTCGACAAGCAGATTTGCCCCCTTCCCCAATGTTGTGCAACCCTGGAGTTGATATATATAGTTAGGGGGTGTTAGCACAGCCCATTAGGTGTGGGGGGTGAAGCCCCCCACCTAAAATGCCTGTCGACCAAATGAACTGTCGACCAAATGAATGTCAATCAAATGAACTGTTGACCAAGTCATATAGACCCATATATATATATATATATATATAGAGAGAGAGAGAGAGTGAGAGGGAGAACACACCTTTCGTTGTGTACATGTCACCACACGTTTGTGTTTTAATCTGTCACAATACACACCTGCCGTTGGTACATCTCGGGTAGCTTAGTGTTAGGTGATTGTGTACATGATTGCGTGTTCTACTCCTGGAAGTGGTTGTTTTACCCTTCAGAGCAGGCACTATTAGTACAGGGGTGAATAATGCTAGTTTCACCTGTTCTGGACATCACTGACCGTGATCTGCGTGATATTCAGAAAAGCTTAGCCCTGTTTCGCTCATATCCGTATATTCATGTTTAAATGACGCTTACCAGCACTTTCCAATGCATAATCCCACTGACATGTGCTAAACGTGATCTGATGACCTCCTTCCAACATCCATTATTCATGCCTTCGGGATTACGTAACGTCCCTTGCAGGATGTGGGACCGGGAAGATGCACGACAGTCAATGCATTTGCCACTTGGGCATTTGGGATTTGTACACGTGTTATGGTGTTTTGTATGTGGACTGTACTACGGCTGTTACTCCATACTGCAATGAAATGTGTAACTCAGTTAGTTTACATATGGATGAGACCTATTAATGGTATGTTCAAGTGATGTTTAATGGATGTGCTCCAGCATTGGTAATGTATGTCACAGTGAGCCACACACTATAATGTGCTACACCTTCACACAACCATAGGTGAAGCATGCTGGGGTGACAGATATCTGTCATGGGTACTCCCCATGCTTTGCCACTACATCCCTGATTACATTATATGGAGCCCCTCATTAACACACCAGGTAAGCCATGCAGAGTGTGTGGGGAACAGTGATTACACACATGGATCCCGCAATTGCCTCTACTCCACTGAAGGACATTTGGTTAATCGATGTGGTGGTGACAGCAGACACTGTTTGCCATGGTTGATGAATGGCCTCTGACAAACGGGCATGTACCTACTGATGTACCTAGGAACCTATATATACAGTATCAACATATGCTGTTAGGTGCGTGTACTGCTCAGGTGTTGACATTCCTTGCTCCAATAGCTGTTGTGTGTGCAATGGTTGAGGGCTGCCTATATAGGATTCACACAGTAGGCCACCTATACATTACACTTTACAGGTGGTCGTGTGTGTGTGTGCCATCCAGTTTACTGTGTGTGCAGGTGGAGAAGTGTGTCAGTCCATAGGGGCCTACACTGTCAGTGTATGTGCTATACATTCCCTCTTTGCCAAGGCGTGGGCATATTGGGAATGCCTCCGTCTGCCTACTGGGGCTGGAACAGGGTGTTTGTGGTCTGAATCCCTCTGTGCCTGTGATGGCCTTGGCAATTGCGGTGGGCTGTGAGGGCCTTCATCATTATGTCCCTGTTGCAGCTGTTTCCGCAGGATCATATTATGTAGCATGCCACATACTATGAAGATGTGGGCACACGTGCCTGGAGAGTACTGCAAGGCTCCACCAGATATGTCCAAGCAACGGAACCGTGATTTCAGCATCCCAAACACACGTTCTATGATGATTCAGGTTTGTGTGTGTGCCTCATTATGGCGTTCTTGCATGGGTGTGTGTGCATTTCTGATGGAGTCATCATCCATGGCTCCAGTGCATAGCCAGCATCCCCCACAAGGTGGCCATGTGGGATGTCCCCGCTGACAAATACCTGATACAGCTGTGAGGCATGCCAAATGTGGGAGTCATGGTAGCCTCCAGGGCTGCCGGCACACACATCCATAATAATGCCCTGGGCATTGTACATGACATGGCAGTTGATGGAGTGGTATCCCTTGCTATTTATGTAGTGCCTACCCTGCTCACTGGGTGATGACTTGATATGTATGTGCGTGCAGTCTATTGCACCCAGTACCTCTGGGTAGTGTGCCACCTGGTGGAATAGACGCATATTGCTGGCCAACTCCTCCTGAGTTCGGGGGAAGTATATATGCTCATTGGCATGTGGTAACATAGCATCCAGGAACTGGTGTAGTACCCTGGATGCTGATGCCTGTGAGATCCCCATTATATCTCCAGTTGGCCTTTGAAAGGTACCTGTGGCTAGTATTCGCAAGCTTACACATACCTTCGTGTCCACTGGGATGGGTTCCCCTCTGTTGTTTCTGGATCTCAGGCGTGGCCGACACAGCTCAACTATTTGCTGTAAGATATCCCTGTCCACCCTGTAATGCTCTACTATCTCCAGATCATGTAGCCCCTGGTAGGTTACCCTTGGTCTGAATACTCTTTTCCTCCTCTGGAGCCTGCGGTGGTTGTCAGCATCATCCTCCACAACACCTTCAGTCTCTAACACATGGTGATGAATCACAGATATGGCAGCTCCCAACATGTACATTGTAAAAGTTCCCTGTCTGTTTACACCGATGGTGCAGTGTTTGGGAATACACAGGTGTGTGTGAGGTGCCTTCACACTTTATACTATTGTGCTGTGAACACTGATGATGTCATAGGGTGTGTATGTACCATCAGAGCTACAGGGTATCTTATGTGTTTTACCACAGGTACTGCTATTGTGGTGCCTTTGGTGCTGAATTACATTTGGCTGCCATGGATTACCTCTTGCCCTTCCCTTAACATTTCTTAACGTTTCCCCTCCCATTTTCTGGCATGCATCCAGCAGCCTGCTTTCATTTGTACTTTCCAAAACCTGGCTTATCTTATGGCATGTGTTCTATGGCCGATCTACTGCAGGTTTGCTTTGCTCTGCTATGACAGTTCTCTTTTCTTTGCAATCTGACACCTCCCCTATCCTGTTCTGCAGGTTGCTGCGAGCAGACTTGTTAGCTGCCGTTGATTTCCCACTGTGAGTTAATAGGTGTTAATTGCTCAGTTGTACTCCAATTGCCCTACTGCAGCATTTCCTTACTTTCTTCCTGTTTGAGCTATGGTGCATGGTGCATGCATCCGCTTACCAGGTTTTGGGCATGTTTTCATCCGCGTACACATGCGCGTTCGGGCACCATATGTGCTCTCAGCTAAACGATGCTATACCTACATCCCCACCCCTATCCTGCGGCATTGCTTAGCAACGGGCAGGCCGGATTTGCATTGCTCCAATGTGCTTAAAGCTACCATGGCACACCCCATTGCTGATGTCATGTATACCTCCAAACCACTCCTCGGTGTTGTAGCACTGTGCCGTATGGTACATCCTTAGTCCGGTGGGACGTTTGCGATTCACTATTACTTGCCTCATTTGCATTGCATTGACTACTAATTCATAGTTACCGCACCGAACACTGTCACAGACCCTTAGCAACCCTTGCAGCTTGGTTGTGGTGTACCATGCATACCAGTGAGTATTATGGTGAAATCATGATTTGTATTACATTGCGATTTTATGACATTTCTGTATATTTTCCTTGTGTTCCCTTTTGCGCATACATGCCCTGCGGTTGTACTTTGCGTTACTGTGGACATGACATTAAATGTTGTTTTTTAGGTGTTGTGCATCGTTTCTTATGCCATTGGCTGTATATTTAGCCATTGGCATATGTTAACTTTGTAATACATGAGTCTGGTCCGCTTTCATAGCTCTGATGTTCTGTTTGGCACAATGTAAACCGTTTTTTTTTTTTTGGTTTAAATTTCTGTGGGCTTACACTATGCCTGCACCACTTCATGAATCACTATGTACCTTCATTTGCATGGTGCAGTACTGCACATGGGGTGATTAGCATACCTGTGCCGAGGGTTGTGCAGATATAGCGTACGCATGTAGTGCACTTGGAATTGGATCGTACCTGAATCACTCAGTGGCCATATTTGGCGTTATACCACCTACGCTAAGCCTGCACATGGCACAAGCTTCATGAATCCCGGGGATGGTTAGTGTATCTGCATTAGTGGTCACGCTTATAATAACTGCATTTAAGCTGAATTTCAAGAACTGAAATAATTGCCATCTTGTAAACCTGGTGGTCTCATTAAGCTATTTTATCCCTTAGTCAGTGTATGCTGCAATAATTTTTTGTATTTCATTTGTAAGATGTCATATGCTTTAAAGGCCTAATAATTCACTGTGGTTATTAATATAGTTTAATAGTACTAAAGCATTACTAATCCTGATGAAATGTTTAATTTGATTCAAGATAGAATTTCAATGATATTCTTTATCTGCTAAATGCACGTGTGTGTGTGTGTGTGTGTGTGTGTGTGTGTGTGTGTGTGTGTGTGTGTGTGTGTGTGTGTGTGTGTGTGTGTGTGTGTGTGTGTGTGTGTGTGTGTGTGTGTGTGTGTGTGTGTGTGTGTATATATATATATCTATATATACCTGTTTGCTGGACACTCTTGTTTCATCTTGCCTTCTTAATATATGTCCCAATTCTTCTTCACCAGATTGTCTTCTGCTTTGCAGCACATGGGCCTGAACCACCGTAATCTGTTCCTGTTGATGTTCTCTGTAACTGAGCTTCTTTGGATTTGTCTCTGATGACCTCATATGACCTAATTTCTTTGTCTTTCCCACAATTGGCATCCTAACCACCCATCTCTGGCACTTCATCTTCATCACATTTAGCTTCCTCAACTGCTCTGCCTCTACTGACCAGGTTTCTGTACCCTGCAGTAGCGCTGGTCACATCAATGCTTTGTGCAATTTACTTTTCAGCTTCTTTGGTATTCTTTGCTACACACTGCCATGACACTTTGTGCCAGTTGGCTGCATCTGTTCTGATTCTAGCCTTGACCTCCTCATTCAGACTTCCCTTCTTTTCAGCCACCCCTCCCGGATATTTGAGGCTGTTAGCCTGTTCCACTATTTTCTCTTCTGTCTTAGTTGTCAGCATGTTCTGATTTCTCCCATTTGCTGTCATTACAACTGTTGTATCTGTATGCAGTTTCATCTCATGTGCCTTCAGTTTTGCATTCAAATCCCATATCCTGTGCTGAAGTTCTTTCTAAGACCCTGCCTATAATGCCACATTGTCCGCATCCAGCAACTTTGTTAATCTGCCCCTCCAACCTGTTTGCTAATGTAGTCCATCACTCCTTTTTCTTTTTAATTTCTCCAAATCTTTTGGGTTTCTAACACCATGACTAAAATTAAAGTTAATGAAATTAGTATTGTTTCACTCTTTCATGTCAGCCAAAAGTGCTCTTCACAGCACCTGCAATGTGCCCAATAATGACTTGTTCTGTAATTCGTATGGAGTTACGTGTATTGGTAGTGTATCTAAATATGACGGTAGACTCTTTTTTATAAGACCCGTTGCTTCTACTACTATCAGAACTATCTGGGTTTCCTACTTGCACATTGCTCTAGTTTCTGCTTGCAGTTCCTGATATTTTATGACTTTGTGTCTCTCTTTATGCAGGACACTGTAGTCACTGGGTGTGGCAATTTCAATGATCAATGCTACTTTTGTCTTCTTTTCTTGGACCACTATATCCATTTTTCTAGTATCTATCTTTTGAACTATTGGCAATGGATGATCCCATCTGATGTAGACTTCATCATTTTCTATGATGCTTTGTGGCTCATTTCTAGTGTTTTTCAGCCACTTCAACACCATAATGTTTGCATAATCCACAGTGCAGCAGTCTTGCCACATTATTATGCCTTTTAGTATACAGTCCTTCTGCCATTAGTATGTCACAACCAGCAACTATGAGTGCAACAGTTTCCAATTCTGTTTTACAAAACCTACATTTGTCTGTTTCGCCCACATGTTCAATGGGCTTTATAAACCAACATGTACGTAGCCCACTATCTTGTGCCACCAATATTAACCTTTCATCTCTTGATTTGAATTCACCTCTCCTTAACCATTCCTGCATTCGTTCCTGATCAATACGAGGTTCTTCCAGAAGTTTTCTATACTAGGAACTATATTTACACATTTTCCACATTTCTTGCCATTTCATCTGATCCTTCACCTTATATTCTTTCTTTTGTTTTTTGGCACATTCAGTTTGCTATACACTACCCATCACCCATATTTATTTATTTTATTTTATTTTACATTTGGTTACCAGGAAAGTCCAACTGGACAAAAGTCCTTTTTCAGCGCAGGCCTGGGGAGAAAAGCTTAACATATAGCAATCATTAACAATTACAAAAACATGACAAATGAACAGTAGTAAAAAAATTTTCATCCATGAAATCTAAAATAAGAACACAAGACTGTGCATCCATCAGGAGAAATTTCCTCTTATAACATAGATTAACATGTACAGCTACATAAGAACAGAAAACACTATACATTTAAATTAAGGCTAAGATTACAATAGTAACAGTTACATGTCAACCAAAATCAATGAAACTCTTTAGTCAGTTTATCCTAAAATAACATTCCATATGTTCAGGTCATAACACAAATAAAGGAATAGACAAGTCTCTCTCTACTTGGAAGAGATATTAGGTGATAAGAGTAGGAGAGAAGTATGAGGAGGAGAGAGACTAGCAAGACAGAAAGAAGTCAGTAGTCAAAGAGTGAGGGAGGAAGGTTAATCCTGGGTCAGCAGATGGAGTTGGAAGAAGACTAGCCTGGGGAGTCACAGTTGCAAATCCAGTATGCTTGAATGTGTGTTTTTAGTGATTTTTTTTAAAACTGAGCCACAGATAATGTGACTGTTATATTAGTGTTTAAGGTGTTTCACTTTTTAGCTATAACATTTGAATAGAGGGAGGTTCCTGCAGAATTGTTGGCTTTAGTGACTTGAAGATGAGGTTTATTGTTGTAGCACAGGACCCTAGTACTGGAATAAGGATGTATTAGGTTTTGTAGTGCAGGGGTTTTATCAGGGTAGTACAGCATCTTATAGCTTAGCATGAGTTGGTTGTAAAGGAGAAGATGTTTCTATATATCTGTATAACTGATGCATTACCTCTTGTTTTACAATTCTGAACTACCAAAGAATGTTTTATTGAATTTATCTATGAATTTAGTCAGAATGAAGGCCTTGAATATTTTATATAATAAAAGTAATCATGTAAAGTACAATGAAAACACTGTAAAATGGTACAAAATGCCTTAAAATCAAAATGCTTTTCTAGATCATTGCGTCTTATTTTTCCTGACATGCAACTCAGATTCTACTGTATTCAAAAATAAAGATGTGATATTTAAATGGATATTTATTGCATACTGAGATTTTCATTTTTCTTTTTTTCTTAACTCCTTCAGGTCCGTGGTTTGCATTAGCAATACCAATGCTGCTGCATTTTTACTTGCCTCATTGCATATTGTTCTAAGAGCTTGTGAACTATTTGTGCAATTACCCATTCTAAAGAGTTACTCTGCAATTACTATAAGGAGATTTTCTATTTGCTGTGTGAAATCTCCATCATGATTCAGTGGTGCAGCTACAGTGCAGGTGTCTGCAAGGTGGAGTCCCATGGATGACATGACTGAACATTTAATTCTGGAACACTCTCACGGATAGCATGACTGAACATTTAATTCTGGAACACTTCCACGGATGGCATGACTGAACATTTAATTCTGGAACATTTAATAACTAGCACATGAAACATTACTAAGTACATTCTCAAGTCTATCATTGCATATTCATATTTTAAAGCAGAGTAGAAATATTTTCTACTTGAAATAAAACACAATATATTGAAAGATATCTATGAACATTTATGATCAGCTATAATGATTGCACACCTTCTTTCCTAAGTATCATTGAGTTGTTAGTAAGTAGGTTTTTAGTATTTTAATTGTGTCAATTTGCGCTGGACAAAGCTATAAATAGGGAACTATAAATTTAGATTGTTTTATTCTTTACTATGAGCTTTACATTAATACCTTTGTGATATTTAGCTGAAATAGAATTAAACTGCTTTTGTAGCATAAGAAACTAGGAAAGACATAATTATGCCTTTCTGTCTAACAAATCAAAGTGTTGGAGATTTGCATAAGAAATATTAACAAAAATAAATTTATTTCCATCAATGTTTCATTCACTAGAGACTTTTATTGTATATTTTATTCTCTTTCATTAACCCACGATAGAACACTTATCCAAATGGACCATTATATGGCTCAGTCTGTGAGAACTGAATAGACAGAAAACAGCAAGGCTAACAATTTCAAATGAATGTGTGCATAGTGATGAATAGTGAAGATAAATTTACGTGCATGCTATCAGCACTGTATGACAAACGTGTCAAAATTTAAACTCTAAGACAAGTTAATGACTGGTTCAAAATGCAGCATACACAGTAATTTCTCAATTTTTACTGCATATACGATTAGATGTATATGGATTAGGGACAGTAGAAGAGAAGAGGAGAAAAGGTTAAGCCAGATCAAAAAGAAGGTGGGAAAATAAATAACAGAATGTATTATTAAGAAGATGAGACCATAGAGGGAAGGGAACAGGTTTAGTAATGCTACCTGTTATATAGTACTTGCAAGATGCTTCATGACTGAAATGCTTCTAAACTGGTTACTGAAGTTTTGATATGATGGGAGTGATCATATCTTTGGTGGGATGGATCACAATATGTGGGGGCTGGTGCTGAGAAACTATGGACAGTACTATGCAGTCTGTTCTTGGGATAAATAATGAGGGTGTTTTCAGGAACTGTGATCTTAGGTTATAGGTAATGAATGTATTAATCTGCTGGCAAATAATGTGAAGGTTGGTAGGTTTAGGAGAGAATAAGAGCAGGGTACACTTTGTTTAACTGGAAGCCATTTTGTCTTTGGAAGGATATTGCACTGAAGTTATCACTGGGGCTGCAGAAAAATGAACCTGCAGATACAGTATGCCATGATGTGGAGGCAGATCAGATCTTTCTTGGAAGCACTACTTATGATCAGAGGCCATATTCTAATTGTGTCATCAGAATCATGTTGCCTATGGCTGCTGTGGTAACATAAGAAAAGAAGTGTGAGATCTTTTTAGGCACAAAAAGGAGTGAATTGACTTTTGATTTAGTGGTATGGATATAATGTTGAAAGTTTGGTTTTGGTTAAGTTCAAAGTTAGATGTTTGAAGTGAGTAAGTGATTGTTTCTAAGGGCAATTGGTTAGTAAGCTGAATGGCATATTTAGTGAGGATGGTAGAACGTTTCTGGTTGTTAGCCAATAGCATTACTCTTATCTTCTTAGTATGGAGTATACGTTTATTTTGGATTACAGAAAGAGATAAAGAAAATGAGAGGTGTTCTTCATGTTCTGTTTTAATGCATGGGAGTAAAATTCAGGCTTTGGAGATAACCATATCATGTGTAATCAGAAAGAGACTCATCTGTGGGGTCTGTGGGTGGGATGATTATTTAATAGGAAGAAAAGTAGAGAAGATAAGATGGATCCTCAAAGTACTCAGGAATGCGGTAAGGGACAGAATTTTCATCCAAGTTGTACTTTTAAGTTTCTCATGTCCTGGATGATTTTGAACCACAAAATAAGAGTCCTGACTAATTCCAGCTGAGATAAGGGAGTCTAACAAAAAATGATACTCCACAAAGTCAAACACTATTTTAAGGCAAGGAAGAGAGGCCCTGTTAAAACTCCTTTGTACATGTTCAACAGGATATCATTAATGGGTGTGTATAAGACTGCCATGGTACTATGGCCTCTCCCAGATGCAATGCTACTGCAGTTAAAGAATAATGTATTTGAGATGTCTTCTGTTAGATGGGTGGCTAGTTTTGCAAAGATTTTGCTTAGGTGGGTAAGATTTAGATGGTTCAGGGTGCTTAGGTATGGGTTTTATTTTTGCTTATTTACATAGAATAGGCACTGTGTTTGAAATGTGATCAAGGTTGCACAGATATGGATAGCTGGGAAGCATATGATCTTTTCATAGCAAAATAACCCAAGGCAGGAGACCAGCTTTACCAGTGGATACATCTTTGTGGGATTCCTTTAAGGATGTTTTCAGTTTGTTTGGTTGCTTTTTATAAGTAGAAAGTAGAAGTAAATGGAAGTTATGGTTTCAGGGGTGGGACATCTATGTGGTATATGTGAAGGGTGGGTAGAGTTCAGAATTAATTATGGAAGTCTATTGTTGTAAGATCACCAACAAGGATAGAAATGGAATCTTTATGTGTACTGTTTAGTACATGGAGTGCATCCTGTGAGGCCATTAATGAGATTTCAAAGTTTTAGGGCAATCTCTGAGTGGATTTTGAACTGATTGAAGAAATTTAGCTTTATGCCATCCGACCCTTTTTGGAAAGGTTTCTGATGGATATAAATTCATTCCTGATTTCACTGGATAGATAGGTGTTCCATTTAAGGTAGGCTTCATCTCAATTAGTACTGTATCAAAGTGTATTTTTAAATTCTCTGAGACATTATTGACTGAGTTCCTCTGGAAAACCCATTTTTAGGCTAATGATTAGATGAATTGGATTGGTAGGTTTGTACAGGGTTACGTTACAATCTTAAGCTTCAAAAACCTTTTTCTTGTTTTACAATTCTGAACTACCAAAGAATGTTTTATTGAATTTATCTATGAATTTAGTCAGAATGAAGGCCTTGAATATTTTATATAATAAAAGTAATCATGTAAAGTACAATGAAAACACTGTAAAATGGTACAAAATGCCTTAAAATCAAAATGCTTTTCTAGATCATTGCGTCTTATTTTTCCTGACATGCAACTCAGATTCTACTGTATTCAAAAATAAAGATGTGATATTTAAATGGATATTTATTGCATACTGAGATTTTCATTTTCTTTTTCTTAACTCCTTCAGGTCCGTGGTTTGCATTAGCAATACCAATGCTGCTGCATTTTTACTTGCCTCATTGCATATTGTTCTAAGAGCTTGTGAACTATTTGTGCAATTACCCATTCTAAAGAGTTACTCTGCAATTACTATAAGGAGATTTTCTATTTGCTGTGTGAAATCTCCATCATGATTCAGTGGTGCAGCTACAGTGCAGGTGTCTGCAAGGTGGAGTCCCATGGATGACATGACTGAACATTTAATTCTGGAACACTCTCACGGATAGCATGACTGAACATTTAATTCTGGAACACTTCCACGGATGGCATGACTGAACATTTAATTCTGGAACATTTAATAACTAGCACATGAAACATTACTAAGTACATTCTCAAGTCTATCATTGCATATTCATATTTTAAAGCAGAGTAGAAATATTTTCTACTTGAAATAAAACACAATATATTGAAAGATATCTATGAACATTTATGATCAGCTATAATGATTGCACACCTTCTTTCCTAAGTATCATTGAGTTGTTAGTAAGTAGGTTTTTAGTATTTTAATTGTGTCAATTTGCGCTGGACAAAGCTATAAATAGGGAACTATAAATTTAGATTGTTTTATTCTTTACTATGAGCTTTACATTAATACCTTTGTGATATTTAGCTGAAATAGAATTAAACTGCTTTTGTAGCATAAGAAACTAGGAAAGACATAATTATGCCTTTCTGTCTAACAAATCAAAGTGTTGGAGATTTGCATAAGAAATATTAACAAAAATAAATTTATTTCCATCAATGTTTCATTCACTAGAGACTTTTATTGTATATTTTATTCTCTTTCATTAACCCACGATAGAACACTTATCCAAATGGACCATTATATGGCTCAGTCTGTGAGAACTGAATAGACAGAAAACAGCAAGGCTAACAATTTCAAATGAATGTGTGCATAGTGATGAATAGTGAAGATAAATTTACGTGCATGCTATCAGCACTGTATGACAAACGTGTCAAAATTTAAACTCTAAGACAAGTTAATGACTGGTTCAAAATGCAGCATACACAGTAATTTCTCAATTTTTACTGCATATACGATTAGATGTATATGGATTAGGGACAGTAGAAGAGAAGAGGAGAAAAGGTTAAGCCAGATCAAAAAGAAGGTGGGAAAATAAATAACAGAATGTATTATTAAGAAGATGAGAGCATAGAGGGAACGGAACAGGTTTAGTAATGCTACCTGTTATATAGTACTTGCAAGATGCTTCATGACTGAAATGCTTCTAAACTGGTTACTGAAGTTTTGATATGATGGGAGTGATCATATCTTTGGTGGGATGGATCACAATATGTGGGGGCTGGTGCTGAGAAACTATGGACAGTACTATGCAGTCTGTTCTTGGGATAAATAATGAGGGTGTTTTCAGGAACTGTGATCTTAGGTTATAGGTAATGAATGTATTAATCTGCTGGCAAATAATGTGAAGGTTGGTAGGTTTAGGAGAGAATAAGAGCAGGGTACACTTTGTTTAACTGGAAGCCATTTTGTCTTTGGAAGGATATTGCACTGAAGTTATCACTGGGGCTGCAGAAAAATGAACCTGCAGATACAGTATGCCATGATGTGGAGGCAGATCAGATCTTTCTTGGAAGCACTACTTATGATCAGAGGCCATATTCTAATTGTGTCATCAGAATCATGTTGCCTATGGCTGCTGTGGTAACATAAGAAAAGAAGTGTGAGATCTTTTTAGGCACAAAAAGGAGTGAATTGACTTTTGATTTAGTGGTATGGATATAATGTTGAAAGTTTGGTTTTGGTTAAGTTCAAAGTTAGATGTTTGAAGTGAGTAAGTGATTGTTTCTAAGGGCAATTGGTTAGTAAGCTGAATGGCATATTTAGTGAGGATGGTAGAACGTTTCTGGTTGTTAGCCAATAGCATTACTCTTATCTTCTTAGTATGGAGTATACGTTTATTTTGGATTACAGAAAGAGATAAAGAAAATGAGAGGTGTTCTTCATGTTCTGTTTTAATGCATGGGAGTAAAATTCAGGCTTTGGAGATAACCATATCATGTGTAATCAGAAAGAGACTCATCTGTGGGGTCTGTGGGTGGGATGATTATTTAATAGGAAGAAAAGTAGAGAAGATAAGATGGATCCTCAAAGTACTCAGGAATGCGGTAAGGGACAGAATTTTCATCCAAGTTGTACTTTTAAGTTTCTCATGTCCTGGATGATTTTGAACCACAAAATAAGAGTCCTGACTAATTCCAGCTGAGATAAGGGAGTCTAACAAAAAATGATACTCCACAAAGTCAAACACTATTTTAAGGCAAGGAAGAGAGGCCCTGTTAAAACTCCTTTGTACATGTTCAACAGGATATCATTAATGGGTGTGTATAAGACTGCCATGGTACTATGGCCTCTCCCAGATGCAATGCTACTGCAGTTAAAGAATAATGTATTTGAGATGTCTTCTGTTAGATGGGTGGCTAGTTTTGCAAAGATTTTGCTTAGGGTGGGTAAGATTTAGATGGTTCAGGGTGCTTAGGTATGGGTTTTATTTTTGCTTATTTACATAGAATAGGCACTGTGTTTGAAATGTGATCAAGGTTGCACAGATATGGATAGCTGGGAAGCATATGATCTTTTCATAGCAAAATAACCCAAGGCAGGAGACCAGCTTTACCAGTGGATACATCTTTGTGGGATTCCTTTAAGGATGTTTTCAGTTTGTTTGGTTGCTTTTTATAAGTAGAAAGTAGAAGTAAATGGAAGTTATGGTTTCAGGGGTGGGACATCTATGTGGTATATGTGAAGGGTGGGTAGAGTTCAGAATTAATTATGGAAGTCTATTGTTGTAAGATCACCAACAAGGATAGAAATGGAATCTTTATGTGTACTGTTTAGTACATGGAGTGCATCCTGTGAGGCCATTAATGAGATTTCAAAGTTTTTAGGGCAATCTCTGAGTGGATTTTGAACTGATTGAAGAAATTTAGCTTTATGCCATCCGACCCTTTTTGGAAAGGTTTCTGATGGATATAAATTCATTCCTGATTTCACTGGATAGATAGGTGTTCCATTTAAGGTAGGCTTCATCTCTCAATTAGTATAGGTCTTTGTGTTTATCTGTGTATCATGAGTTATAGATGTGTATAAGTAGCCAGGTTATTCTGATGAAATATTTGTCCTCCATGTTGAGTGACTATTATTGAGGCTGCAAGGTCGGTCGCTCCTGGCTTTTACATAAAAAGTTGCCAGTTAGTTGTTTTAGGCTAAAATGATCTTTAGGATCTGAATGTGGAATGTGGTAAGTTTGGGAGGGTCTTGTTCTCATAGCCGGTCTTAGACATAGGCCAACTAGGTGACTGCCTAGGGTGCCGCTCTAGCAGAGGCGCTTTTCCAGTATAGATTTGGTGTAGGTAGACCAGGATGGGGGCACCAGGTGATATGGTAGGGGGCGCCATGGAGCCCTTTTGCTAGGGCACCAGTTGATCTAAGGCCGGCCCTGCTTGTTCTGTGTATTATCCGAAAAAAATGAGCATTAAACTCTAAAGGAATATGGTAGCATAGCAGTGTTAACTATCTGTTGTGGAATATTTATATTGAACAGATACAGAAGGCAGTGTTTTCCTAAAGTCAGGTCTGATGGGCTTTTCAATTAATTGAGTAAGACCAAGGTCAGTAAGGTAGTCAGTTACTTCACAGGTCATGAACCTGAGAAAACTGATGCTGAGATGACAATATCTTTGTGTTTATTAATATGTGGAAAGCTTTCATTAAGGACACATTTGAATTCTGTGACATTTGATGGGGGAAGGAGGTAGGCTACTGCAAAGTTTAATTTGTTATGCTTGTTGATATGCAGCGGTATTGTTTGCTAGCTTGGAGTGTGGTCATTGTAGATCTACTCTGAGTTAGGAAAGAGGCTTTGCTGTTTTGTATTATAACTTTCTGGGTTCATCCACCTACCTTGGTCTGATGTCAAACAGGTGGCAGCATTTTAGAAAGTGGTGAATGTGATTGGGTGCATCAGCTTTTAATCACAGCTCAGTAATACACCCAATGTCTAGGTTGAGGATGTTAAGAAAGGAATATAATTACTCTACTTTATTCTTAATACTACCTACATTAAGTAAAGCTATTTCAGTGCAATGTCAAATTAGTAACATATTTATTAGAGTAGTTATCCAGATAGTAAATTTTAGGAATTTGATGAAAGGTAAAGAAGGTGGAGGGGGGGCTTTTATTGAGAGGGAGTTGAGGAGGATCAATCTGAAGAGAGCAGGTATTTAGTTTGTACTGTGAGAGTAACAGGGTGAGTTGTAGGGGGGATGGGAGGCAGTGGGCATTGGGAATGGGATTGCTGTACAGGAATGAAAAGTGTCATTAGAAAGATGAGTTTGTGCTGGATTTGAGGAAGTGGATGCAATGGCATAAAGGAGGGTAATAAACTTAGTTTTTTTTTCTGCCTTAACAGCCTTTTCCAGAATTCTAAACCCATCAAAGGATAGTTTGCCTGAGCCATTTAATGTAGCTTTGTAAACACTGTTCCTTAGACCTGATACATGCACTTAGAAAGCATCTTAGGACTAATCCATGGGAAGAATGAACTCTAGACAATGTCTCTTTATATTTTGGTAATATAAGATACCAGACAGGTAAAGTCTTTATGGTTTTTGCATAGTTTCACTTACACAGACTATAATTGTTAAGTATAAAGCATGAACAAACATGCAATGTTTGTCATGTATTACTTCATAACATTGATAACCTTTCCAGTGATCTCAAACTAGTTTCTACTCTTTGTTTATAACATGAAGGTTATTAGGTCTTACTATATTAGGGAAACTGAAACTCTGTTCTCATGAATGTTTGACAAACTGTAAGCATATCCGTCTAAGAGTAATAGCATACCCAACCTATCTCAAACAATTAAAATTATTTTAGACTCATGTTACAAGTAAGGTGAAAAGAAAATTCTTGCTGTACTGTGTGTTTCTATTAAACAACATCTGATAGTGTTTCTTGAGTAATTTACATCAACAAAAACTCTAACAAAATTCTACTAGCTCAGCAAATAGTAAGAGATAGCAAAATGAATTGCCTTCAGACGGTAGCTATGGCAAATGAATAACTCAATTATATATAAGTATTTACATCTTTCTTCTTAACAGGCAACTAACTGCCTATAGAAAAGGAAAGCTGTCCACTAGTGGACCTACTCTGAGTTTTAAAATAGCCAAAAACATGACTTTAACCTTCCTTGCATAAATGAATCAATAGATCCACAGATATAGCATCTTTATTTTACATTCCTTCCCAGTTGCAGGGCCGAATTTCCCACCAGATAATGAAATTAACCATGTAAACAATTTGAAATTCCATTGAAAGATAATGGCTAGTATGGGTATTCCAATTGCTTGTCATTTTTTTCATGTGGTTTGCTTTGTGTAACTAGAATCCATAATCCTTGTACAATATTATTTTAACTATGCATTGTGCATTTTACTGATGTTAGATAGGCAACAACAACTAGGATACAACTTTGAATACAACATTACTGTAACCAATTATGCCAGGTAAAGGGGCAATGGCCTTACATTCTACACCCCTGACACCAATTTATATGCAAGGTAGTGGCTGACCTTAAGAGCATATGGCAAATTTACACTAATCCTCTGGGTTAGGTTCACAATCTGCCACACCAAAATTAGCTTCCGCTGTTCATCTGTTGAACAGAGATATAATGTATGGCTCCCCAGGGTTTCATTGACTTTGGTATGAGTCCAGTGAATCTTATCAACAGTAGTTGAGATGCAATTAAATTATTTTTACACACACACACACACACACACATACACACACACACACACACACACACACACACACACACACACGCACACACACATGCTAATGCCTCTATTAACATCTCCACTTTCCTGCAGTCTCAGTATATGCTGTATCTAGGCAGAAAATTCTCTCACCAAGTTCTCAATTACTGAGCACACTTCCAGTGAGTCAACCAGTTTATAAAATTGCAGTAGCTTACACCCAGCTAGTCTCCTTTCTAAAAGGCTTATGCCAACAGCCATAAATAATCTAAAAAGCAACCATCAACATCACTGAAGAAATGTTTAATGCAAACTATTAAGTACTTTTATCCCACAATAATAATAAACTTAATCAGAATACAAATAAAATCACAAGGCCCGCATTTAAAAGCTACTACAAATGTAAACATCTCAAAAAATTGTTTAAAAACCTTAAGGTAATGTAAACAAATACCTTTCAATCAATGTATTCAGTTTTGGTAGCACTCATTTATAAAACCGAATTGTTGGGCACATTTCTTCAAGCTGGGTGGAACTGAGGCATTAAACCTTATGTGCCACATCAGTTCCTTAAACTCCAACTATCTTCCCAGCTGCCATCCATCCTGTTCCACATTTCATTGCAAAACATGACAACTTATTGAAAGAGGAACAGCTCAACTTATGATGTGGTAAAGCATTGTTTACACCATTATTACAGATGGTACTAGTGTGTTCATAAATTTATTTTTTTTAATTTTCTTTCTGTTTTATAAATATAAAAAAATAGTACAGGATATATATTTGGCCCAGATGTATCACAACTAAATCTGCCTGCAATCATAGCACATTTTTCAGTCTCCCAAGGAAATTTATGAACCGTGATACATAAAAAGGACATTGGTTACAGCTCCCTCATTTATATGTTTTGCCTCTTGTATCCTTGGGTTTAATCCCTGGGTGTTCCAAAAGTTTCTTTAAAGAATTATTTCTCTTAAAAATAAAATAGGGAGCAAAGCCCAAGTTTGCTTTTAAGACATTAGAAATCTGAAACAAATTTTTCCTAATCATGGACACTATTTTAGTGTGGTTATTTTACCAATCAAACCTACATTTGACTTGGATTTGTTATGTCAATAGACATACCGATGCTGTCAGTTTACCCTTAATAACTCGTAAATATTACTCCAACGACAAGATTTTATATGTGAATAAATGAAGATACTTACTTAATGGAAAAAAGGTAAACTCATTGAAAAGACCAAATAAACATACAGACAAAAATTGATTTCAAATGAAGGAATTAAAAAAATATGTTAAACACACAGCTGACAACAAACTCCAACTGCATCTAAATAGTATTGTTCTTATCACATTCCAGAGAACTCAGTATGCCTAACCTTCACTAAATCATTGAAAAAATTCAGTAGCAGCAGATGAAACACAGGCACTATAATAAAGTTTGCTCTTTCTGTTGGATAAAACAAAATTATATTTTCTCTCTTCTGTCTGTCTTGTAAAAATTGCTTTGCTGTTCCACATCTGAAGAGTTCACCAAGTCCTTACATGTTGATTCTGCTCTTTCTTCTGTGTTGCTTTTTACTCTGTCTATTTAATTTAAGAAAAAAAAAACATTCTGCTTTGATTCTGTTGTTCTGTTGTACTTCTATTGGCTGTAGTATAGACTGGACTCAGAATAGCTGAATCTAGTTCTATTTGAGGATTGAGCAATAAAAATAAAGACATCTTCCTTTGGAGAAACCCTCCCTGCACCCTCGTGGCAGGAGTGTACAGTAGGACTATCTAACTGGGTTATTGGCTCAGGGCGCAGTTTCAGCTATTTCACTGGTTCAGAGCTCAGTTTGAGCTACTTCATTGGATCAGGGCGCAGTTTGAGCTTCTTTATTGATTTCTTTGTATTAGGTGTTTTGCTATTGTATTATACCTAAGGACAGCATTTGCATGGGTTGACCCTTGTCTTAGAAAGGCTCCAGAGAGTTAGGCAATCAGCCTCTGCTCCTCTAATCTGATCATACCAACCAATCTAAGAGAACTATGAATGCTAACGTTCAATTTTATTACTGCATTTGTTGCACTTGACTGAATTTCACACCAACTGATGCTTTTACCTATTTAGGAAATGATCTGTTGTGCTTTATTCTTTTGCTATATTTAATTTAAGGGAAAAAACCTGTGCTGCTTTTCACTCTGTTGTCTATTTAATGTAAAAGAAAGACAAAATGTTCTCCTTTAATTCTGTTGTTGCATTCCACTTTTGTTGGCTGTAGTATAGATTGGATTTAGACTGTCTGAATCCAGTTCTGTTTAAGTATTGAACACTATAAATCAGGACATCTTCCTTTGTTGACCCCCCCCCCCCAGTACCCTCCTGAAAGGAGTGTACAGCAGGACTATCTAATTGAAGGTTACTGGCTCAGGGCTCAGTTTGAGATTTTTCATTGGCTTCTTTTTATTAGCTGCTTTCTCTTGTGTTATACTTAAGAATCATGTTTGTGTGGGTTGGTGTTTGTCTTAGAATGGCTCCAGAGAGTTAGACAATTAGCCTCTGCTCCTCTGATAATACCAAGTCATCTGAGAGAACTATGAATACCAACTTTCAATTTTACTACTGTATTTGTTGCACGTGGCTGTATTTCACACCAACCTGCTGCTTTTATTTATTTAAGAAAATATATGTTCTGCTGTTTTATTCTGTTGCTATATTTAATTAAAACAACTGTGCTGCTTTTTAATGTTACCTATTTTATTTAAGGGGGGAAAGTATTCTGCTTTGATTCTGTTGATCCGTTGCACTTCTGTTGGCCATACTGGATTCAAACCAGCTGAATCCAGTTCTGTTTGAGGATTAAGCACTAAAAATCAGGACATCTTCCTTTTGAACCTCCCCCATACCCTTTTGGCAGAAGTGTACAGTAGGACTATCTAATTGAAGGTTATTGGTTCAGGGCTCAGTCTGAGCTATTTCATTGGTTCACAGCTCAGTTTGGCTATTTATGTGGTTCAGGGCTCAGTTTGAGCTATTTCATTTGTTTTATTTTTTTGTATTAGCTGCTTTGCTCTTGTTTGAGCATAGCACATTATTGTGCACCACAGTACAGAGGGGGGTAACTCTTGGTGGTTATAGAGCAAAAGCGCCAATAGACATATTTTCCCTTAGAAGCGGCTGCTATCTAGCAGAGCAGTTCTTAAACAGCTCTCAGCTGTTCAGTGAACCACCCATCAGCCATTTTACCTCTTACCTATCAACATTTATCCCTATATATCCCCTTTTTTATAGACCTCCTAATGTACACCCTTCAAGTTAGTCCCTATACAATAGCCCCCTACCAGATACACCCATGTTTTTCTCATTATCTGTGGAGATAGCAGTTTCAAACCTTGCATTATGGACTGTCAGTTTACCTCTGTTTCTCTTGCTAGTTTGGTTGACATGTTTTTTTTTGAGGCAGTGTAGCAACTGTCTCATGCACACTGACAACCCTTTACTCCTAAATCACTCAAGTACAATTTACGAGAGATGCTCCTACACTAAGAATCTGGAAGGATTGCTCTCTTACACTCATAACAGCAACACTAAACTGGTTGTCAGCTCACACACCATGACTCCACTCATAATATGCACCCAACACATAAACCTTCATATAAGGAGGTACTCTCCAGAAACCTACCTAAACACCAGAAACCTCCAAAACACAAACATGCTACATCTAACATTACACCCCAAGCACCAAATAGGCATAAAAACACTAGTAGCAGTGTGTCACCAAATAAGCCCTTAAGACAATGCACATCTATTCCAAATGTTATAATTATAGGTGACTCTATAGTGGGACATACAGAAGCCCTGCTCACCAGGTTAAACAAGGAAAATGTTACAATCTACTGTCTGTGTGTTACAAGGATTTGTCAGATCAGGGAAGTGCTACAGAATCCTAAAAGCCCAAAATCTTGAAGACCAAAATCCTGAAAGTTCAAAATCCTGAAAACTAAATCCTGAAAACTCAAAATTCTGAAAACACACAGGATACCAACACTTACTACATTCCAGCACAAGTACATACAGAAACAAATAAAACATAAGCCATATTACTCTTCTCCAAGTAAGTGTACTGAAGTGCAATCTCAGAGTTGTTATATTTAAGTAGCAGTGGGTGTGGGGGTGCAGCCTGCCTCATGGGGGGTGCAGGGGGACTTGCCCCTGTGTATAGTTGAAGGGTAATATGTTTCTGTATGTACTTGTGCTGGAATATAGTAAGTGTTGGTATCTAGTGTGTTTTCAGGATGTTGGTCTTCAGGATTTTGGGCTTTCAGGATTCTGTAGCACCCCCCAGATCATACATGCACTCAAGTCTTTCAACACCAAGTATCATTACAACTCCATCATAATTCATGTTAGTGTGAATGACTTGTGACATACCTATCTGGGCTATATGAATAGAGACATGATTGAGCTCTCTGAATATGTGTTCCAGGTTTGTATGTCCCTAGCTTTGACCAGCATTTTACCCTTGCCTAGGGTGATGCCACAATATAAACAAAAAATGTTTGGTTTCAATAATTGCCTTAAGTTCTGGTGTTATTCAAAGGAGATCCAGTTCCTGTTAGACTGGGATGGCATGGTGGATAGACTACACTGCTTTGCCAGAGATGGACTTCACCTGGCACTTCTAGACTTTCAGTTGCTGGCTAAGGCACTAGCCTCTCCCATAATACCTTTTTTTAGGCAAGGTCACAAAAATAAAATTTCCGATGTGAAAATGTCAAACATAAAGAAACTAAGGGTCATGCTGCTAAATGCTAGGAGTTTAAATCAGACACTGCACTCTCTTGAAGCACTCCTCTCCCCGCAAGATGTTGACATCTGTACAGTCAAAGAAACCTGGTTCAATGCCACAGAAAGTACCCGGCCTTGCAAGGCTGTAATGCCTTCCATTTTCAGACTGCAAATTGAAAGTGTGAGAACCAAAGGAGGTGGAGTAACTATAGTCATTAAAGATAATTACACGTCTAGACTGGTTATTCAAGAAAACTCTATGGAATTACTTGAAGTCCAAATTACCGTGGGTAAGGACCCCTTTCATGTCATCATCAGTTACAGGTCCCCTTCCATGAACCAAGAAGCCCAAACAGCTTATTTAGACCTATGTGGGACAATCAAAGTACAACCTAACACCCTAGTCATGGGTGATTTCAACTATCCCTCCATTAATTGGAAATCTTATACAAGCCCCAACTCACTCGCACACAAGTTCCTGGACTTTGTTAACTCAAATGCCCTGGAATAAATAGTGCACCCCCCCACAAGAGTCTCTAATATTCTAGACCTGGTCCTCACCAATATGAGTGACCGATGCAATGCCTCAAGTGTAGGGTCCACACTGGTTAAATCTGACTATAAATCAATCATTTTTAAAATAGCAATAGCACTAGAACTAGAACTTCCCAAAGGAGAATTCAGGCTAAAAAACCTCACCAAAGCTAACTATACCCTCCGAAGGGATGGTATAATAGACTTTTAAGCTCCAGTTTCCACAGACAGCATAGATGGCTATATTAAGGTATACATTCATGCCCTGTATAAATATCTACACAAATGTATAGACACAACCATACTTGACAGGGTCAAAGCAAGATCCTCAAGAAAACCAAACCATCCTGGTAGATGTCTAGAATTAATAAATTATACAATACGTGAAAGAAGCTGCTGTCTAAAAATACAAAAGTGAGAACCCATAATTGAAAGAGCACCCTCCTCAGCCTAAACAAGTAAATAGTAAAATCCTCAACGAGCAACTATGAGAAATATTTAGCAACCGTAGCCATGGATAGCCATAAGGTCTTCTTCAGCTACGTCTGCAAGCTGAAAGGTAGGAATCAGATGTGTGCTGTAATAATTGTATCACACACATTGACCCTGCAGAAATTGAAAACCTGCTAGCAGACAGGTTTGGCATAAATTCCCCCCTTTTCCCCCCAAGCATACCACAAACCATGTGTTCAACATCACCTCCTCCCCGCATCTCCAAACAGCAAGTCATCAATGTTTTTTCAAGGCTAAGAACATGGCCTCTGTGGGATTAGATGGTATTTCTGATCTGCATTCTTAATGTTTTTAAAACACACTAGCTACTCTGCTAGGCACCTATTCAGCCACAGCCTGAGTACTGGCTTTGTTCCCACTGAATGGAAAACAGTGACTGTTATCCCCCTCCACAAGGGTAGCTTGTCAACATACCATGGTAATTATAGACCCATAAGTTTAACCAGCCTCATCTGTAAGGCAATGAAATAAATCATCATGGATCTCATAAATAAGGATATAAGCAGGGGCGGCTCGTGGCATCGGGCTGCCGGACTGCAGCCCCCTCAAAATAAAAAATAGAAATAAAAATGATGAAAAATAAAAAAATATATATTTTTGAAATTAAGGACTTCGCAAGATGCGCAGTAGTACCCCCTACTGTCGGGTCTATGCGCATGCTCAAGGCAGTCCGGCAGTCCCCATAGGGGGACACAAGGAGACGTCTGTGCACTTTTAAAGTGCACAGACTCACCAGGATTATGGGTCGCGTCCAGACTGCAAGAGCAGCAGCAGGACTCTGGACGGAGCATTAGGGATCTCGTCGGGAAGGAGCATTAGGATCTCGTTGGGCAGGAGCATTTACAATGTTTATTTGTGTGTATGGTGCTTTTTACCTTTAATTTACAAAGTTTATTTGTGTGTATGGTGCTTTTTACCTTACTGGAGTTTGTGTATGGTGCTTATGTTTTACTGGAGTTTGTGTATGGTGCTTATGTTTTACTGGAGTTTGTGTATGGTGCTTATGTTTTACTGGAGTTTGTGTATGGTGCTTATGTTTTACTGGAGTTTGTGTATGGTGCTTATGTTTTACTGGAGTTTGTGTGTGTGTGTGTGTGTGTGTGTGTGTGTGTGTGTGTGTGTGTGTGTGTGTGTGTGTGTGTGTGTGTGTGTGTGTGTGTGTGTGTGTGTGTGTGTGTGTGAAAATGCCCCAGGTGCTTATGGTGGTGTGGTAGGGAATACCTCGCAGGTGTTAAAGACTTGAGTTCCCTACCCACCACCATTTGTAAAAAAATTTCAGATTTTTGCCTCATATTCGATCTGATCTGTTCCTCATAATATCTGTGGTTTGTAAATGTTGCAATGCTTGATATTTGATGGTGTAGTAGTAGCATTGTTGCCTCACAGCTGCAGGTTTTTGGGTTTGATTCTTGGCTGGGGTTCCTTCTTTGTGGGGTCTGTATCTTCTCCCTGTGTTTGTGTGGGGTTGCTTTTGTGTCCTCCCATGTTACAAAGACATGTCTGCATTATTTCTTCCTGGGCCTCTGCTGAAAATTGTTTATTTGTTCCAAGTCAGACTGTCCTGATTAAAAAATGTTAAAATTGACAGGCATTTGAATTTCAGACTTAAGGGTTTCTGAATGTTTAATTCCTTGTATATTTGATGGTGCAGTGGTAGTATTGTTGCCTCACAGCTATAGGTTTTCTGGTTTGATTCTTGGTTGGGGTGGCTTCTGTGTGGAGTCTGCATCTCCTCCATGTGTTTGTGTGGATTTGCTCTGGTGCCCTGCCATTTTACAAAGACGTGTCTGCAGTTTTAATCCCTGCTGAAAATTGGTTTTGTTCTGTCCGCAGTAAAATTGACAGGCATTTGAATTTCAGACTTCAGGTTTCTGAATGTTTAATTCCTTGCATAATTGATGGTGTGGTGATAGTATTGTTGCCTCACAGCTATAGGTTTTCTGGTTTGATTCTTGGTTGGGGTGGCTTCTGTGTGGAGTCTGCATCTCCTGCCTGTGTTTGTGTGGATTTGCTCTGGTGCCCTGCCATTTTACAAAGATGTGTCTGCAGTTTTAATCCCTCGTCTCTGCTGAAAATTGTTTTGTTCTGTCCGCAGTAAAATTGACAGGCATTTGAATTTCAGACTTCAGGTTTCTGAATGTTTAATTCCTTGCATAATTGATGGTGCAGTGATAGTATTGTTGCCTCGCAGCTATAGGTTTTCTGGTTTGATTCTTGGTTGGGGTGGCTTCTGTCTGCATCTCCTCCCTGTATTTGTGTGGATTTGCTCTGGTGCCCTGCCATTTTACAAAGACGTGTCTGCAGTATTAATCCCTAGTCTCTGCTGAAAATTGTTTTTGTTCTGTCCGCAGTAAAATTGACAGGCATTTGAATTTCAGACTTCAGGTTTCTGAATGTTTAGTTCCTTGCATAATTGATGGTGCGGTGGTAGTATTGTTGCCTCACAGCTATAGGTTTTCTGGTTTGATTCTTGGTTGGGGTGGCTTCTGTGTGGAGTCTGCATCTCCTGCCTGTGTTTGTGTCGATTTGCTCTGGTTCCCTGCCATTTTACAAAGATGTGTCTGCAGTTTTAATCCCTGTGTCTCTGCTGAAAATTGTTTTTGTTCTGTCCGCAGTAAAATTGACCGGCATTTGAATTTCCAACTTCACGTTCTTCAGAATACATAGTAGCACAACCTTTTTTTTTAGCAATTTTCGAAGTTTATAAGATGAATATTTTAAATTTGTCCCTATTTTTGGGACTGTATTCCCCCATTATTGGCTTCGTCCAGGTTTTTGTGCTAAGGTTGACAGCTATGGCAAGAACTGAATTCACTGAATAAGTTTGAGGGCTGTATTCCCTCATTACTGGGTTTGTCCAGGTGTTTTGTACTAAGAGGTTGACAGCTATGGTGAGAACTGAATTCACTAAATGATAGCCATTTAAGTTTCAGTCTTCCTCTCTTTTACAAAGCAGCTGATGTGGCGTAGTGGTATGTTACTCTGACTGTTTTTGCTCAGGGACCTTGGCAGTAAAATATATGGTGGCAACACATTTTATTCTAGCAACTTTCCAAGATTATACAAGCAATGTTTAATGTGTCCCTGTTTTTGGGCTTTTGACCGCCCCCCCCCCCAATACATTTTGGCTTTTTCCAGTTTTCTTGAGCTGCGAAGTTGAGATGCAGTTGAGTATTGAGTAGATTTTACAAGGAACTGAGAGCTGCAGGGGAATAGAAGTTTAGTGCTTTGCCAAGTTAATACTATAGCACAACAGGCTGTGTACTTGCTTTTGATGCAGAAGGTTGTGGGTTCTACTCCCACAATAGACACAACCATACTTGACAGTGTCAAAGCAAGGTCCTCAAGAAAACCAAACCATCCTGGTAGATGTCTAGTATTAATAAATTATACAATGTGAAAGAAGCTGCTGTCTAAAAATACAAAAGTGAGAACCCATAATTGAAAGAGCACCCTCCTCAGCCTAAACAAGTAAATAGTAAAATCCTCAACGAGCAACTATGAGAAATATTTAGCAACCGTAGCCATGGATAGCCATAAGGTCTTCTTCAGCTACGTCTGCAAGCTGAAAGGTAGGAATCAGATGTGTGCTGTAATAATTGTATCACACACATTGACCCTGCAGAAATTGAAAACCTGCTAGCAGACAGGTTTGGCATAAATTCCCCCCTTTTCCCCCCAAGCATACCACAAACCATGTGTTCAACATCACCTCCTCCCCGCATCTCCAAACAGCAAGTCATCAATGTTTTTTCAAGGCTAAGAACATGGCCTCTGTGGGATTAGATGGTATTTCTGATCTGCATTCTTAATGTTTTTAAAACACACTAGCTACTCTGCTAGGCACCTATTCAGCCACAGCCTGAGTACTGGCTTTGTTCCCACTGAATGGAAAACAGTGACTGTTATCCCCCTCCACAAGGGTAGCTTGTCAACATACCATGGTAATTATAGACCCATAAGTTTAACCAGCCTCATCTGTAAGGCAATGAAATAAATCATCATGGATCTCATAAATAAGGATATAAGCAGGGGCGGCTCGTGGCATCGGGCTGCCGGACTGCAGCCCCCTCAAAATAAAAAATAGAAATAAAAATGATGAAAAATAAAAAAAAAAATATTTTTTTGAAATTAAGGACGGCAGTGCAGTAGTCCCGACTACTGTCGGTCTATGCGCATGCTCAAGGTCCGGCAGTCCCCATAGGGGGACACAAAGGAGACGCCTGTGCACTTTAAAGTGCACAGACTCACCAGGATTATGGGTCGTCCAGACTGCAAGAGCAGCAGCAGGACTCTGGACGGAGCATTAGGGATCTCGTCGGAAGGAGCATTAGGATCTCGTTGGGCAGGAGCATTTACAATGTTTATTTGTGTGTATGGTGCTTTTTACCTTTAATTTACAAAGTTTATTTGTGTGTATGGTGCGTTTTACCTTACTGGAGTTTGTGTATGGTGCTTATGTTTTACTGGAGTTTATGTATGGTGCTTATGTTTTACTGGAGTTTGTGTATGGTGCTTATGTTTTACTGGAGTTTGTGTATGGTGCTTATGTTTTACTGGAGTTTGTGTATGGTGCTTATGTTTTACTGGGTTTGTGTGTGTGTGTGTGTGTGTGTGTGTGTGTGTGTGTGTGTGTGTGTGTGTGTGTGTGTGTGTGTGTGTGTGTGTGTGTGTGTGTGTGTGTGTGTGAAAATGCCCCAGGTGCTTATGGTGGTGTGGTAGGGAATACCTTGCAGGTGTTAAAGACTTGAGTTCCCTACCCACCACCATTTGTAAAAAAATTTCAGATTTTTGCCTCATATTCGATCTGATCTGTTCCTCATAATATCTGTGGTTTGTAAATGTTGCAATGCTTGATATTTGATGGTGTAGTAGTAGCATTGTTGCCTCACAGCTGCAGGTTTTGGGTTTGATTCTTGGCTGGGGTTCCTTCTTTGTGGGGTCTGTATCTTCTCCCTGTGTTTGTGTGGGGTTGCTTTTGTGTCCTCCCATGTTACAAAGACATGTCTGCATTATTTCTTCCTGGGCCTCTGCTGAAAATTGTTTATTTGTTCCAAGTCAGACTGTCCTGATTAAAAATGTTAAAATTGACAGGCATTTGAATTTCAGACTTAAGGGTTTCTGAATGTTTAATTCTTGTATATTTGATGGTGCAGTGGTAGTATTGTTGCCTCACAGCTATAGGTTTTCTGGTTTGATTCTTGGTTGGGGTGGCTTCTGTGTGGAGTCTGCATCTCCTCCATGTGTTTGTGTGGATTTGCTCTGGTGCCCTGCCAGTTTACAAAGGCGTGTCTGCAGACGGTTCTCAAGTTTTAATCCCTGCTGAAAATTGGTTTTGTTCTGTCCGCAGTAAAATTGACAGGCATTTGAATTTCAGACTTCAGGTTTCTGAATGTTTAATTCCTTGCATAATTGATGGTGCGGTGATAGTATTGTTGCCTCACAGCTATAGGTTTTCTGGTTTGATTCTTGGTTGGGGTGGCTTCTGTGTGGAGTCTGCATCTCCTGCCTGTGTTTGTGTGGATTTGCTCTGGTGCCCTGCCATTTTACAAAGATGTGTCTGCAGTTTTAATCCTGCGTCTCTGCTGAAAATTGTTTTTGTTCTGTCTAAAATTGACAGGCATTTGAATTTCAGACTTCAGGTTTCTGAATGTTTAATTCCTTGCATAATTGATGGTGCAGTGATAGTATTGTTGCCTCGCAGCTATAGGTTTTCTGGTTTGATTCTTGGTTGGGGTGGCTTCTGTCTGCATCTCCTCCCTGTATTTCTGTGGATTTGCTCTGGTGCCCTGCCATTTTACAAAGACGTGTCTGCAGTATTAATCCCTGCGTCTCTGCTGAAAATTGTTTTTGTTCTGTCCGCAGTAAAATTGACAGGCATTTGAATTTCAGACTTCAGGTTTCTGAATGTTTAGTTCCTTGCATAATTGATGGTGCGGTGGTAGTATTGTTGCCTCACAGCTATAGGTTTTCTGGTTTGATTCTTGGTTGGGGTGGCTTCTGTGTGGAGTCTGCATCTCCTGCCTGTGTTTGTGTCGATTTGCTCTGGTTCCCTGCCATTTTACAAAGATGTGTCTGCAGTTTTAATCCCTGTGTCTCTGCTGAAAATTGTTTTGTTCTGTCCGCAGTAAAATTGACCGGCATTTGAATTTCCAACTTCACGTTCTTCAGAATACATAGTAGCACAACCTTTTTTTTTAGCAATTTTCGAAGTTTATAAGATGAATATTTTAAATTTGTCCCTATTTTTGGGACTGTATTCCCCCATTATTGGCTTCGTCCAGGTTTTTGTGCTAAGGTTGACAGCTATGGCAAGAACTGAATTCACTGAATAAGTTTGAGGGCTGTATTCCCTCATTACTGGGTTTGTCCAGGTGTTTTGTACTAAGAGGTTGACAGCTATGGTGAGAACTGAATTCACTAAATGATAGCCATTTAAGTTTCAGTCTTCCTCTTTACAAAGCAGCTGATGTGGCGTAGTGGTATGTTACTCTGACTGTTTTTTGCTCAGGGACCTTGGCAGTAAAATATATGGTGGCAACACATTTTATTCTAGCAACTTTCCAAGATTATACAAGCAATGTTTAATGTGTCCCTGTTTTTGGGCTTTTGACCGCCCCCCCCCCCAATACATTTTGGCTTTTTCCAGTTTTCTTGAGCTGCGAAGTTGAGATGCAGTTGAGTATTGTGTAGATTTTACAAGGAACTGAGAGCTGCAGGGAATAGAAGTTTAGTGCTTTGCCAAGTTAATACTATAGCACAACAGGCTGTGTACTTGCTTTTGATGCAGAAGGTTGTGGGTTCTACTCCCACAAGGGGTAGATGCTGCCGTACTGAGCATGTTCTCCTTGGTGAAGATACTAACTATGAGTTCGTTATCAGTTTGCCATCCATTTCCTCTTGCAATATTATTACTAGCTTATCATTTTTTAATGTAATATAGGCAATTTATTCCTGAGGGGCAACAGACACTTTATTTTTCGATGAAACCATGAAATATAAAGGTGATTGCTAGCAGCAACCGCTTCATTAGTTACAGATTTCTTTAATGTGGAATTATTTAGATGACTGACTTCAGAGATTGTGCATATTTACTGATAATGGACTGTAGAATTGCGCATATTTACTGATAAAGGTGGACTGTAGAATTGTGCATATTTACTGATAATGGTGGACTGTGGAATTGTGCATATTTACTGATAATGGTGGACTGTGAAATTGTGCATATTTACTAATAATGGTGGACTGTAGAATTGTGTATATTTACTAATAATGGTGGACTGTGGAAGTCTGAGTAGACTTTTTTATGATAAATGTTCTCAACTGGGCAGTTTTGCCATTATGGGTGCATATGGTTTGTTTCATTGCTTACTGGAAAAATGTTCAAAACAAATTTAAAACACCCTGTAACAAGTGTACTGTATTGTACAAGGAATATAATTTTAGTACAATGAGGAAGGTGTATCAAAGAGCACATGTATGTTTCATATGCAAGGAGCCTATGATTCAAAACAGCCCAAAATTAATCTTTATCTGCCACTGGCAAAATGTATTTTCTTTGAATGTGGGTTTCAATGCTGTTTCAATGAATGTGAGTTTCAAGGGCGGAGAAGTTTTAATGCTAAGTTTTCATTGTGAGACTGCATTGCTTTGTTTAACAGATGACTTAGTGTTTGTGCTGTAAAATACAAAATAAAACTTTCAAATGAAGTCCAACTCATCATAGAAGTAAAGCAGTATGCACATTAGTGTTTATGGTAAATGGAGTGAAATAGCCAAGTATAATGGTTCATTGGAATGGCTGCAGAGGCTCCATTCAACCATTATTTTGTCAGGGCGGAAGGGCAGCAAACTCAGACAGGCCCAGCTGAACTATACCTCCCAACTGTCCAGATTTTCAAAGAATGAATAGATTTTTGCTTCTTATTTTTGGTTTGTTGTTCATAAAATTTGTAGTTTTAATTCCTAAATGATTTGCCAGAAGTCACTCTAAGTTTCAGACTTCATAACCTTCAGAAAAATGCATGTTAAAGTAAGAGCTGTTCTATCAACTGTCTCAATTTATACAAGAGCAATTTTTAGTACTGTTTATATGTGCCCCCAATATATTTGGCCTTGTTCAGATTTACTGCATTAACAGGTTGAGAGGTACATGCAAATAAATTGCTTTATAGAATTAGGCATAGCCAACCTCTCAACTGTCCCCAATTTTGGCTCAAAATGTTGCTCTTCCCCCTTATAATCCCTCCACAAAATAGCAATTTTGGAAGAAAACATGGAGGGTTTACAATTAAGAAATAACTGTAATAATCAAAGTTATAGATTACTTGAAATGCATGTAGATTCTTTTATATTTTGTCAGCTGCTCAAGGTAGCAGTACTAATATTAAAGTGTCCCTTCTTTGACAGGTAGCAGCTGTATTGTGTGTCTATTTTATATTTTTGCATCACGTTTTTGTCCATTGTTCATAAAATTGTGTTTTTTGGCAAATTAGTGACATCAATAAAGACTGAAGTTAGAAAATGACAGACATTTGAGTTTCAGATGTTATACCCTTCAGAAAATTCATACTAATGCAAGACCTATTCTATTATCTTTCTATGTTTATTAGAGCAATATTTAAAAATTGTCCTTATTGTTGGGCCTTTGTCCCACTTCTGTGTATGGCTTTGTCCAGATTTCTTGCTCTTGAGGTTGAGAGGTATGACAAATGTGTCAGGGCCATCACAGTCAGCCAGAGAGATTTCAAATTGTGACATGCTTGTTGCACCCCACTCCCCCATGTAGTGACTCTGGATGTGTCCAAGCAAGGCAAGGAGTAGTTGTATCTGCCTTGGATGGGGAGGACACACTGCATAAGTACTACAGTGGCTTTTCATCTGTCCTTGATTTTGCAGAATGGTCTGGTTTCTGTCATATTTTTGTACTGTTGATTTATGCTTATTACAAAGTGCCTGTTGCTCTGTGTTTTTAAGTAGCAATGCTTTAATGACCATAAGGTAAGCTTGTCTGAGATCGTAAGATGCAAGTAAGCTTTAATAAGCATACTGTTAAAGAATTGCCAACATTGAAAGCCTTTCTGTTGTTGCCATGCAGAGAATACTTGACTAGATAATGTATAAGCCTTGGGTATTAAAGGACAGGATTCCATTATTTTAAAAAGCTCATTACACTTGTTGGAGACTTCCAGTCATGTCTACAGACTTTACCCGTAAACTAAACAGAATGCCAATCATGTGTGGTCCATAACCTGTACAGTAATCCTTTAAGCAATGTATCTTGAGCTTGTTTCTTGTTTGCTTTTCATTTTTTGCTTTTATCATCTTTTCCCCATGAAACAAGTTGTCAGGCAGCAGGTCTTTTTTGGATAAGAAACATTTTTACAAGTGGGGGCATCACATAGATTTCTACTTTCAGCATGTTACTTGTTACTTTAATAAAGCTGAATATATTATAATTAGGACTGCAGTGCAAGGAGAAGTGGTTTGAGTTGAGTGCTTCTGGTTTTTCTTATACTTGATTTTGACTGGCGTTCCAGTAATGTATTTAAAAAGTAATTTATTTTTTCATGCCTCACAACCTTTTGTTTCCATCTAGATATTAAGTAAGCTGTCATGCAGCCAATGCATTGAAATATTTTTATTCTTCTACACTTATTTTTGTCTTGATTGGACTTTCATAATGATGGTTTGCCACCCAGGGCAGCGTATTTAATTAAAGTTAGTTTTTTGTGGTTTTGTGCATAGCTCCTCCCCTTTCTGGTTGACCACACCCCCTCCTCTTGACCCCACCCATTCAGCTGTCTCCTGCAGCCCCCCTGTGATTTGAAGTCACCAGCCGCCACTGGATATAAGTGACCTCCAAACCCTAGATCCATTCCAATTTAGTTTTGTGAAGGATAGGTCATGCCTGCTAAACCTGGTGGACTTCTTCGAGAATGTGACCAGAGCCATAGATGAAGGCAAAGTTGTGCACATAGCCTATCTTGACTTGGCCAAAGCTTTCGATACAATCCCAGATTTGGGCATCATTGACAAACTAACCCAGTTGAATATCAACTCCTATGTTGTCAGGTGGGTAGCAAACTGGGTCATAGATCAACAACACCCAGTTAAAGTGGGAGATTTCTTCTCTGCCAGCAGACCTGTTGCCAGTGGGGTCACAAAAGGGTCAGTGCTGGACCCTCTTTTGTTCGGCACATACTTCTCTGACATTAGGCTGGATCCATGGAAATCAGAAGAACTTGGCCTACAGCTGGGAAAGGCAAAATAACTAAAAACAAAAGAAGTAAGGCACACTGATATGTGAAATTCACTATAACTGTATAGGGAATGAGAGGGGGTAGGACTATAGATTAGGGCACTGGACAGGAAGGCAACGGAGGGGCTGTGGCTAACCAAGTTTGCAGATGACTGCAGATTAGGTGCTATCATTGAATTCCCTAGTGATGTCAGCATTCTTCAAAAGGGGCTTACATAGACCAATGATTGGTGCCAAAGCCATGGTCTTAAACTAAGTGCTAAAAAATGCATAATCATTCCCTTCGGTAAAACAATGTCCCTGCTGATTATAAAATAAACAATAATACCATAAGGACCAATTCAGGAGTGAGAGACCTGGGAACACATGTTGACTGTGACCTCAGCTTTGACCACCATGTATCTACTGTGGAGGAAGGCATTCTATGCCACTCATCTGATTAGCAAAGAAATCGCCTCAAGAGCAAAAGAGGTTATAACTCCCTGTACTCATCCCTCATATTGAACATAATGCTCCTACCATATCAGACACCTGCAGCAACTTGAGAGACCTCAGAGATTTCTAACTAAGAAAATTCAGAGTCTCCGCACATGTCATACATTGACAGGGTGAAGTCGCTGTTACTGTACTCAGCAATGTATAGGCTACTTATAGGCGACTTATGTCTGGCTTACAGGGCTATCTCTGACCAAATCTAATGAAAATGCTGCACATCTGTAAGTCCAATGGGACTAGAGTCACTCATTTCAGGGACTTCATTCTAGCCCACAACATAAAACAGGACCTGCTGGAGATACAGATACATCTCTCAGAGGTTGCCACTTCTCTGGAATAGGCTTCCGATCCATGTCAAGCAGAGCACCTCCATGACACTGTTTAAGTGCAGCCTGGATGACTGGATAGGAAACTGTAAATTTATGTTGGGGATTGCCCCTGCTTCTCTCCTGGACATTGATAATCCTTGCTAGAAAAATCTTGGGCATAGATGATCTCTCTCATCTAGTATTATATTTGGATTTTATGGCTAGGCTTGTAAAGACACTTGGGTCCATACCCTACTAAGGTCCTATGAACCTATGAACCTATAAACAGTAGCTCACACATAAAGGAAACTTGATGTTTTAAACTTTTAAATCATGAGTACCAATGATTCTGTACTGTTATAGAGCTTCATTATGTTAATATGATAAATGTATTTCTAGCTCCTGCCTGGAAATTCCAACAGATAATTAATATCACTTATAAAAAAACATTGTTACTCACATCAGGTAACTCAGATCTACTTATGGAATCTGAGTGACACGATAGACACAATACTAAGCATAATTTACTTTTCATATGTATACTGATAGGTTTTTGCATTTACCTGAAATTTAAGACTCTTCTAATAAAAAGCTTTTTAAGAAAAAAAAACATTTGGGATCAACTTCTTAGCTTATCTCTGCAGTTCCCTAACTTCTCTGAATGAAAAATAAAATAAAATAAAATAACTACTCTGCAATGCATTCTGCTGTATTAATGTATAAATGAAAAACCAAATGATAAATCAAAAGCACGTCATAAATAAATAAAAAGCAAACTGTGCTATAACAGCGCTTTCTTAAAACTTCTTCAGACCATAAAATAACAACACAGTATAACCATTTAAATACAAATTCAAAAAACACACATTATTCAATGTTCCAGGAGCTTCAAATCATGATATAAAAAAAAATTACCTACTTCTTTTCTTTAATTTGGGTTTAAAAGAGCCTTATCATTAAGGCCCCCTGTCTTATCAGCTTGCACGTGTAAAATCCAAAATAACTCAGTTTCATTACCCATATTTCCCAATCTACCATAGTCATTAAGTATCTCTACCACTTTAAATTTAAAAGTGTGTTCAATACTAGTTTCTTTAACATGTCTAGCCAGCGAATTATTAATATTAACATTTCTTATATCTCTCATGTGCTCCCTCATTCTTTCAAAAAGCATTCTATTAGTTTTACCTATGTACAATTTTGAGCATAATACTCATTGGGCTAAATATACTAGGTTCCTTGTTCTACAAGTGGCATGTACCCTAAAATCATAAGTTGTGCCAGTGAGTGGATGAATAAATCTGTTACTAGAGTCTAGAAGATGGCAGAAATTACAAGAGGTACAAACAGTACTTTATGCAATGTTATTAAAAAGAACTGGCATGTATTGACATGAGATGCTGAGGTAAATAGGGTTTTGGGAACACAACACACTCTTTCTTTTAGAAATAAAAAATCACTTAAGAGGCTTTTGTGCTATAATGATAATAGAACTAGGGACATTTCCACTACCCATGGCACATTTCCTTGTACCTCTTGTAATTCTTGCCATCTTATAGATTCCAGTAACAAGTTTATTCATCCACTCACTGGCACAACTTATGATTTTAGGGTACATGCCACTTGTAGAATGAGGAACCTAGTATATTTAGTGCAATAATTTAACAATAGAACCAATTTTCTTTAAAACCCAAATTAAAGAAAAGAAGAGGGTAATTGTTTTTTATATCATGTGATTTGAAGCTGCTGGGACATTGGATAATCTGTGTTTTTGAATATGTATTTAAATGGTTATACTGTCGCCTCACAGCAAGAGGTCCTCCCGTTCGATTCTTGGCTAGAGCACCTTCTGTGTGGAGTCTGCATGTCCCCCCATTGGTCAAGTGGTGTATAAAGACATGCAGGTAGGTGTGTATGTGAATGGGTGTGCCTTCTTTGAAGGTTGGGCGTCAGGCTGGCAACTCGGCACCGTAAAAATCCACTACCAATCATTAGCTGACCAGAGTTCCACTGTGGCAACCCCTAACTGGGAAAAGCCGAAAGATACTACTTACTGTGTTGCTATTTTATGGTCTGAAGAAGTTTTTACAAAAGCGCTTACCTGTTTTTTTTATATTAAAAGTACCTACTGCTGTTATAGCACAGTTTGCTTTTTATTTATGCATTCTGCTATATGTTTTACTTGTGACTTCAAGGTACAAGGTTACAGATACTTTTTGCTGACAAAACTGCTATGTCATCTAAAAAAAAGTTCAGTTTATAATATATCCACATTGCTGCAAAGAATGAAAGGTTGTTTTTTTACTAGTCTATGGAACTCTTTACCCTCTACTCTAATATTCTTTTTCTGATAGAATAAATACTTTTTCACTCTGTTTTACATAAATTATTATACTTTCACCCTATTTCACTAACTTCTATCCTAAATTATGCATTTCAGTATCAATTACTATTTTTGAGTACTAATTTTTGTTACTATTGCTGATAGAATACTTTTTCACACTGTTTCGCCTAATCTTTTTGTAATTGAGCCTTTAATATGTCTACTTTTACTTATGTGACTGTTATTTACACATATTATATTAGCAGGACCTTAACCTCGGTGCAGAATGAACTGTAAGTTTGTGTGTGTGTGTGTGTGTGTGTGTGTGTGTGTGTGTGTGTGTGTGTGTGTGTGTGTATATATATATATATATATATATATATATATATGTATATATTTTTTTTACTTTGTTGTATATTCTTCCTGACCAGTAGGGCTAATCTAGTCAATAAAATGTAAGTAAATCAATTAAATAAGTAAATACATAATGACTGTGGTTTACAGGCCTAGAATTCTGTATCACTATCACCAGTTATGTCATATGCAGGGGTTATGAGCTCACAGCACACAAAAGATTCGTTTCCATCATGGGTTAATAGCTTATGATAAAAGTTGTGTAAAAAGTGAAACTAGTTCCAGGTACAATAAAGACCTGCATCAGTATTAAAAAGGAATTATCATGCAGCTTACAGAATAGATATAAATCTTACACATCTAATAAAATATACAACTCTTTGACATTTTTACATCTAAGAGAAAAACCTAAGTAAATATACAACTCCTGAGATAATGTATAGCACGGTGTAGCTTTAGCAGTACCTATAAGTCTAAGCATGTATAAGGGATGTTATTTAGTTCTGTCTTGCTGCTCATTTGCTGAAAATGTTTGCCAAGATTTATACAGGCATACAAAAATTGCAAACTGAGTAATTTTAGATTTTTTGGTACTCAATCAAGTGTCAATTAGTCAAAGGGGTGCATGCTGGGATACCAGGATTGTATATAAGGAGTTACTTTGACAGCTCAAACTAAATGCTGGATCATACCCTGGTATGAACAATACTATTTCTATTTCCATTGTCTTTAAGACTCATGCAGCCAAATTATAAGAATTTTATCTTATTTTTTATTGGCCGCATATCTGATACAAAACTGACACAAATTATGTGTATCTGGCATATTATTATACAGTATATTTTTATATAACGTTTTATACAGGATTTTTAACATGCAGAAAGAATGGAACAGTACTTTGACAACAGTCGTGTTCTGATTTGAGCAAACTATTATTTTTTTGGGGGGTTTGTTTGACTAATTAGTTAATTACTTATTTCACTGGAGTGGTGCATTCCTGTCATGTGCTGGGTGACTGTGGTTTTAAATAAGATGAGAATTGATTGTTTTAGCTGTTTTGATGAAGTCTGATATGTAAAATATGATTCTAATAAAAGAAAAAGTGGTTCAGGCATACCAGAAATCAGCTCACAATTAATTTATTGCAGTAAAATTCCACACAAACGCTTTTGCCCTAACACAATGCAGGGCTTTATCAAGTGAATAAAAACACATACAATTACAGCCATTTAAATATCCTGTTTCTCAAGTAAGGAGCCAAGTTGTCTTAAAGGTATATGAACTCAATCACCACCTACTTGGAAAAATAAGAAGCAATTCACATTTTTTCTATGTAAAAATAGTACAGTCTCTTAAAAAACATAAAACATTAAAGAAATATTGATGTAAGTGTACAAAGTATATCAATATTAAAATTTTCTAGCCTTCTTTGTTAAATATGACTTAATAGAAATATGGTCATTCAGACCTGGGGGGTTAGTTACATTAAGCTTCACCTGATAGTGGGTTTCACTAAAACGGAGCCAGTTCTCCCAGTCATCCCCCCAGGGTCCACACAGACCTGTTCCAAAATTCAAAAAGAAATCCAGTATGACTAGGCTATGCAAAGAGGTGTCTGTAAAGGGCATTGTTCAGACTCTTCCTCCTAATATTATAAATGTGTTCATAAATACGCTTTCCCAGTGCTCTTTCAGATTTCCCCACATAAAAACTAGGGCAATTGTTACATAAAGCCAAATAAACTATACCTTTAGTCATACAAATGCCCCTCCTAAAATGTATAACACTCTTCACATTATTGTCCAACATTATTTGTTCCTTACCAATAATGTATTTACAGTGCCCACATCTTCCACATTTTCTAGTTCCAAAGTCACCCTAATGTTTTATCTCATTCCTGTTTCTCTCAAACACTTTTTTTAAAATTAGTACCCATCTTAAAAACAAATTTAGGGCTCTCATCTATTTTTTGTACAATGTCTTGATTACATTTTAACATTTACCAATTATTCTTAATCAAGCCCTTCATTTCCTGTGAAGCATGGCTATATTGAACCACCAATGCCCTTGTGAAATGCTGTTCATCATCACCTCTATAGCATGAAAGGATTTGCTGAGTTTCACCTAGTAAGGGCACATATTTGACACTCCACCCTTCAATAACTTCTAAGGCTAAATAACCTTTTCTTGAGGCACAACACGACAATAAGAAGCATGACCTAACTAACAGTCTGATGAAGCATTCAAGAGAATGTGAAAGTGCTTACTGGATGTTTTATTGTTTTTGTTCTTTAGTTCCGTGTGTTTAATAAAAGGTCAAGCTTCTTATTGTCTTGTTGTGCCTCACGAAAGGTTATTTGGATTTTGAAACTACATTTTGCTCGAGGCGCTTTACCCTTTGTGGTTGATTCGTTTTGCTTAACTTCCAAGGCTACCTCCACAGTTAGACTTACAGGGTACCCCCTGTCATTAAATAGTTTGGAAGTTAACTCTAATTCACCCAAGAAGTCATTTCTCTCCGATGTCATCCTGGCTGCCCTGACCATCTGACCTTTCACGATACTTCTCTTTTGTTTCCAAGGGTGCGTGTGAAAGGAAGATAAGAGTTAGTAAATGTTCTTTTTCTATGTATCCTGGATTTTAACCATCCTTCAACCTTGTCCACTCTCACATCTAAGTAATCAATCCCAGTCCTATCATATTTATATGTAAATCTTAAAAAAATTGTGGTAGTATTCAAATACTCAAGGAAATGGGTTAAAGTATCCTTGGGTCCATCCCATATGACAAAAATGTCATCCAAAAAACACAGATATAATTTCATGTATTTCCAATAGTCATAATTAAATACACACATAATTTCCCATTTCAAAAGGACTAGGTTGGCGTATATGGAGGCACAAGCTGCCCCCATTACTATGCCTCTAATCTGCTTGAAAGTACTATTATACTGGTAGGTAGGACTGTCTGAGACATGAGGCACCCACAGTATGCTGACAAGTGACAGAAATCCTGTGTTATGTTTCTTATATACAGATAGTCTGTAGGAGATAAAGATACTATTGGTGCAATCCTGCTTTATGTCAACTTCATTTTGCAATGTGACTACCAGAGTTGACCAGACCAGATAGATGAGGTTTCCGCTACATCAAAACTTCACAGTAAATCCAGCACAGGAAACAGTAGGTTGTAAGAAATGTCCATTTAATTCAAAATGAATTAGCTGGGCACTTACACCATTTTCATTAACCAAATACCATTATCTACAGTAAAAATAGCTAAAGATCCTTGCATCACCATTTAAATTAAAAATAATAGCAGTCACGTGATAAAACTTAACTGTCATGTGAAGAGAAAAATGCCATCTGAAGAAACTGTGTAAAACAGCATAAAATATAAATATATGTAGACATATTTGTGTAAATCAAACATCTATAAATGTCAGACAGAGAATATATAACAGCTGATACATGACAGCAGGTAAAAACAATATAGATGATTCAGACTAAGCAAGCACTGGAGGAAGCTAAAAAAAATTAATTAAAAGGTTAGATGAGCTATTCCTGACATCAAGTGGTCAACTTTATAAACATACTTCCTTATATATGTAATTATTATATATGCATGATTCACAATAAATCCTTTAGGTCTATGAAAAAAAATTGCAACATACATTCTATATTAATTGCTGATATCAGGCAGAATATAAAAAAAATTAATACATGACAGCAAATTAAAGAGCTGTATAATTCAATCAAACAGCATGCACTGATAAAAAAAAAAGATTTGTTTAAGACTAGATTGACTATAAATTATATCTAATGGACAGTTGTATAATCACACTTCTTTAAATATATAAGTGCATGTAAATATTTCAAAATGAGTCATTTAAACTCGGGGGGGGGGACTGTCTTCACACTCTTAAGACTTTCTTTGTTATGTCAGTTGTTGATGTAATATTTGTGCACTCATTTTAAAATGACTGCACTGATCAATAACAATGAAAGTGAAAACTGCTGCAGGAGAACCAATGTGTTTTCTGGTTGTCTTTTGACTGCATGGCTATTTTTACCTCATATTTAGCTTTGGTTGATTTGATCAAGGACCGAAGTTCCTTGTTATGTTTAGAAAGAGCATTTTTTGATATCTTATTTATTATTGTGTGCAATTGTTTTTTTTTCTTTTATTGTTGAGCCTGTTTATATTTGGGTTCCATTATGGGAGTTTATTTTTATCTCTCTTTGCCATGCACCTCATCTCCTTATACTCCTGTCTACTTTCTTCATCTATCTGACAATCCCACTTCTTTTTTGCCAATCTCTTTCTCTGTATACTCTCCTGTGCTTCCACATTCCACCGCCATGTCTCCTTGCTGTCCTTCCTCTGTCCAGATGTCATACCAAGCACCTTTCTAAACAACCCTTACTAGCTCTGCTGTAGTTATCCAGCTATTTGGCAACTCTTCACTGCCACCCAGTGCCTGTCTTAACTCTTCCCTGAGCTCCACCTCACAATTACCCTTTTTCAATTATCACCATTTAATCCTTGGTGCTGCCCTTACACTGCTCCTCCTCTTCTTGCTCACCAATGTCATTCTACAAACCACCATCCTATGCTGCCTAACTACACTTTCCCTGGTCACCACTTTACAGTCTTCAATCTCCTTCAACCTAGCCCTCCTACATAAGATATAATCCACGTATGTGCATCTTCCTCCACTCTTGTATGTCACCCTATGCTCCTCCTTCTTGTTAAGATATGTATTCACCACAACCATGTCCATCTGTTTTGGAAAATCCACTACCATCTGACCTTCTGCATTCCTTTGTTTAACACCATACCTAACCATCACTTCCTCATCCTCTCTGTTCCCTTCACCAACATGCCCATTGAAATCTGCTCCAATCACCACTCTCTCACCCTTTTGTACAGTCATCACCTCTTCATCCAGCTCACTCCAAAATTTTTCTTTCTCATCCATCGCACACCCAACTTCTGGAGCATATGCACTAACAACATTCATCATTACACCATCAATTTCCAGCTTCATAAACATCACTCTATCCAACACTCTTTTCACCTCCAAAACACTCTTAGCATACTGTTCCTTCAGGATAACTCTTACGCCATTTCTCCTCCCATCCACACCATGATAAAATAATTTAAACCCACCTCCGATACACCTAGCCTTACTCCCCTTCCATCTGGTCTCTTGCACACACAATATACCAACCTTCTTTCTGTCCATCATATCGGCTAGCTCTCTCCCTATACTAGTCATGCTGCCAACATTCAAAGTTCCAACCCTCACTACCACAGTCCTAGCCTTTCTCCTCTCTTCCAGCCTTTGGCCATGCCTTCCTCCTCTTCTCCTCCTTTGGCCAACAGTAGCCCAATTTCCGCCAGCACCCTGTTGGCTAACAGTACTGGTGGTGGTCATTGTTAATCCGGGCCTCGACCGATCCGGTATGCAAAATTTACTGCTGTCCGCATGAATGGTTTGGCAAAGTTTTATGCTGGTTGCCCTTCCTGATGCAACCCTCCTCATTTATCTGGGCTTGGGACCGGTGCAAAGAAATGCACTGGCTTGTGCACCCCCAGTGGCTGGGTTTTCCATTGTAATGGTAATAAACAGTATAAATATATTAATGAAAGATCTGATGTTGTCCTTAGGCACAAAGGAACACAACTAGGGGCAAAAGGAAGATTTACTTGTCACTCAACATTTGTGGTTCATTTAGCTACTCGTGATACTTGTTAATGTTTTTATATAGGTAAGACCAGTAGGGAATTGTGAACAAGAATTTCCTAGCATTTATTAGCCAATAAAAACAAAGATATTACAAATGCTTTGCTCAAGCCTTCTTTAGATTGCACCAACTTTAAGAAGTTTGTATTTTTTTAATAGATTATTTAATTCCTAGTCCTTATAGTGGTGATTTTAAGATTTTTTTGGAGATCAAAGAGCTTAAGTGGCACATTTTTCTGCAAGGTGGTAAGATGCCAGGTCTTAATGAGGCAATTAATATTAAATGCCTCTTGAAGATGTAATTCTTTACCTATTTATTTTTTTATTTATGTTTTTGTAACATTTTGTATGATTATATAGTGAATTGTCATTAATAATTTATATATGTATATTAATGTTCTTGAGAAATTTAAAAGTTTATTTCTTAATTAATTGTTTTTAGTCATGTGTTTTGTTTTGGGTATATATAAGGGATTGTTTTATGCTGCACTTGAGTTCTGAGGAAGTTGACATTAAAGGAACAAAAGTGCTTAGTCTCATTTTTGTGCAGTTTTTATTCATGTTCTCTTGTATTTTTTTTATAAAATTTCATTCTATATTAGCCTAAGTATGTTTGTCACTCTTTGCTGCCGGTTTTCCTGGTGTTTCTTTTTATTTTTTGTTTTACAATAGGTATCAGCCAGAAAATGGCATTCCGCCCTCTTTCCTTGCTCCCTTTACTCCTGTGTGTTATTTGCAGCCTCCTAAATCTCAGCCAGCATGACATCAATAAACTCAGTTTTGCATACTACAGAACTACCATACTCATTCCAGGAGTAGTCTGTAATAAACACCACAATAAAAAATGCTGAAAATAATGGGCCCAGTTCCAAAAAACTTGCTTTCAGTGTAAGTGACCACTTAAACTGAGAGTGAGTGCTTTGGAATCTGGTCCCCATAGTAGACTGTTTTTTTAAGTAGGCTGTGATGTCCCTGAACTGGCCCAGTGATCAAGGAGCCTCAGTCCTTACCACTAGCTCCAGTGAGGGACGTGCACATTGGGAGGATGACAAGTACACACACAGTAAAGTATAATTTCCCTTAAGAGCACACAGAGATCACAGTCAGTCTGGAGGCTGGTTTCTCCCTCTTCCTCCAGATCCCCAATAAGACTCTCAACTGCCACAGCTTAAGGGTTAAGATCTCAGCCGAGCGGTCAAGCCAAAACGTCCAGCACCCTCTCTGTCCAACCAGTGCTATGTGTCCCTGGCCAAGTAGCTGACACACACTTTGAGATTTGATTTACATACAAACACACACACTCCTAGGAAAGGCTGACACAGGTTTACTAGCTATACCTTCTTCTGCCCAGACTAAAAGGTAGTTATCACTGCCACTAACCAGTCTTTATCAGCTACTATAAGGCTCTTCCCAAAGGGTGAGCAATCCTACTGTGCGATGTTACTGTTATTCAAATGGTAAGTGTGACCAAGACTTTCAAGGCTATTTAGGAGTGGCCTATACAGTGTCACCAAATACATATTATGCAAGTACTTTAAGAGCTTAAAAATCTCTAAACAAACCAGCCATAATTAAAAGGTTTAAATATATTTAGTAATAAAAGAACAAGACAATACTCAATAACAGACACAGTCACTTCAGAGTTCAGAATCACAGGAAATGTAAAACAACATTGCAGGACAGTCTCAAATAAACACAGAAAACATCTAAACTAATCCTACTGTATTCCTGTCTATCTCTAAGAGAAACTATGATCTAAATAACTTACTTACAGAACAAGGCAAATGCAGATAAGAAATGCTGAATGGATGTTTTCAGATCCAAGACAAGATACAAAATGCACATTCTCTGAGAGAGTTCCAAAATTAATATCAAAACATTACTGCAGGGTCAGCTTTAGATGACATCACTCTGTCACTTGCCCCCAGTTCCCAGGCTAAACAGATACTTAGAATTTAGTACCTCTGTATCATAAACACTTATCTCTCAGATGTACAGCTGCTAGGATGTCACAGAGCAATAAAAAAAAATTTACATTTTAAACCCAGTAATTATTTCTGTTTCAAGTCAATAGGAAAACCTCTAGCCCTAGACATTATGTCTGCTTGCTGCACAGAAAAACAGTCATAAAACACTTTACTTTTTAACTTATTTTCTTGAGGTTTTGCAAGTTAACTCTGTATGTTCCAACAATAGTTTATATACATTTCTGTTCATTTCCAGTAAGGTACACTATGGTTACATTCCTGAAGCTCAGTATATAACATACAGTTCAACACACACGTCTGCACCATTAGTTTAATATCCACATAACATATAGTTCTCTTAAATTTCTAAGACAACCATGCAAATCATATTAATGTTCACGAATGACAGAATTATTTACAAAATTCCATCTAGCTGGGCTGGCAGTGTCACATTTCTATATAAACCATATTAATATTTTCAAGTAACATATAATTATTTACAACATTCCTGATAGCTGGACTGGCTGGATTTCCCTTCCCTGAAAATTCAAGGAAGTTTTTCAAGTGACCATTGAGAAACATTACTTGAGAGGGTTGACTGCCTGGGGACACCTTACCCCATTCCATGTCTTGAAATTCTAGCTGCCTTGGCATTGCTGACCCCAATACAGTGCTGCACTGTCCTATCATATGCCTGCAACCCTAGGCTACACCCTAGTAATTTGGGATTTGACTGGCTGGTTCCCTGTAGCCATAGATTCCCATCAGACTCCTACTGCCTCCTATTGCCAGTGCTTAGCACACGGGCCTCCATGCCATGGTATGGTTTCATCATGTTAACAAGGTACAGTTTGTGTCCATACCTCCTGCCTAGCAGTTCTACCATGTAGTTGAAATCACTGACCTTCCTTACCACCTTGTAGGGTCCCTCCCAGGCTGCCTACAGCTTGTTGTGTCTGACAGGAATGAGAATCATTACCCCCTACAGCATGCTCTCTGGCTCGAGCATTGCTGTCATACCAGACCTTTTTCTGCTGTTGGACTTCTGCCAGGTTCTCCTGGGCCAAGCCCATGAGTTGTCTGAGCCTTGTCCTGAGGTTTAGAAATGTATGCCACAACACACTCCTTGTGAGATTCACACTCCCCCTCCCCCCTCATCTCTAATCAAACTAGAGGACCCCTCACCCTATGCCCATATAGCAACTGAAAAGGTGAAAAACCTGTGAATTCCTGAGGGAAACTCTCTGAGACAAACAACAAATGGGGCAAAAATGTGTCCCAATCCCTCCTAAACTGGTCTGCAAATGTCTGTAATATGGTCTTGAGTGTAGACTTTAAGCTCTCAACAAGACCATTAGTCTGGGGATTGTAGCAGGTGGTCTTTATTTATTTATTTATATATTTATTTATTTCACATTTGTTAACTGGGTTAGTCCAACTGAGTTTGCAAACAATCTCATTTTCAGTGGAGAGCCAAGTGGAAAAGCCCCAGCAAACATAAGCAAAGATAAAGTGGCAATATACAAATATTAAACAACAATCACAATACAAACTTATTGTAAAAAATAAAAAGTTATTAACTATTTGCATTGCATTGCTAGTAAGCAACCCATTTTCAGTGGAACCCAAGTGGAAAGAGCTCCAGCAAATATAAGCAAAGCTAAACATACAGGACAAAAACTATTAAAAATAACAATGCAAATACGAAATTAATTATAAAGAGAAAAACAAAAGAAAAAATTATGAACATTAAGGGTTGTACTGATAGCAGTGGTCTAAACTTGCTACATATAAGGGTAAAAACAAAAAGGTAATCGTTCAAAAGAAGGAAAATGTACAGACATTAATAGGAAGTGGAGGGAAAAGATAAATAGTGTGGAGAATGGGAGTGGGAGAGAAAGGAGGGGGCTATAGTAAGCCTATAGTTGTAGAGGTGAGGGTTTAGGACATTAATTTAAGCAAACATTACTAAGAGAGAAAGAAAGTTAGGGGATGCAACAGGTTATAAAGTGAGGCACCTGATTCTCAAGGAGACCCACACTTTAGGTGCTTCACCACACAGTACTTCCACAGATAATTCAGCAGATCTGACATGAAATTGTCATCTGTATCAGTCAGTATTTCTCTTGGGAAACCTACCTTGCTAAAAATCTCTAACAAAGCATTTGCCTCCTTTTCTGCCTCAATGGAGGACAGACCCATTGCCTCAGGGTATCTGGTAACATAATCTACTACCACTGGGATATACTTTTTTCCTGTGGAACTTGGGGCACTCAGAGGCTCTACAATATCCATAGCTACCCTCTGATATGGCTCCTTAATCACAGGCAAAGGCATCAAAAGAGCTTTCACCTTGTCTCCTGCCTTGCCTACCTTTTGGCACTGCTCACAGGTCCTGTAGTACCCTGCTACATCTCTGGAAATCCCAGGCCAACAAACATTCTGCATAATATGTCTCTTTGTACATTTTATTCCCATATGACCTGCAAAGGGAATATCATGAGCTATGGCTAGAATTTCCAGATGGTAGGCTGTGGGCACTACGAACTGCTGTATTCTCTCACCCTCTAGCCCTCCCTCAGGGGTCCAGTCTCTATACTGGAACCCTTTGTCCCAGTATACAAATTCAGCCTTTCCTTGAGAAACAGGTGTCTCACTAGCTACCTCCCTCAGGCCTTGTAATTTAGGGTCTGAGGGCTGAGCCTGTCTCAGTTCTCTCTTTGTAACCCTTCCCAGCTCCTCTTCCACAGGATGTCTGGTATCCTCTGACAGCGGTGCCTCACTGTCAGCCTGGGTACTATTTCTCACTTCTGCCCTTGCAGTCACTCTGTCCAAGGGAACATCAGTACCCACAAACAGCTGTGGCTCACCTTCAGTCTCACTGCTACAGGGTAGCTCCCAGCCTGAAGTAACCACACCAGTCCTGTCTGCAAGTATTCAGTCTATCTGGGTCTCCCCCAGGCTACCAGACCCACATGCCTGTCTCCAAGGCTGACTGCGTGTAACTGCATGAACACATGGTATTGCATTATCAGAATTATTCCCTATCAGGGCATTTGCAGGGATACCCTCAAACACACCTATTTGCTTGCTTCCTTTTCCTCCCTCCCAGTCAAGGTGAACCCTAGTCAAAGGTATTTGGAATGGGTTCCCTCATAAAGCTCTGACTGGAGTAGACTGCCCAAGTACATAGTGCTCTTCTGTAACCATTGCAGGCTTCACAATGGTTAGGTCAGAGGCTGTGTCTCTCTTAGCCATGGTCTCTTTCCTATTCAGTAAGATAGGATATAACCTCTTGTGGTAGTTTGGTACCTTTGTTGTCTCAAGACAATCTACTGTTGATATTTTGTCATTCCGACTTACTGGCTCTCCCACCTTTTGTTCCCCACCTTGCCTCTATGGATATCTATATGCTACATGGCCCCACTGGTTGCAATTAAAACAATTAACCCTAAGTCCTGGATGTGTACCTGGACTAGTGGTTTCCCTGCTACTGGTGGACTCTGTTAGAGTAGTCTGGGCTGCCCACCATGGGTTCCCTTAGACCCATGAGCAGCACTGGGTTATCCCTTTCCTGTGAAGTGATGTCCTGCTTGTTAGGTATAGGTCTCCCTTTTCCCCCAACTCATCTGCAGTATTGCATTGTCTATCAACTAACCAGATTCTCATGTCCTCAGGCAAAGTGCTAAGGGCTTGTTCCCTCACCAAAAGGTCTGCCAGCCCTTCAAAAGTGACATCCACTCACCCACCTATGAAAATAAGTGCTTAGTTCAGCAACATATTCACACACACGTTCATCTGCCTTGTGTCTGTGCTCATGAAACTTTTTTCTATAAGCTTCAGGTGTTAACTTAAAACATTTGAGCAAACAATTCTTTGCAACATTATAATTTAAGCAATCAACATCACATAATTTGGGAGAACAGTTGCAGCTTTACCATGGAGTAAGGGGGTCAGAAACTGTACCCAGAGCCCATGGTCAACATTATACTATTTATATCCCCTCTTAAACATATGAATAAAACTATCAAAATGATCCCCCTCTGTAAATTGTGGAAGACATTTACTGACTTTTGTTGCTTATGGGGCTCAGTTACTCCCTTCCTTTTACCTCCATGAATCTTGTGAAGCGTCAGCATTTCCTTTTCATGTTTCCTCTGCCTCTCCTTCTCCTCAGCTTCCAGGCATTGCAGTTTCTTATTTTCCTCAGCCTTCTGACATCTCAGTCTCTCTGCTGCTTCTATTTCTAAACTCTTGGCCTCTAGCTCAAGTATCTTTAACTCCTAATGGATTTTTAAGTCTTCTGTGGAAAGGCTGAGCTGTCTATATTCTGAGAGTTGTACATCTCCATGGCCAGTCTGATTGTCATCCTGGTTGGTATTCTCCAATGTGGATGTGACTAAAGCTGCAATTATGTCTGCTTCAGTCAGGCTTTCATGCACCAGTCCTTTAGCCTGGCACATTTCAGCCAACTCTCTCTTTGTCAGCTTGCCATACTCCTCTGCTGACATGCTTGCCTGTTCTCCGTGACTAACTAAGCTAACAAAAAAAAACAAAAAAAAAAAAAAACAATTGTGATGTGAACACTGAATGTTCACTGTGCAGCTGATTAAGAGTACAAACACCTTGAGTAACCACTGTACATAGGCTACAGGAATTCATTATCCACACCACTACAAGCCAATTAGTATGTGATATGGCTAACTAACTAGTCACCCAATTAATTTTTAACTTGGGTATCCCACCACTGCTAACCAGTTAATATGTGATGTCCCTACACTGGCCCAGTAATCAAAGAACCTCAGTCCTAACCACTAGCACCAGTGAGGGACATGTACATTGGGAGAATGACAAGTACACAGACAGTAAAGTACAATTTCCCTTAAGAGCACACAGAGATCACAGTTAGTCTGGAGGCTGGTTTCTCCCTCTTCCTCCAGATCCCTAATAAGGCTCCCCACTGGCACAGCTATAGGCTTAAGATCTCAGCTGAGTGGTCAAACCAAAACCTCCAGCACACTCTCTATACAACCAGCACTTCGTGTCCCTGCCCAAGTAGCTGACACATGCACGTTGTGATTTGATTTATATCCAAACACACATGCGCTCCTGGGAAAGGCTGAAACAGGATTAATAGCTATGCCCCTTATGCCCAGACTAAAAGGTAGTTATTGCAGCCACCAACCAGCTCTTTATCAGCTACTATAAGGCCCTTCCCAAAGGATGACCAATTCTACTGTGTGATGTTGCTATTATCCAAATGCTAAGTTTGACCAAGAATTTCAATGCTGTTTAGGAGTGGCCTATACAGTGTCACCAAATACATATGCAAGTACTTTAAGAGCTTAAATATCTCTAAATAAACCAGCCAAAATTAAAAGGTTTAAATGTATTTAATAATAAATAATAAAATAACAAGAACATACATAATAACATACACAGTCACTTCAAAGTTCAGAATCACAGGAAATATTTTAAAACAACATTGCAGTACAGTCTCAAATAAACACAGAAAACATCTAAACTAATCTTACTGTATTCTTGTCTATCTCTAAGAGAATTTATGATTTAAATAATTTATTTACAGAACAAGGCAAATGCAGATGAGAAGCGCTGAATGGATGTTTTCAGATCCAAGACAAGATACAAAATGCACAGTATTTGAGAGAGTTCCCAAATTAATATCAAAACATTACTGCTGGGTCAGCTTTGGATGACATCACTCTTTGTCACCTGCCCCCAATTCCCAGGCTAAATAGATACTTAGACTTTAGTACCTCTGTATCATAAACACTTATCTCTCAGATGTACAGCTGCTAGGATGTCACAGAGCAATAAAAAAAATTTTACATTTTAAACCCAGTAATTATTTCTGTTTCAAGTCAATAGGAAAACCTCTAGCCCTAGACATTATGTCTGCTTGCTGCATAGAAAAACAGTCATAAAACACTTTACTTTTCAACTTATTTTCTTGAGGCTTTGCATGTTAACTCTGTATGTTCCAACAATAGTTTATATACATGTCTGTTCATTTCCAGTAAGGTACACTATGGTTACATTCCTGAAGCTCAGTATATAACATACAGTTCAACACACACTTCTGCACCATTAGTTTAATATCCACATAACATATAGTTCTCTTAAATTTCTAAGACAACCATGCAAATCATATTAATATTCACAAATGACAGAATTATTTACAAAATTCCAGCTAGCTGGGCTGGCAGTGTCACATTTCTATATAAACCATATTAATATTTTCAAGTGACATATAATTATTTACAACATTCCTGATAGCTGGACTGGCTGGATTTCCCTTCCCTGAAAATTCAAGAAAGTTTTTCAAGTGACCATTGAGAAACATTACTTGAGAGGATTGACTGTCTGGGGATACCTTACCCCATTCCATGTCTTGAAATTCTAGCTGCCTTGGCATTGCTGACCCCAATACAGTGCTGCACTGTCCTATCATATGCCTGCAACCCTAGGCTACACCCTAGTAATTTGGGATTTGACTGGCTGGTTCCCTGTAGCCATAGATCCACATCAGACTCCTACTGCCTCCTATTGCCAGTGCTTAGCACATGGGCCTCCATGCCATGGTATGGTTTCATCATGTTAACAAGGTACAGTTTGTGTCCATACCTCCTGCCTAGCAGTTCTACCATGTAGTTAAAATCACTGACCTTCCTTACCACCTTGTAGGGTCCCTCCCAGGCTGCCTACAGCTTGTTGTGTCTGACGGGAATGAGAATCATTACCCCCTACAGCATGCTCTCTGGCTCGAGCATTGCTGTCATACCAGACCTTTTTCTGCTGTTGGACTTCTGCCAGGTTCTGCTGGGCCAAGCCCATGAGTTGTCTGAGCCTTGTCCTGAGGTTTAGAAATGTATGCCACAACACACTCCTTGTGAGATTCACACTCCGCCTCCCCCTCCCCCTCATCTCTAATCAAACTAGAGGACTCCTCACCCTATGCCCATATAGCAACTGAAAAGGTGAAAAACCTGTGGATTCCTGAGGGAAACTCTCTGAGACAAACAACAAATGGGGCAAAAATGTGTCCCAATCCCTCCTAAACTGGTCTGCAAATGTCTGTAATATGGTCTTGAGTGTAGACTTTAACCTCTCAACAAGACCATTAGTCTGGGGATTGTAGATAGGTGGTCTTTATTTATTTATTTATATATTTATTTATTTCACATTTGTTAACTGGTTAGTCCAACTGAGTTTGCAAACAATCTCATTTTCAGTGGAGAGCCAAGTGGAAAAGCCCCAGCAAACATAAGTAAAGATAAAGTGGCAATATACAAATATTAAACAACAATCACAATACAAACTTATTGTAAAAAATAAAAAGTTATTAACTATTTGCATTGCATTGCTAGTAAGCAACCCATTTTCAGTGGAACCCAAGTGGAAAGAGCTCCAGCAAATATAAGCAAAGCTAAACATACAGGACAAAAACTATTAAAAATAACAATGCAAATACGAAATTAATTATAAAGAGAAAAACAAAAGAAAAAATTATGAACATTAAGGGTTGTACTGATAGCAGTGGTCTAAACTTGCTACATATAAGGGTAAAAACAAAAAGGTAATCGTTCAAAAGATGGAAAATGTACAGACATTGATAGGAAGTGGAGGGAAAAGATAAATAGTGTGGAGAATGGGAGTGGGAGAGAAAGGAGGGGGCTATAGTAAGCCTATAGTTGTAGAGGTGAGGGTTTAGGACATTAATTTAAGCAAACATTACTAAGAGAGAAAGAAAGTTAGGGGATGCAACAGGTTATAAAGTGAGGCACCTGATTCTCAAGGAGACCCACACTTTAGGTGCTTCACCACACAGTACTTCCACAGACAATTCAGCAGATCTGACATGAAATTGTCATCTGTATCAGTCAGTATTTCTCTTGGGAAACCTACCTTGCTGAAAATCTCTAACAAAGTATTTGCCACCTTTTCTGCCTCAATGGAGGACATTGCCTCAGGGTATCTGGTAACATAATCTACTGCCACTGGGATATACTTTTTTCCTGTGGAACTTGGGGCACTCAGAGGCTCTACAATATCCATAGCTACCCTCTGATATGGCTCCTTAATCACAGGCAAAGGCATCAAAAGAGCTTTCACCTTGTCTCCTGCCTTGCCTACCTTTTGGCACTGCTCACAGGTCCTGTAGTACCCTGTTACATCTCTGGAAATCCCAGGCCAATAAAAGTTCTGCATAATACGTCTCTCTGTACATTTTATTCCCATATGACCTGCAAAGGGAATATCATGAGCTATGGCTAGAATTTCCAGATGGTAGGCTGTGGGCACTACCAACTGCTGTATTCTCTCACCCTCTAGCCCTCCCTCAGGGGTCCAGTCTCTATACTGGAACCCTTTGTCCCAGTATATAAATTCAGCCTTTCCTTGAGAAACAGGTGTCTCACTAGCTACCTCCCTCAGGCCTTGTAATTTAGGGTCTGAGGGCTGTGCCTGTCTCAGTTCTCTCTTTGTAACCCTTCCCAGCTCCTCTTCCACAGGATGTCTGGTATCCTCTGACAGCGGTGCCTCACTGTCAGCCTGGGTACTATTTCTCACTTCTGCCCTTGCAGTCACTCTGTCCAAGGGAACATCAGTACCCACAAGCAGCTGTGGCTCACCTTCAGTCTCACTGCTACAGGGTAGCTCCCAGCCTGAAGTAACCGCACCAGTCCTGGCTGCAAGTATTCAGTCTATCTGGGTCTCCCCCAGGCTACCAGACTCACATGCTTGTCTCCAAGGCTGACTGCGTGTAACTGCATGAACACATGGTATTGCATTATCAGAATTATTCCCTATCAGGGCATCTGCAGGGATACCCTCAAACACACCTATTTGCTTGCTTCCTTTTCCTCCCTCCCAGTCAAGGTGAACCCTAGTCAAAGGTATTTGGAATGTGTTCCCTCATAAAGCTCTGACTGGAGTAGACTGCCCAAGTACATAGTGCTCTTCTGTAACCATTGCAGGCTTCACAATGGTTAGGTCAGAGGCTGTGTCTCTCTTAGCCATGGTCTCTTTCCTATTCAGTAAGATAGGATATAACCTCTTGTGGTAGTTTGGTACTTTTGTTGTCTCGAGACAATCTACTGTTGATATTTTGTCATTCCCACTTACTGGCTCTCCCAACTTTTGTTCCCCACCTTGCCTCTATGGATATCTATATGCTACATGGCCCCACTGGTTGCAATTAAAACAATTAACCCTAAGTCCTGGATGTGTACCTGGACTAGTGGTTTCCCTGCTACTGGTGGACACTGTTAGAGTAGTCTGGGCTGCCCACCATGGGTTCCCTTAGACCCATGAGCAGCACTGGGTTATCCCTTTCCTGTGAAGTGATGTCCTGCTTGTTAGGTATAGGTCTCTCTTTTCCCCCAACTCATCTGCAGTATTGCATTGTCTATCAGCTAACCAGATTCTCATGTCCTCAGGCAAAGTGCTAAGGGCTTGTTCCCTCACCAAAAGGTCTGCCAGCCCTTCAAAAGTGACATCCACTCACCCACCTATGAAAATAAGTGCTTAGTTCAGCAACATATTCACACACACGTTCATCTGCCTTGTGTCTGTGCTCATGAAACTTTTTTCTATAAGCTTCAGGTGTTAACTTAAAACATTCTAGCAAACAATTCTTTGCAACATTATAATTTAAGCAATCAACATCACATAATTTGGAGAGAACAGTTGCAGCTTTACCATGGAGTAAGGGGGTCAGAAACTGTACCCAGAGCCCATGGTCAACATTATACTATTTATATTCCCTCTTAAACATATGAATAAAACTATCAAAATGATCCACCTCTGTAAATTGTGGAAGACATTTACTGACTTTTGTTGCGTATGGGGCTCAGTTACTCCCTTCCTTTTACCTCCATGAATCTTGTGAAGCATCAGCATTTCCTTTTTATATTTCCTCTGCCTCTCCTTCTCCTCAGCTTCCAGGCATTGCAGTTTCTTATTTTCCTCAGCCTTCTGACATCTCAGTCTCTCTGCTGCTTCTATTTCTAAACTCTTGGCCTCTAGCTCAAGTTTCTTTAACTCCTAATGGATTTTTAAGTCCTCTGTGGAAAGGCTGAGCTGTCTATTTTCTGAGAGTTGTACATCTCCATGGCCAGTCTGATTGTCATCCTGGTTGGTATTCTCCAATGTGGCTGTGACTAAAGCTGCAATTATGTCTGCTTCAGTCAGGCTTTCATGCACCAGTCCTTTAGCCTGGCACATTTCAGCCAACTCTCTCCTTGTCAGCTTGCCATACTCCTCTGCTGACATGCTTGCCTGTTCTCCGTGACTAACTAAGCTAACAAAAAAAAAAAAAAAACAATTGTGATGTGAACACTGAATGTTCACTGTGCAGCTGATTAAGAGTACAAACACCTTGAGTAACCACTGTACATAGGCTACAGGAATTCATTATCCACACCACTACAAGCCAATTAATATGTGATGTGGCTAACTAACTAGTCACCCAATTAATTTTTAACTTGGGTATCCCACCACTGCTAACCAGTTAATATGTGATGTCCCTACACTGGCCCAGTAATCAAAGAACCTCAATCCTAACCACTAGCACCAGTGAGGGACATGTACATTGGGAGAATGACAAGTACACAGACAGTAAAGTACAATTTCCCTTAAGAGCACACAGAGATCACAGTTAGTCTGGAGGCTGGTTTCTCCCTCTTCCTCCAGATCCCTAATAAGGCTCCCCACTGGCACAGCTATAGGCTTAAGATCTCAGCTGAGTGGTCAAACCAAAACCTCCAGCACCCTCTCTATCCAACCAGCACTTCGTGTCCCTGCCCAAGTAGCTGACACATGCACGTTGTGATTTGATTTATATCCAAACACACATGTGCTCCTGGGAAAGGCTGAAACAGGATTAATAGCTATGCCCCTTATGCCCAGACTAAAAGGCAGTTATCACAGCCACCAACCAGCTCTTTATCAGCTACTATAAGGCCCTTCCCAAAGGATGACCAATTCTACTGTGTGATGTTGCTATTATCCAAATGGTAAGCTTGACCAAGAATTTCAATGCTATTTAGGAGTGGCCTATACAGTGTCACCAAATACATATGCAAGTACTTTAAGAGCTTAAATATCTCTAAATAAACCAGCCAAAATTAAAAGGTTTAAATGTATTTAATAATAAATAATAAAATAACAAGAACATACTTAACAAAGTTCAGAATCACAGGAAATATTTTAAAACAACATTGCAGTACAGTCTCAAATAAACACAGAAAACATCTAAACTGATCTTACTGTATTCCTGTCTATCTCTAAGAGAATCTATGATTTAAATAATTTATTTACAGAACAAGGCAAATGCAGATGAGAAGCGCTGAATGGATGTTTTCAGATCCAAGACAAGATACAAAATGCACAGTCTTTGAGAGAGTTCCCAAATTAATATCAAAACATTACTGCTGGGTCAGCTTTGGATGACATCACTCTTTGTCACCTGCCCCCAATTCCCAGGCTAAATTCTGTGTCAAAAACACTTATCTCTCAGATGTACAGCTGCTAGGAAGTCACAGAGCAACAAAAAAATACTTTAAATTTTAAACCTAGCAATTATTTTTGTTTCAGGACTATAGGACAACCTCTAGCCCTAGACATTGTGTCTGCTTGCTGCACCAAACCACAGTCATAAAACACTTTACTTTTCAACTTATTTTCTTGAGGGTTTGCAAGTTAACTCTGTATGTCCCAGCTATAGTTTATATACATTTCTGTTCTTTTCCAGTAGGGTATACTCTGGTTACATCTGTATCAGATGTAATAGGACATCTGAATATCCGCAGCCTTAATAACAATATAACCCATCTCCATGCCCTTTTAGATACCCATAGCTTTGACATCCTCTGTCTGACAGAAACATGGTTAAAACCTGAGACCAAAGACAATGAAATCATTCCCCAAGGGTATAATGTACTGAGACAAGACCGTATAAAAAGTAAGAGTGGGGGAGTAGCAGTCTTATTCAAAGACGGACTTCAGATCTCCACTTTACCATTCTACCCACCTCAGGATAGTAAGGCAGAAGTACTTATCACCAAATTTCAAATCAACCGAAACAAATCTCTATATATCATCTGCATCTACCTACCACCCGGTAATAATATGAGTACTATAGAGTATATTCTAAGCTGTGTGTCCTCAACTTACCCCCAAGAAACTATTATACTTGGTAATTTTAATACTGATTGGAAAACTATCAATGCTAATAATCCTACCTCCCATATCAGCCTTAATGGCTTCAGTCAAACTATCACCTCTACAACCAGAATCAATAAACCAAACAAAAAAGAGAGCACCCTAGACTGGATACTTATAAATAGACAAAAACAAACTTACAATGTAGGAACTCTACCCGACGATGTTAGTGATCATACTTTAACCTACATCCTTAGGCATAAAAATGATATCTCAATTCCCCCCATATACAGAATCATACACACCAACAAACACTTTAACCCAGTATCATTCCAAAATGAACTGAGTGCCTGTGACTGGGACCCTTTAAAAACTCTACCACTTGAAGAGGCTGTCAATTATCTAAACTCTAAATTCCTATCTATCCTTGACAGGCATGCACCCAAAAGGTCCATCAGAATGAAGGCCAAACCAGCCCCTGGCTTTCCAAAGAAACCAGACAAAAAATCTTACTTAGGAATAAATCCTGGGCTAAGTGGAGAGCTAACCAAAATATTTCTGATCAACAATTTTTTAAGCAACTAAGAAATAATACAAAAAAGGCAATACTCATGGATAAAAAGAACTACTACTGTAAACTACAGCAAAATCACCAAAACAACCCCCAGAAGTTCTGGTCTAGTATCAATAAACTCCTTTCCCCAGGGCACTCTCGTACACCTACCCCACTTCAGGCAGATCCAGATACCCCCCCCCCATCAAACTGCCAATGCCTTCAACTCCTTCTTTACAGAAACCATACAAGCACTAGCTAGTCAACTTACTACAGACAACTCAAGCCTTCTCACCTCCATACCCAGCATTCTACCAGCATTCTATATGCAACCAGTCTCTACCACTCTCATCTACAAACTCATTCAAAAACATAAGCCTTGTACTCCTTCTGCCGACCAGCTACCTTCTGAATACCTCCAAAAAGCAGCCAAAGTAATTTTCTATCCCATATCCATCCTCATAAACAGAACCATTAAGGAAGGAATCATTACAGACATCTGGAAAATCTCCGATATTATCCCCCTTCACAAAGGTGGTAACTCAAATGATTACTCTAACTACCGGCCAATAGCTCTTTTATCACCCTTAGCAAAAATCATGGAAAAATGCATTCACCAACAACTTTTAAACCATTTAACTCAAAATAACACAATAGCTAAGTGCCAGCATGGTTTTAGGCCATCACATAGCACCACTACCACCCTGTTATCCTTTACAGATGTTATAAATAGAAATCGCAATAACAACAACCTCTCATCTGCACTCTTTATTGACCTCTCAAACGCTTTTGACATGGTAAACCATACCCTTCTTATCAACATTCTTGAATCCTTTTCCCTTGACTCTCTGGCTATTAAATGGTTCATGTCCTACCTAACCAATAGACAACAAGCAGTTCTCTGGGAAAATAATGTATCGTCCCTTCTACCAGTCACCCTCGGAGTCCCTCAAGGTTCTATTCTAGGCCCGCTTCTTTTTTCTCTTTTTATCAATGACCTCCATGTAGCAATCCCACAAGCCACCTGCATTCAATATGCAGATGATTCAACATTAATATGCTCTGCAAGCTCCCCATCTGAACTAGATTCTCTGACTCAGAATGTATTCACACAGTTGAAACATGGTTCACAAAATGTTGCCTCCTTCTCAATGCTAAAAAAACCAAGCTCCTTCTCTTTACACCCACCAGTAAGTCCTCCCCTATAGATTTCTCTGTCATTTCCAATAATCGCACAGCCATATACCCCGACTCTACCACCAATTTGTTAGGAATTACTATTGACAATAACCTTACGTTTGATATCCACATAAAAAATACCATAAAAACTGTCAACAGAAAAATAGGCTCCTTATATCGAATCAAAACCTTCCTAACTCCAATAGCCAGAACCAAGATTGCACACTCCCATTTAATTTCAACTCTTCTATATGCCTGTCCCATATACACTAACCTCAAAAAAAATAACCTTGTCAAACTAGCTCATGCCTACAACAACATCGCCAGATTTGCCACTGGCAATCCATTTAGAACTCACCACTGTTTAAATCTAATGCAGCTAGGCTGGCTTGAACTTCAAAACCATCTGAATATCTCCCAACTAACCATTGCCCACAAGATATTTTATCAACCTAACAGCACTCCTATACTATATAATCTTATAATCCCCTATAAAAATCTAAACTCCCTACACTCTTCAAGCAAACGTCTAGCTAGCATAACCAAGACTAACAACACGGCTGGTGATTCCCTGTTTTTTAACACAGTGGTAAAAAACTGGAACCTACTCCCAAATGAACTAATGTCACTTTCTTCCTTGCCTCTCTTTAAACAAAACCTCAAAAGACACCTTAAAACACACTGGTTATGCTCCTGCAGTAACCCTGACTACCTTCTGGTTTTGCTAATATTATTTCCACCTCCTACTATATATTCCGAACTCTAATGCATACTTTTTGAAGCAGAACAGGAACTGGTGAACACAATGGAACATACTGGTGGACTCTATCCTGTTGATTATCACAAAACATTCTTATTTTCATAATTTTATCATACCCTTTTGTCACTTTTATTTGTGTAAATAATTGAACACATACTTTTGTCACTTTTATATTAGTTTAAATACCATCTTTTATCTCCATTTTTTATTCACTGCTTCTTGTATTTTTTATTGAACTACTTTCATTTACTATGTATCAACTATGATTTGCATCATTTGTATTGTATTTCAAATTTATAATCAAATTGTTTACTACTGGAGATTTTCTCCCCGGGCCTCTACTGAAAATGGAAATATATCCAGTTAGACTAACCCGGTTAACAAATGTAAAATAAATAAATAAATACATACATTCTTGAAGCTCAGTCCATAACATACAGTTCAACACATACTTCTGCACCAGTAGTTTAATATCCACATAACATATAGTTCTCTTACATTTGTAAGACAACCATACAAATCATATTAATATTAACAAATGACAGAATTATTTACAAAATTCCAGATAGCTGGGCTGACAGTGTCACATTTCTATATAAATCATATTAATATTTTCAAGTGACATATCATTATTTACAAAATTCCAGATAGCTGGACTGACAGCATTTCTCTGGTATCACATTTCCTCCTTCTCTGAAAACTCAAGCTAGCTTTTCAAGTGACCCTTGAGAAATGTTGCTTGAGAGGGTTAACTATCTGGGGATACTTTACCCCATTTCCTGTCCTGAGATTCCAGCTGCCTTGGCATTGCTGACCCCAGTACAGTGCTGTACTGTCCTATCATATGCCTGCAACTCTTGGCTTCACCATTGTAATTTGAGATTTGGCTGGCTGGTTCCCTGTAGCCATAGATCCCCCTCAGACTCCTCCTGCCGCCTATTGCCAATACTTAGCACACACTCCTCCCTGTCATGGTAAGGTTTTGTCATGTTAACATGGTACAGTTTGTTTCCCTGCCTCCTGCCTAGCAGTTCTGTCATGTAGTTAACATCACTGACCTTCCTTACCACCTTGTAGGGTCCCTCCCAAGCTGTCTACAGCTTGTTGTGCCTGACAGGAATGAGAACCATTACCTGCTGCCCCACAGCATACTCTCTAGCTTGAGCATTCCTGTCATACTAGAACTTTTTCTGCTGTTGGGCTTCTGCCAGGTTCTCCTGGGCCAAGCCCATGAGTTGTCTGAGCCTTGTCCTGAGGTTTAGGATGTATGCCACAACAGACTCCTTGTGGGATTCACACTCACCATCCCACTCATCTCAAATCAGATCTAAAGGTCCCCTCTCCCTATGCCCATACAGAATTTCAAAGGGTGAAAAACCTGTGGATTCCTGGGGAACCTCTCTGCAGCAAACGACAGATAGGGCAAATATTTGTCCCAGTCCCCTATAAACTTGTCTGCAAATGCCCGTAGCATGGTCTTGAGTGTAATGTTGAACCTCTCAACAAGATCATTAGCCTGAGATGGTAATGTGTGGTCTTTATGTGTTTCACCACAAAGTACTTCCACAGACAAGCCAGCAGGTCTGACCTGAAATTGACACTTCTGTCAGTCAGTATTTCCCTTGGGAAACCTACCCTGCTGAAAATCTCTAACAAAACATTTGCCACCTTTTCTGCCTCAGTGGAGGGCATAATCACTGCCTCAAGGTGTCTGGCAGCATACTCTAGTACCACTAGGATATACATTTTCCCTGTGGAACTTGGGGTACTCAGAAGCCCCACAATATCCATAGCTGCCCTCTGATATGGCTCTCAATCACAGGCAAAGTCATCAAAGGAGCGCTCACCTTGTCTCTTGCCTTGCCTACCTTTTGGCACTGCTCACACATCCTGCAGTACCCTGTTACATCTCTGGAAATCCCAGGCCAATAAACGTTCTGCATAATACTTCTCTTTGTACGTTTTATTCCCATATGACCTGCAAAGGGAATATCATGGGCTATGGCTAGAACTGCCAGATGGTAGGCTCTGGGCACTACCAATTGCTGTATTCTCCCACCCTCTAGCCCTCCCTCAGAGGTCCATTCTCTGTACTGGAACCCTTATTTAGAAAATTCCAGATAGCTAGACTGGCAGTATTTCCCTGTTGTCACATAGGCCTTACACTAAAGTAGGTCACTTAAATGGAGAGCAGGTCTTTTGGAGTCAGGGCAGACTTACATTAAGAGGGACACTTTTGTAAGCTGGCCCAGTGCCTCCAGGAACTCATCACCTTATTTAACTTGTTTTGCTTTGTCAAGGGATGAAACACTATACATCTACTTCTATTTGCAGTTTTCTCAAAGACTGAAAATTATCTCAACTCTCATGCATAATTTAAATACATTACTGAGAATATCACCATAATTTTCCCACTTTCACTGCCCCGCACAAAATGCTTTAATTTCAAAACTACATTGATTTAATTGTACATTTCATGTGTATAACATGCATTGACAACTATATCCACTTGATGTCGCCCTAATGTTTACAAACTACTTCTAAACATTATATGAAATATTGATGCAATTCAAAAACATCACTTAATCTTGTGGATTTAAAGTCAGAAGCAAGCATATCCATTTATTTTCATGGTGTTTATTAATACAGCCTTCTGAGTTCCTGTAAATGAAAAATGGTAGTCTTCTCTGATGAAAAATATTGCTATAATACAGTTGTTCTCTGTGTTTGAATGTCACTCTAATGAGCTGTTATATTTATAAGTTTTCCATGTTGTCAAATATTTATATATTTGTAGCTCTGTATGTTCAGATGTCACTCTCTTGATGTACTATATATGCTTTAAGGCATCTTGTAGTTTGTCTACACACTCCGAGGTAAACCAGTTTCTCCATGTCATGATAAATTTTGTTGTGTAGTTTTGTCTGTCTGCACCCTTTCTCATATTCAAATTGTTTAGCTTGATTAGTTTTTAACAGACCTTATGTCTATATTATGCTTAGCAGTCCTTAATCTTAGCTTCAAGCCTTTATTGCTTAGTATATTATGATTATTATTTCCACACCTAAGGCTTTTATTGTTATATTTGTTTAAATTATGTTGACTTCCTCACCCATTGTTTTATTCAGCACTGGATGACCCTTTAAGATAATAGTGCTAACAGGATTTCTTATGACGTCACACCTTTAAACTTTTACACTTTCAAAATAAAATTACTAATCAAGTTATTTAAAAATACAGTTACCAGTGAAGTTATCCTAAAATAGTATTACTAATGAAGTTATTCTCCATTTGCTCTTGTATGTTAGTTGTATCCTCATAGATCTGAATGAGACAACAATAAACTCAGCTTTGTATGCAAGGATTACAAAATGTGTCCAGGGAGTAGTCTGTCATACTGACAACTATGCCATATTGTGGCAGCTTGGCTGGCTGACCTATATAAAGCTCTCTTGACCCATTCTCATACCCTTTTCCAGTTGGACTGTCATCCAACTTTGGCAACCCCCCTTACTTGGTGTTCCCTTTGATGTTATATACTTACAATGCCTCTTTTATTTGAACTGCCCAACTACCTGCAAAGCTGTGGATTATATACCTTCTCACATACTGCACTGACCTTGTCACATGGAAACTCCTTCCTCCGACAAATCAGAAACTCAAATTCAATTACTACTTTAAAAGTTTCTTTGTTAGCTCTTTTCTCTTGCAAAACAACTGTACAAATTCCCAATCAATGTAGTAGCCAGACCTGCGACACAGCATCTTAGGTTAAACATTCTATGTCCACATCTCTGGGAGCTGCACACTACAAAGGATTAGTCCAGATAAAGTCACTTTAGCTAGCAAATTTAGAAGACTCTCTCTGTCTAATCTCCTCCCTGTGCGAAGAATAAAGATGACTTGTTGAAGTTTCAAGTATATTCAGTTAAGTAGGTAGATGGACAAGTGTCATACTAATACAGAAAAAGTTTCAGGATACAGTTAAGAAAGAAGACAGCACCATTTGTATATGCATAAGATAGAAATGAAAAGCAAATGATCAGATGTTGATGTTTAATTAAATGGACTGAGGGATGAAAATGACTAAGAAAAGATCACCTTGTTAAAGGGATAATTCTGTTCAAATTTTCAAAGAATGACATAGCTAGTCAATTAAAGAGCCAGTGATAAGGTGTATGACCCCAGTATTTTCAAAGAATAGTCTCATTAAAGAATTCCAAAAACTAATGGTGGGCAAGGCAAAATGGCTTGATGACATGCTTCCTTGAATTCGTAAAGATCTCTAGGGAGTATTTTCTATTATTTACATAAATAATTAAAAAAATCACAATTAGATATTAAAGCACCTTAAGGCTGAATATGGTAAGATAGCAGTTTCTCCCTGACTTATGTCATAGAGAATCCTAGAATCATGGAAGTAGGAAAAACGTTTAAATTATTTGGAAGACATTGGTATACTGGACACAAAACAGCATGGGTATGTGGTAGGATATCCATTTAAAACAAATCGAACAGTTTTCTATGAGTGGGTAAATATGGTAGTTGACAAGCAAATGGCTTTAACTTGGCTTATTTAAAGATTAGTCTGGCATTTGACAAGACACCACACAAAGGGTTAGTAAATACATCAAACAGATATGAAGGGGTAAATACGGGCTAAAAACAGAGCACACAAAGTCACAGATAAGTGCGTTCACTGAGATCAAAGAAAAGTTACCACTAGAATACCACAAGGTCACTGGGTGGGGGCATCATGAATTCAAGCTGGTTAGGGGTATGACTGCAATACTAGGATTCATTTAAGCCACAGCTGATATCACAGCTCCTTAAATTAATGTATTTAGTAGATTTGTGTGTTGACTTTTTTTTTATCTTCGACTGTGGGTTGGGCGAGGCCCATCAGTTCGATCTGGAGACTGTCCAAGGCAAGAGTTAACATAAATATGACTCTAAGAATGGGAACCAGTCATTTTCATTGCCCATGTAAGTGATGCTGAGGAAAGTCTCTAAGGAAATACTTGCATTGTTGGTGAGAAGTCAACTATTTACTGCAGGGTTGATTGCAAAAATGATGAAGAAAAGTTAAATAGGATTAAAGTGATGGTCTAAAACATTATAGCTTACAAATCACAAATTACAAATGAAAGAAAAAAATGCTTTGGATGCACAGACCCAGAAGATGAGTACAGAGTTAAAAATTACTTCATAGTGAAACCAAGCATGGGATGGCACAGTGGTCTAGTGGTTAGAGCTATCATCTCACAGCAAGAGGTTCTTTGGTTCAATTCTTGGCTGGGGTGACTTCTCTGAGGAGCCTAGGAGTGTGTGTGCAAGTTTTTAGTGCACCCTCTGAGGAGGGTTGGGCCTCGGGCTAGCAACTTGACCCTGTAAAACCCATACATGCTATGGAAACAACGAGTGGTGAAGGGTGCTTGCTGCCTGATGTGCTGTATGCATGGAAGTGTATCCAGGAAAAGCAAGCTTAATGGTGGAGAGAAGTGCTATAGCAAGTTCACTACAAATATGCTAAAGGTATATAAGCCATGACCAAAAGCAGCAAGGGGTGCATAAGAACATGTATCAATACTAGAAAAATACATTGTTTCCCTCCTTGACTTGGTAAGACCCAGTCTGGAACACTTCATGTCCTTCTGGAGATCTCATTCTCTAAGGAATACAGACAGGACACATCAAGTTTTTACTACTAGGAGCTTTATAAAAAAGAGGTTGCAAGAGTAAATGCATACAGTCTTGAAGAAAATAGGAAAATGAAATGACAATAGGTGAAGTTCAATACCACCTCATGGACTCCACTCTGCAGTTAACATATTTCCGAAAAAAGAGTCCTGTGTCCACAGAAGAAAATAATTTGAAGATGTGTGGTACAATGAAGATTTTTTTTTCATAGAAAAGGTGGTGTTTGCTTGACTTAATCATCTTAGATAGGTTATGTGATCAAAACTTATGCAAGAATTAAAACAATTCAAGGGCGATACATAAACATTTACAATAAGTAGGGAAATACTGATTCATACTGCCGTGGTGGCGCAGCGGTGGCATTGTTGCCTCACAGCAAGAGATTCTCCCATTTGATTCTCTACTTGGGTTGGGGGTGCCTTCTGTGTGGAGTCTGCATGTCCTCCCCGCGGTCGAGTGGGCGTTCAAAAGACATGCGTTGAATGGGCGTGCCTTCGTTGAAGGTTGGGCATCGGGCTGGCAACTCAACACCATAAAAACCAACTGTCAATCATTAGTGGACCAGAGTTCCGCTGTGGCGACCCCTAACCGGGAAAAGCCGAAAAACAAACAAACTGATTTAATATGTTAAAGTAAGCTGGTAGGAAAGCTAGGCAGAGTAGGTTGCTCATGGTGCCCTTTTCTAATATCTAAGTCCATTTATGAGCTAATAAAAATTAACAAGAACAAGAATAATGTATTTTTATAACAGATGATTCATGACACTGTATATTAAGAATTTTATTGAGGATCAGGTATAACTATTGCATAGTTGTTTCTTGATAATCAGGTGTAATTGCTGCTTAGACTATAACTATACAAAAAATACTATGATTTGTGTTTGAAAGTTTATGTGAATCAATATTTCAAAAGTTTATCATGCGGCAATATTTGCTAGTACATTGTGTCATGTTATCTTTTTTTGCATTATGTACTTTTGTTTGTTTCCACCTGGTGGAGCCCAAATTCTACTAGTTTAGTAAAAAGGTGTTTAACTTATGATCATTTAAGAAGTAAAGTGTGAGAAATTCTATTTATCTTACCCATGTATATATAAAACTCATAGCTCTCATTCTTTTAGTACAGGAGTCAGGGATAAAGTTACAAATAATGGGATGAAGAACAAAGGCTCAAAATCAGGTGACATCTTAAATATTGTTCGTTTATACTTTGAAAGTTGCTGCAAGAAAATGTTTTATATTAGTATGATTTTTCTGAAAGACATATGCAGTCTGAAATGAAAAAAGTCTGTCATTATTTTCTGACTGCAATCCTCATTAATTTGCCTGAAAACCACAGATTTTATGAGGAACACAGCAAAAATATGAAGCAAAATCATGAACATTCTGCAAAATCTGGGACAGCGAGGGGTATTGCTTGAAAAAAATACATATTAAATTACTCCAAATTTCTAAATTTACCGAAATAGTAACAGCACATTGCATGCCTGGGTGGCTTAAAGTGCTCATTAAAAGGAATTTAAGGTTGCATGGTAAAGTTGAGAACATTATAATACAACTGTAGGAGTCTTTGCTCAAAGAGACTTTGGAAGTCGCTTTTTATAACAGAATGAAGGATATAAAAATATGGGTGAGCAAGGCGGAGGCTGATATTATTGAAAGGAAAAAGAACAAAACTTGAAGGGGTCATTAATGATTACAAGAAGCAGCCATCCACATCTCTGTCTCTGCTTTTTTCATTTTTGCTTTTCTGTTGAACTCTGATTACAAAGAAGGCTAAGGATTCAAAACTTGGGTTGTCACTAGGTAGCCATAGCCTTCTAACCAGGCATACACAGAAGCATCAGATTTAAATGCCATTTTCAATGATTGAAGGAAAGGCCTTACGTGGTATGAAGCCCACAGCACACTACACCCTGGTGTCTACTGCCTCCCGACACACTCTTGTGCTACCATGCCCCCAAACATGGCCTCCTCATACCATTCTGATAAATTTGTCTTGATTTCTCACATTTTGTCTTACTCTTTAGCTTGTTTCTACATCCTTTCAACACTCCCTAACTGGCCATGATTGGACTGTAATAATTATAAAGGAAAGAATTTAATTAAACTCGTAATATAGGGGGCCATGGAAGGTATGGGGTTCTAGATGCTCTGAAGTGCATTTTAGAGTTTTTTTCCACAACTTGTGACCGAAAAACAGCTGATTGTTTTTCAAGGATGATATAAATTGTGTTCAAGACTTAAAGACTTAATGTAAAAGTTGACAAAACAACAGTCATCAATAAATTAAGAAGTAGTCAATCATAACCTGAGAAGGAAAATGCTTATGATTGCGTATAAATCATATCTGGATAAGTTTCTTCCTCTCTAGCCCACCCAAAAAAGACAGTCTCCTTCTATCAATGCCCTGGTGACAGATTGAGATGAAAGTAAAATAAAATGAAAGAACACATGGCTACAGTCATATATTTCAAGCTGATGCTGTCATACATTTACAGAGTGTGCCTCCTCAACCCTAAGCCCAAATAATGCACATGCTCTGTGTATCTTTCTGATGTCAGATTGGGATGAAAATGAAAGAACAAAAAGACCATAGTGACATATATGAAGTTGTCATATGTGTACATACAGCATGCCTCCTTTCCCTAACCCAAAAAAGTTAGCCATATAAGTTTTCAGATTCCATTACATCAATGGAGACTAGTCCTGCAAAGCCAGAACAGGACAACAGGGTAAGCCATTCTCATCCACAGATATCCTTCTGCACTTAGAAATCATACCTCTATTGTTGATTGTGTACCTCTCCAATGTCTGTTGCAAAATTAATAATTATGGCTATAATAGATTTAGGATTTGGTTTGCCCAAAGACATTGTAGTTCAAGTATGTGAACTTATTTTGTATACACGCATACTAGTCCTTCAAAGTCAAACTATTTAAACTCATCAGACAATGAGAAGGTAAGTCACTGTCATCCACAGACAACCCCATACCCAGACAGGAGCTATAGCAACTGTGTCATGCAGACCTCTTTTGATTGTGGTAAAAAAAAAAAAAAACTCTCTCTACCTCTTAGAGAAAGAATTAAGACAGATAAAGAATATTGAGGGCCAAATGCCCAGAATCAGGGAGACATTTGTAATTTTGCTGTTATATACTTTGAAAGTTGCAAGCATAAAAGTTTTTGCAATATTGTGCATTTTCTGAAGAACATGAAGGATGAAACATAAATGTCTGTCATTATTTAGTGACTGCAATCCTCAATCATTTGCCTGAATACCACAACATTTATGAAGAACAAACCCAAAACATGAAGCAAAACCAGGGGCATTTGCTGAACTCAGGATCAGTTGATATGTATGTCATTTTAACTTTGATTTGTGCAAACAGTTAACAACAGACAGTCTAACTTATTTCGCACAAATGTATATTAGCCCTGCAAAACCACATGGTTAGCTGAATAAATGACAAGACAGTATCTGAATTCATCCACAAACAGTTTTCACTTCCACCCAGCAATTTCAGCCTCTATGCTGAGCACACCTCATCTGACTGTGATGAAAATGTACAGAGACACAGCTAAAAATAATAAGGTTTAAAGACTCAAAACCAGGGACAATTTTATGTACCGCTTTTATATACTTAGAAATCTATTAAAATATGTTTACATTGGCAAGCAGTTTCTGAAGGATATGAAGTCTGAAACTTAAATGCTTGTTATCATGTAGTGACTGCAAACCTCAATGATTTGCAACAAAACCACAAATTTTATTAAGAGCATATCTAAAACATGGCAAAGGCATGAATATTTTTTTCAAAATAAGGGACAGTTTAATAATTTCATACAAATAATATCGAAAGTTTATTTCTTGCAAATGTACCCCACTTTTCTACAGCTAGAGCTCAAGCAAAGCAAATTTCAACAGGGTAAATTGCTTTCATCTATAGCCAATGAAGCAAAGACCAAAACATATATGCAATGTAAAGGACATTCTGAAAAGTTTGGAATAGTTTCATCATGATTTCACAGAAACAGTACTGAGAGATTAAGTATTCTGACTTATTTCATACAAATACACATCATTAGTTCCATAAAAGAGATTGTAGCAGAGGACTTGACATCCACAGCCTGATCTCCCTAGCATTCACTAACTGCAACCTTGAATGACTTGCCAAAAATGCATATTCTACTAAGTATAGACCAAGACTCTTTTGAGGCCCTGGCAAACTACCCAAAAAAGAACAAATGGGATCTTGGGATTAACATGGCCAGGCTTGTAAAGGCTCTAGGGCTGCTAGCCTAGTAACCTCCTATAAAGACAAAGACAGTATGTTAAATCATGGAGAGTTTCACATTTTTGTTACACAAAAGTACATATTCTACTTCATTTCAAATCAATGCACACTAGTCCTTAATGCTAGATTTTAAACTCTAAAAATAAGAGGGAAGTTTACTTTCTTCCATGTCCAGATAGCATCCCATGTATTTGACTATCAGCATATTAAAAACCTAAATATTCACGTTTATTACATGCAAATCTATGCCAGGATTAATGCCAACAGTTTCACTTTGCAAATAAAGAGGACAGGTTGCTTTCATCCACAGCACACCCAGCTTATCAGTTTTTTTTGCAGCATATAAAAAACAGAGAGTATAAATAGTTTTGTTTATCTTAACACGTCTACACCTGGTTTTATGCTGAGACAATGAAGAGTGCAAGCTTCCTTCATCCAAAGCACAGATAGCCCTCTTTTATCTGTGTGACTTCCAGCATCCTGCTCTTTTATTTCAAATTAGCAATCCAAAACTGCAATATCTACATGGCTTGTCTGCACTTAGGCAAATGACAGGCACTGAGAGCATATTAAGTTAGATACTTGAGATGTCTGCCTTTAGTAGCACTTTAACTAGAAAGGGTTGATGAACAATGATAGCTTGTTATGATCAGCATACATGCTGAATATAATGAGTTAGCTGCGCTGAACATAGCAGCATAAGTTATAACATTATTTTCTTGGCTTGCCATGCCCCCTTCCTCTCCCATAGCTGTGGGCCCCAGATGGCTATCCACTTGACTCTTATTGGTATCCACCACTGACAGTAAGCAATGAGAATGAATACACATTAACAATGCAAAGAAGCTTAGCAATAGTAATAGCATAGACGTATATCAAATAACAAAAAACAAAGTCAACCAGCAGATTCACAACAATAAATATATATTCACCTTCATTAGGATAAAGTGAACTCTGTGGTATGGGCACAGATATATCATTCTGAATTAAAGCTATCTTAAGAATGCCTTAAAAGAGTCCTTGAAATTACTCTGCTGAATTGAGGTGACATTAGATTCCTCAGAGTCTGGTCTAGGTAGTTAGGTGAAAGAATATTTTTCAGGGGTATAACAATCCAGTCTGGGGATAACTTGCTGCCAGGGCTCATGAAAATGTATGTAGCTGAGTGTAGCACATGGAAAAAAGCTTATTCAGACAGACATGGCCCTTATCATGAAGATTTCAATATGTTAGACTCAAATCTTGAAGACAAATCTTGATATAATGGGAAGAAGGTCCAACTTGTACTGTAGAAGGGTCAAATTTGTTTGAAATATAATATCCACTAAGTACCCTAGCAGCACACTTTTGAGCCCACTGGAACCACTCATAATCTGAGTCTAAAAGTTCCAGTCACAGAATACTAGCAATCAAGGTAGTAGAAAAAACAGTATAGGGATGACAATATTTTCTTATCTTTCTAAGTGCTATGACCATAAAGTCGGTCATTTAGTGTTAAATATCATGGTTATCAACTGTTAATGAACTTCATTTTGTAATTCTGTATTTTAAACCTTTCACATCCTTTTGACTACCGTGTGACTCAGAGCAAACAAATTAACCAGACGGTGCACCCAGGCTGTGGTTAGTTGTGCCTTTGTGGATCAGTATACTACTATAATGAAAAAACTAAGCACAATAAAATAGAAGGTATTATTTAGCTGCAATATTAAACCTTTGTAACCACTGAAGCCTGGCCTCCAAACATCACTTTTTTATTAGGAACAATTCCATTAGCTTTTACCCTTGGCCATAAACCATCTGGACATCTCAAATTTATAGTGGCTTGCATTAGCACTTCTTTAGTTTTGTAGGGTTTGACTTCAATCATATGTAAATTATCCAGTAAAGGAGGGAGATGAGGCAGTACACAAAGGTACTGAAGTCTGTCATTTCTGTCAGAAAAAAAGCAGAATAGGTGAATATCCTCACCTCAGCAGTGGTTTTATATAGACATTTCCAAAAAATGTTCTCTATAGTAGAAGCATAGAAACACAACATTTAATGCAGACAGTTTGAAGCTGTCCAGTGAGATTCTGAAGGAAGCAAAAATACCACAGACAATACAAAAGCAATATGCCAAAGGAAATAAGAACGCTAGTCAAGAAGAGTGGTGGCAAGAGAACAGCCATTAGCCAAATACTGTAGAACAATTCCCTAGTTTTCAATGTCAAACATTGCTAAGATGTTAAGGACAAGAACAGAATATATAGTTGTCGATTTCACAACACAAAGTGGTTAGTGCTGAGTTACATATCATACTGCCCAGAGCCAAAGAGACCATGAGAGCTTAAATAAAGATACAGCCATATATTAGAAGCTTAATAAACAACTATGCTGAGAAAGGAAACAGTAAATATGAGCAGAAATTAACAAGATTGATGGGATCTAAAAGGTTCTTGAGAACAAGAGCAATTTAAGTGTATTTATGAAAAGCTGGACAACATTTCACCCTCAAGAAAAAAAAATTAAGATTATCTGAAGATAAGGAGCCCTAAGATATCAGACATTCTGTCACGAGTAGTACACATAAGATCCTGCCCATAACTGATTGGACATAAACAAGAGATTAGCCTCATTGTCTCATCCTAGTCAGTATAATGGAAGTGACCCCAGTAAAAGTCAATAAATTACTCAGGTGAAGCATTGTGTTGGTGCCTGAACATCATCAGGAAGAGAGCACACCTTCCTTATAAAATAATTATGTAGCTGCCTTGAAATTAGCTTTAGAGAAAAGTTGAGCGAGAGAAAAAGAAAGCCATAAACTAATCTGACTGGATATTCACATCCCGACCCCACCCCCTGCCCAGAAAACCACAGTGAAAAACTTCTCTAAAGCAAATTTCGCACTCCTCAAAACTGAGGTGGAATCCTTCAAAGCCCCCGGGCCTGTGGAAAATACGGCTCAGACTGCAGAATCCTTTATAAACGCATTCTATGAACACCTTCAGGAATGCATGGATCATGCGATCCCAAATAAAACCAAGACCCAATTCTCCAAAGGCAGACGTCCTGTCTGGTGGACCCCAGCCATAAACAAACTATACAACAGAAGGAGGAAGCTACTAAATGATAGAGCAAAATCCCAAAAAGGGAAGGCATCACTGATCAGTATTAGCAAAAAACTACGGGCACTCATAAAATTGTCTAAGGCCAGCTTCGAGAGAAAAATTGCACAGGACACTAAGGATAATCACAAGGCTTTCTTTAGTTATGTTAGGAACCTGGGTGGTAATTCCCAGATATGCTCAGAATTAGTCCAAAATGACAAAAAATACACCGAACCCGCAGACATTACCAACATCCTTGCTGACAGGTTCAGCACAAACTCCCCCTCCCCTCCCCACCAAAAAGGCAAATATCTATCCCAGCAGAGTGCTGCCCCCCTGACATTTCAGATGCTCAGGTAAGAGCCGCCCTCTCCAAAGCAAAAAACACAGCATCAATGGGACCAGACGGTGTCCTGGGCTGCATCCTACGTGAACTCCAAGAAGAGCTAAACCCAAACATAAAACTACTGTTCAATCTTAGCTTTACTACAGGATATGTGCCCAAAGAGTGGCATACAGCAACAGTGGTCCCTCTCCATAAAGGTGGTGCCTCAACGGATCCTGGAAACTATCGCCCCATAAGCCTGACTAGCTTGGTCTGCAAAGCTATGGAAAGGATCATCATGGACCTCATAAATAAAGATATTGGGGACCTACAGACACTGGATCCTACCCAGTTCGGCTTTGTTAAGGGCAGATCCTGCCTCTTAAATCTGGTTGATTTCTTTGAAACAGTCACCAAGGCAATTGACGAGGGGAAGGTGGTCCACACAGCCTACCTGGACCTCGCAAAAGCCTTCGATACAGTGCCCACTCGGGCATTATAGATAAGCTCACCAGCTTAAATATAAACCCTATGTCACTAGATGGATTGCAAACTGGCTCAAGGACAGAACCCACATGGTTAGAATTGCTGGAGCCATGTCAGACTCCAAACCAGTTACAAGTGGTGTCCCACAAGGCTCAGTCCTGGGACCTCTCTTGTTCGGTATATATTTCTCGGAGGTACAGGCCAACACGGAAGGACTGTGGCTGACCAAGTTCGCAGATGACTGCAAACTGGGTGCCATAATTGACTCTCCAGCTGACACAAGCATCCTCCAAAAGGGCCTCATAGAAACAGACAACTGGTGCCAGAGCCATGGCCTCAAGCTAAATGCCAAAAAGTGTATAGTCATCCCCTTTGGCAAAAACAAAGTGCCCACAAATTATCACATAGGTGGTAATCCATTAAGTACAGAAGAAGTAATTAGGGACCTGGGGACCCAAGTTGATAGCAATCTCTCATTTGACAACCACGTGGCCAAAGTGGTTAGAAAAACATTTTATATAGCCCACCTAATCATGAAGGGATTCACATCTAGATCAGGGAGGTCATCGTGCCTCTTTACTCATCCCTCATCAGGCCCATAATTGAGTACAATGCCCCTTTTGGGATGTACCTTACCAGACACCTGCAGCAACTGGAAAGACCCCAAAAGTACCTCACCAAGAGGATCAAAGGGCTCAAACAGATGCCATATGCTGCCCGGTTAAAGAAACTCCAGCTCTACTCAGTGGCATACTGCCTGTTCAGAGGCGATCTGTGCCTGATGTATAAAGCCATGTCCAACCCAGAATTAATGGACATGCTGCACCTCAGAAAATCCAAATCCCATCGAGCTCTGGCTCGAGAGACTTGAACCTCAGCACTGTAATAAATAGGACATGCTGGAGGGACAGATTCATAACCCAGAGGCTCCCTTCACTCTGGAATAAAATCCCAGTCCAGGTTAGGCAGAGTCCCTCATTGACTCCCTTCAAGAGGAATCTTGATGAGTGGATGGGAGATCGTAGGTTTACCCCGGGTATCACTTCTGTGTCACTGTTAGACAGAGGCACAGTATACTAACCTCGAAAAAGGGCATAGCAAAATAAATTTAAAATGGGTGGCGAAAGCCAAACACATTCTGGCTAGGCTTATAAATGCCCTAGGGCAGATAGCCTAGTATGAACCTATGAACCTATGAAAAGAGCATGTAGGAATTATTTCATGCAGTGGAGATTTCTTGTCATAAAATGTGGATCTTTCTTTGAGCTCTCCAAAACAATATATCAATAATCATTTGCTGTTGTGTTCTTACAATCTTCTGAAGAATGCAGTATGGCAACTAAATAAATAGGTGAGACAAATCACACGTGGTTTTCTTATTCCACAGGACTGAGTCAGTTATGAGCCAGTTTTGTGACCTTACATGAAACAAACTGAGAGCAATCTATGTAAGTCATTTAGTGAAATTAGCTGTATGGTTAAAATAGATTCACATCTGCAGGTTTGAGCCTTTCCATTAAGTCCAGTTCACTTTAGTGCACTCAAGGGGTGTACTCTACACATTCAAACTTTCACCTGTTAGAAAGATGAAAAGACCAGCAAATGTGACCAAAACTGTGAAGATCACAAATTGAAGGTGTTTTCATGTGTGAGATCAGGCTATGGTAAAGAATGGTAATTTTCATATTTCCCCACTATGGTGTGAACTCAGAGTTGGTATATATAATTAGCAGTGGTTGTACTGAAGCAGTGGGGCTTGCCCTAGCAAAAACAAAAAAAGTTTTAATCTTTTTTTTTAGAGTTGTTTTTGTAGTGTGTTTGATTACATGACTTTCACAATTGTTTGAATACTTTGCACTTGATGTTTGTTCTTTTAAGGAATTACTATAGACTCCATTTTAGCTGATTTCCAAATAAATGGGGAATAAAACCTGATAAACTTATTGCTGTTTATTATCATCTCCTTGTCTTTTACTGCCTAAATGAATTACGCTTGTAAAACAAGTTTGCAGCCAGGAGTTCACATGTTGGGAACAAATTTATGTTCTATCAATGAAATGTGCTAGAATTTAAGTTAAAAGGCATGTTTACTATATTTTTGTATTATTTTTATTAAGTTATAGATTTTGCTAAATGTCTTTTTCTCAATCTGAATTTCAAGCCTATCAAGAATATAAAATAGGCAGAAAGGGCAAAGCAACCCCTTGCACCACATACTGAGGGAAAATGCTTCTGATCAATTAGTATGCATATGTGTGTATATCTGACAATAGGGTGACATCTTATGGAAATTGTTTCTCTGCCTTGCCCCATTTATATGCCAGGATAATCTCTGGCACCCCATGCAATAAAGTAGAATGAAAGAAATAATGTTACCACATACAGACTCACTAAAGACTATGAAAAAAATGAAGCACCACTGTAAATACAATTTTTACTTTAATGTGATGAAAATAGATGATACATACTATTCTGCCATAATTATATCATCTTTTCTGAGAACTGTTGCAAAAGAAATTATTCAACAGTTAATGGTAATTCAGTAAAAGTCAGCCAACAAAACAAACTCAAGTAGTCAGCCATGCAAAAATCTAAAAAGAGGAACATCTGTTACCTTTACTTGAAAAGGCACAACGTATTTTTAACTCTTAAATTTTAGCTGAGAGTAATTTGGATACTGCTATTGTCTAGAACCAGTAGCACAGGTTGAACTTTTTCTACTGCATAACCCAATTAGAGAAAATGCTTCAGGGGCTTCCTTCTGAAAATACTGTATCATGTCTTTCACCAGGAAATGACATTTACTCAGTAAGCATAGCTTAAAATATCCTCTTTTGTACACAAATTACGTAGATGAATAAATTGTTATGTTTTGAAATTCTCTACTAGTATTAGGAAAAACAAATAAAACATGATCTAACTGGAGACTACATTGTCATCTAAACCTATGTACCTTATTAAGTGATGTGCATATATGTTATCTACGCGAGTGCATTCATATTTGCTAAAATGCCTGCTAAAAATATAAGAATATACTGTAATTCTGATAATTATGATGAAAAACATATGCCAGTAGTGTTTTAAAGGTTACCAATGCTCTTCTCAAAATGTTAAAAGTAAAGTTTGCTCTGTACTACCATTTCAATTAAATCAAGGAAAATAAGGCAATCTGTGCTATGATCTACTAAGGAGTTTCCCTTGAGATCACAGAACGCATGATGTTTGTTTAATATGTGGAAAAGTGAAGACAAACACATTTGTGCTACACACTGTATACAGTTAGTCATAAAACACCTTACTGGGATAAAACTACATATATATAGCAATCCTGACCTGTGCAAAATGCTAGCTAAAGAACCCAAGTTTTGCAACAAAAAAAGCAAGCCCTTAAAAACACTATTAGACATTCATGCTGATAATAGCCCAAAGGTTCCCCTAGATATTCCTGGTACCTACCCATGTGGATGTTGCTGCTGTTGTAAATATATTCTTACAGGTACCACAAACTAAGGATAAAAACAAGAAAAACAAACAATCCAAAAGTAGACTGCCGGAATACAGTAAAAACTCCAAAATTCATTGTGACGAGCTTTTTGTCTGGTATAATACCCAGACTTCCTTAGACAAAAAAACGTTCTGTAACACACACCTTAAATACATTTCAATTAATTAATTAATCATCTATCTATCAATAAAAAAACTTGAACCATAATTCAAAAATAATTAAAAAAACAAGAAATGAGCATTAAACCAAATACATTTGCATAAATCCTCCATTATAAACCAACTAGTATAGTGAAAAATCTTAAAAATAAATAAAAATATCATGTAAAAAACACTCTAATATAAAAACATTAAACCTTGTGTTAAATGCAAAATCAACCAAAATCACACCAGATCTATTCATATACTGTACCAACTCAACCTAAAATGTAATAAGATTGTAGTAAAATTGTTGCAATTTTGAATCTACAATCTCTTTTGATAAAAAAAGAGCTTCCAAAAGTTTATACATCTGTTGCTCCTACTTACTAGTATACTGTATTTCAACCTCCTTTTTACAACCTGAATACAAACCTTTCTCACTTTTTTACATACTATCAGGTTTCATATAATTATGCATAACTACATAGGCTTCTTAGTCTCAAAATACATGTCAGGGATATGTTTTCATTAAGCCCTGGTTGCCGACTAGAATCCAGTCTCAACTGCCAGAGAAGCTCCTGTTTCTCCAACAATAAGGAAAAAGGGTCCCCCTTCCAGTCTACTACTGTTTGGTCTAACACCTGAAACAGAAAGGAACAAGTTGGAAACTCTTGGCAATGTTTAGCTAATGCATTTTCAGTTTTATTCCTCCTAATACTATATATATGCTCATATATTCTCACTTTTAATCTTCTGTTGGTCTTCCCTACGCAAAACGCCAGAAACCCCTGACATTGAGCCAAATATATCACTGTTTTGAGTTACAGTTGTATCTCCCTAATATTTTAAACATTCTCCTATTCGCAGTGACAGTCATTCCTGTCGCTATATACTTGCAATAATTGCAAGTTTCACATTTGAAAGTCCCAGGTGTTCTCACTGTGGTTACATTGTTAGATTCCAATAACCTCTTCATATTTTTACCCTTCTATAGATTATTAATGGGGTCCCCCCAACTTCTCTTTCCATTCTTTTTCAGTCAGTAGTATACTCCAATTTCTCCTTAAGATGTTCTTTAATTCCTCTGCATCTATACTGAATGGAGTGATAAAACTTCTGGTATAATCTCTCTTTTGTTTCTCAATTCTAATATCATTGTTTCTTGTCCCCATTGTCACATTCCCAACTTCTTCCCATTCATCATGTATTGTAATACTCTCATGTGCCTTCCTTAGAATGGACGTGTAAATTCCCATTCTCCTCTTGCTCTGGACCTCTTCGGTTAATTCACTGATTAATTTCAAAGGATATCCTCTACTGATAAAATTTTTTTCAGCAGTTCACATTCCTCCAAAAAAGCCCCATCTTCAGTAACCATATGGGCTGCTCTAACTAATTGGCCCTTGATTACTGACTGCTTTTGTTGTGGAGGATGTGAACTGGAATAATGTAACATCGTGTTTGAGTATGTACTCTTACGGTGGATCTTAGCTACATAGTATTTCTTACTTTTATTCTTCTTGAGGTCTATGTCTAAATAACTAATCCTATCCTCTTGTGAAGTGTGCGTGAATGTCAAAAAGTCTGTACTGTTATTCAAGTAATCCATAAACTTGACCACTGTCTCACTGTTTCCCTTTAAAAGTACAAAAACATTGTCCAAAAATGCATAATGCTAAAATGTTTTTCAAAGCAAAATACATACAAAAGTGCTTGTGCTTAACAAATGTTTTGAGATATTTTTGGGAAACATTTTAGCATTATGTGAATATTTAATATAAGATTTTAAAAATGACTTTGGTTTTAGTTTTATTCTATTTATAAACATTCATGACACAAGTATGAGACTAATAATTTATCTTTTAATTTCAAGTTTTAGTTGCATTTAAGATGCAACAGTTTCAACTGTAACAGTCATCAATGGGTTAATTAATGTTCTGTCTCAGTGTTGCTTAGCTAGCTGCCTCTGTTTGCTTACCCAATCAGAATATTTTTTATATGTATATAAATGGTTGTGTTACATTTTAATGGTGTCTAATGAAGTTAACACTTGTTTAACGCAAGCGCTCATGTTTTATTTGTTTTTCTTGTGGATCTTTATCATTAAATACACCTTTGGTTTATCATCACCTGAGTGAATTGTGCCTGTGAAACTCTGCCTGCCAGCATTTTTACTTATGGATGAAAATAGGTTTTTATTGATAATACCAGTAGAAACAGAAGAGAAATCTAATAAAATGCAGTCCTTAAACAGAACTTACAACTTTGTGGAAGATGACAGTTCAGAACTTTCTCTTCCCATTCAGTGCAGTTTACATAAGGAGCCATACAAAGCTGTTCCAAAAATGTCCAAGGCTCACAGGTGTTTCCCTTTAGCACCTTCACAGCAAAAGATGTAACAGTTCCTCAAGGTTGGAAAGATTTTCAGCAGCTTCCCACAGAGGCAAGGCAAACACCACAGCCTTCATCCAACCTTCCTTCACAGTATTGCAACTATACTCTACTCTTCCAAAAATGTCTTCCTACACTCAAAAGTGCTGGGGACTGCACCACTAGAAATCTGTCTGGGGTTAAATGTAAGGAATTCTGACAAGACTAGTGAGTTCATCCCTAACATAAATCCTCATTTGCCCTCACATGACTTCCTGTTTCCTCTCTATACAGCTTGTACTTCCTATTGACACACCATTTAGTGTGCAAGCGGGAAGTTTTTCTACCTTTGCTACTGCTCCATCCTTTAGATGAAATTGGCAGAACAGACACTATATTACATAACCTCCCATCCAGGTTAGGTGTAGGCCTGGGATATACTTTTGCATTCAGATAATGTTAGTCCAGGAAATGCACTGTCTTGGAATTGCTGCCCATCTGATGGTAGACACATTAAAGGAGTATATGATCCATAGCCAATAAAACATTTCTTTGCAAAAAAACACTTTTAATAGCCATACAGTCTTGCTCAGTAGTTGGATAACTCCAATCAGCATTACTTAGCATCTGGCTTATACTCCTAATTGGATGTTTGCCTCCATCAGCAGCTTGTTCTCCCCTGTTCATAAATTTCTTTGCTGACCTCTGTCAGTACCTTGGGTCGTGCTATTTTATGTTGAAAATATTGAATTGTAAGACATTCCTTGTCTGGAGTCTTTTGGTCAGACTCAGTTACAAATTTGTCTTCCTCTCATATCCAGATTGTACTGGCCTTTGAAGCTTTTAATTCCACAGCTCTGACTTTATTATGACTAGTTTTGCTTCTCATTCTAATTTCTACATCTCTTTGAAATGGAAAAGCTCCTTCCCAATTAAAACATGTTAAGTACTTAAACTATGTGGCTGGACATCATACCTAGCTGAGTCTGCATTTCTAATTGGTATGTGTGTTACTCAACCATGCACCTGTATGCACATATTACATTGGTTTTCTGATTTCCAATTTTTTGATACTTGCAAACATATTTTGTTCTAACTAATGTAATCATATATCTTGAATGTGGTAGTCCTTGTAATTCTTTTCCTTTTACAAATATAGAATATATGTTTGTAACAGCTTTGTGGCAAAACCAAGCACTGAGCCCAACCACATTCTGTTGGCTTAACTCCCAATACAGTTAGTTTAAAGGCAGGTTGATTATTGTTAACAGAGTTTGCCACCACAGAGGTACTGCATGTACTTTGCTACATGATTCTTCTTACATCATACAATGCAAATTACTTCATTTCTTTTTGTTTATCACAGCCAGATGAGTAAGCTTATTCTGTCTTCTTACAGGCCCAGACAAATACTTAGGTGAGGGCTTCTATATAGCTCTTGCTGCATGTAATTCTGACTTCGGATTTGCACTTTCAAACAATATCAAAAGCTCTACTAAGTCTGCTAGCTTTTCAGAGGTTTGTACATCATTTTGAAGCACACAGTTTAGTAAATTGTTAGGCGTTGCTCTTTTAAATCTATCCACTGCTATGATGCCTTGCTTTTACCCAAACTATTTGTATTAGGTGCTAACCACTGTCTCAATATGTACTTTATATCAGCCATTTTGGATCTCACCTATTTGTCCATAGTGAATACCAGCAGATAAATATATCTGCTATACCTTCAGTGAAACACCTGCCCTGGCAACTAGTTTCTTTTTGAGTTTTTGGTAATCAGGTGCATCTGTATTTCATATATCCAGACTCCCCTGTAAGATGTGCTGATAAAATTCTGGCAAAATCAGTTGAGAAACATTTTCTTCATGTCACAGACCTCACAGATGTCATGGGGTAGGCCATAATATCATTACCTGCTTCTAGTTTCTTCACTGGTCACCTGGCTCTCTTGGTAGGGGATGGTTGGTTGCAGTAGTTATCTGTTGCTGTGGTGCAAAAACCTGTTGTTGTAAGCTGATGATGTTCTCAGTTGCTGCACTGCTGGCATCACTTCCCTCTGACAGACTACATGACTGCTGGCTAGTACCTGATAGGCAACTTTTTCAGCTGGTGATTTGTATCTGCCATACTAGCTACGTAGTTTTCTACCATTTGTCTTAGACTGCAACCAGTATCTGTGGTGGCCTTCCAAAGGTTTAATAACTTCTTCCATTTCAGGACCAAACTGAGAAGCTGCAGCTCACATGCAGTTAAGCACAGCCTACAGTTCACACAGCAGTACTACTTCCGCATTGAAGAGATTGCACTTTAGAAACCTTTACTGGTTTTACATTATAATAAGGCTTTTCCAACCTCTTTCTTTGACTAAATTGATGCACCTTTGCATGCTGCACATTCCTGCTGCACTAACAGAAAAAAAAAAGACTGGTCTGTCACTTTTTTCTCAGTCATTGGGGGAGTGCACACTCTTCCCTAGTTCAAAGCACATAAACACTGTTCATACTGCTTTGCAACACAAACTGTACTACTTTCTAGATAATTAATTTTGAGGGATGAAAATTGTTCATACACTTCACCAAATGAAGTATTCAATGCAATAGCAGTCAGCAAAACACATTTAAACAACAACTTTTCAAGAAACAATGACACTCTAATCTCACTAGCTACTAACCTTGGTGGTAGCGATATCCAATGCATTCACCTGCTGGTGGAGAGTTGTATTATTTATTTATTTATTTATTTGCATTTGTTTACTGGGAAGGTCCACTGGGTCAAAGGTACCCTTTTTCAGTGGAGGCCTGGGGAGAAAAGCTCCACAATGAGTAATACATAGATAGAAAAATATTAAGAAGAATAATTAAAAAAAAAAAATAATTCACACATTTGAATAGTAAGCAGTAACAGAGTAGGGTACTACAACAACAAGTATCATGGTATTTTGTTTTAGCACAGTCAAACACTACCTTTCTATTGAAGGAATGGAGTGGCAAGAGAGAGATGAGTTCAGGTTATGGGTTGTGAGGAGCTAGCACAAGAACAAAGCCATTTGGAGGAGAGATGATGTCTGAAAGATTTTTTGAAGAGGGATGCATTACTAGTGGAGCTGAGCTGGGGAGGGAGACAGTGCCATAGTCTAGCAGTTGAAATGGAGTGGAGCATTTGACCAGCCAAAAGGTTAGTTTTTTCTACTTGTAAAAACATTTGATTTTCCGAGTGGAGCGGTCTGCTAGGGTGGTATAAGGTAAATAGGAAGAAAGGGAAGGACGGGTGGGTAGATGGCTTGAATGTTAGTTTGTGGGCAGTTGTTAGTTGTATGTAAGATGATAAGGTAGTTCCAACCAGTTTAGTAGTCGCAGAGAGGAGCAGTGGTGAGAGGAGTGCTGTCTATTTTATAACGAACTTGGCAATTTTATTGTAGCATGAGTCTAGTTTGGATTTAAGACTGGCCTGTATGTTGGTGAATAGAGGCGTCCCATAGAAAAGTGATGGGAGCAAGAAGAAAGAGGCAATGGATAGTTTTGAGGAGTAATTTAGGAAGGTTTTGTGGCAGTATATCATAGCTAGTTTCTGGTGTGTTTTTTTAATATTGCTATGTATGTGCAAGTCGAAGGTTAAGTGTTCATCTATAGTGACCCCTAGGAGTTTAGTATGTTTGACTACTTTGATGGCAGTGTTATCTTGGGAGAGAACAGTAAAATAGTCTTTGTTAATGGTAGTGGACCTCTTAGGGATAAATAGCATTAATTTGGGTTTCATAGGGTTTAAAGCAAGGTGGTTGTTAGCTATCCATATTTCAGTGGAGCTAAGAGCTGACTGGGTAAGTTTCAGGAGTTCGGGTGAAGAACTAGCTAAGTGCAGATGATAGTGGAGTCATCTGCATGTTGGATGACTGTATTGTGGGTTAGAGTAGAGTGAAAGTCATTGATAAAAATGCTGAAGAGCAGTGACCCTAAAATGGATCCTTGGGGTACTCCAGTCTTGGTGTTTAGGAAAGGAGAGAAAGAGTGTAGCCAGGAGTGTATTTTTTTGTTGGATCCTTACCCACCTAAAGGACCATGGGGCCCAGCTCAACTGAAGCAGCAGGTGAGTGAGTGAGTGTTTGGGATGTAGGGGGCAGCAGAAAATGTTGCTAGCAACATGGAATATTTCATGAATTAAAAATCCAGTAAAGAGTGAGAGAGTGTTAATGAAGGTGAACAGGGACATGCTAGAGGGATTAATTTACAACAATCACACTTAAATATAGATATAGTGCTACGAACGAGTAGCTCTAAGTTGGGCAAAATAAAGCAGTAGAAGGGGAGTTGGGAGTTTAAGCAGCTTTGCTTAACAATGGAAGACAGAGATGGTGGTTAAGGATGAGGAAGGCAGGTTGGCGGCAGGCTGAAAGGGGACTAAGGATTGGTCTTGAGATCTTTCTACAGGCCCAGTGCAGACAAACCCAAAGTTTTCTGTAACTGGCAGAAGCATTTCTGGGTAATAAATAAAGAAGTTGACAGAATAATCATAAGAAGTAACTTCAATGTGGTGTTAGACCCTAAAAGTGATATGAAATTTGAAGTGGTTGAATATCACAGGTACAATCAAAAAAGACTTAGCTACGGGGATGAGACAGGAGAGACTGTTAGATATATGGCAAGAATTAAAATCAGGACTGACAGTGCTAACATTTTCAGAGTGTGAAAAGAAACAAGCTAGTACTTTGGACAAATTATTGGTGGGTAGAAAAAACATTTGAGAAAATCACAGCTATATATCGCGGAGAAAGAAACATATTAGATCATGCCAAAGATAGACTTAGGGCCAATGGGAAAGCTAGTTGATGGGTATGATAGATCTCATTTGATATGTTTTTCTTTTTTTTTTTACTTACTTAATCAGATGCAATGTTTGTAATTCAAAATTTCTTTGATTTGTTCTTTACTATCACTGTAATGTTTATTAGAAATGTGTACAAAAGATTTGCACTTTTTCTGTACTATGTATTTGTATTTTTCTGGAGCTTTTCTCCCCAGGACTCCATTGAAAATGGACGGGCTCCTACTGGCCCAATTGACTATCCTGGAAAACAAACTGCAAATAATAATAATAATAATAATAATAATAATAATAATAATAATGTGACCACAATATATACTGTGCAAAGGCTGAGAGGCATGTAAATAAACTTTTGGTGTGAGATGCCCTTGAAAAGGGCTAGAGATGGTAATACAATGAGCAAGATGGAGGAAGGTGCTGACAGGGTGATTTATACGCTGTTGGGTACCAATTTCAGTTCATAGACAATGGGACAGAAGTTTTAGGGATGTATGGTTTAGCTGTTCTAAGAAACTAGAGGGGAGGCTGGTAATCAAGGAAGAAAATAGCTTTAAAAAGACAAAGGAGCTATGAAATGAACAGTTAAATGACTGGCTGTCTTTCCCAGTCTCAAAGCTAAATACAGTTTACAAAAAGAAGACTGTTATACTGGAGGATTCTTACAGCTAGTAAATGCCAGGGGATTTTTAGAACTAGAAATTATAGTATTTATAAGAGTCAATATAATAGCAAAGATAAGCACAAATAATCAGAAAGAGAAATGGTGACAAAGGATGATTGGAGTAAATAGAATGCAATATGATCAGAAAATGTTTTTGGAAAGGAATATTAATAATGATGGCAATGTTAAAAACAAGTTTGCCCTGTTAGCGGTCAGTATAGAAGGATGGTGCACAGGTGATATAGATCCCTGTAAAGATATACCAAGAAGGATTGTATCTATCCACAAAATACTTCAGATAGATGTAAGAAAATGCTGATAAGATGTGGAAGTGGTGGACATGTAGGGAAACTGTGCCACTATGGAAGGGGGTAATTGACGTCTGCAGACGATACCAGACTGGTATTGTTTATACTTTTTTGGGATGCATAAATGGAAGGAAGTGGTTGGAGATGAAACACTAGAACTTCAAATCACCACCAGAGAAGTCAGACAGATGATAGCTAAGGCCTTTAAAGGGGAAGGTCAGGAAGTTTATGTATACAGAGGAGTGAGGATCAGACTGCAAAAACTGTTGAGGACACATGCAGTGGTTGACATAAAGCTATAAATGGACTGTTTGGTGACTGGCAGACTGATCAAGCAAAGGGGTAAGAGTAAGAGATGAACTAGGTAAAATTGTAGTTGTAGTGGATAATTAATGGCAGTATTAAGTTCAGAAGCAGGGATTATTAGAGATTTAAAACACCATGCCTACACAGAGGTAACATTTTGAACACTGAAAGGTGAGGAAGTGGAGTGCTTCAAATTCTGCTATAGTACTTAATACACTGTAAAGTGCACATGGGGGTAATTTTGGGGAAGGAACACTATAATAGCTCAAATAATGGGTTGTATGTGGTTATACCTGTGGTGAGGATGTGTAGGTATGTAAATATATTTTGCTCTGTTCTAGTAATATGTAAATGTTGAATGTTTGTGTATATAGTAAGGCAGATATGTCATATAATTTGTTAGACAGAAGTGGAATGGGCATTATATGTGAAAATATCTATGGTGAATGGTATTGTTGAAAATAATAAAATGATAAAGTTAAAAAAAAACTTTGCAAGAAACATTGGTTTATTTTCAGGGGAAGTGAGCAAAAATGTATAGTTCTTGGCAAAACAGGTAAAACAGAAAGCGTTAATGAAATACAGTTCCTATGCAGTACTTAACTCTTTGTAGAAAATAGCAGTTCTGATAGACTTTTTTCATATGCAACACAGTACACCTAAAGTGCATACTGAAACTAACCACAAATGTCCAACGATAATAGGTACTTCTCTTCAGCATCTTGGCTGCACAACTAGTAACATTTTCACTGGTAGAAAAGACTCTCAATAAGTTTCCCACACAGACAAGACACATTCCTTTACCCTGGAGAATAGCAGCTTCTCTGTCTAAAGGCATTCTCTTCTACTAAAAGTTGCTGAGTTATCCTTCCCAGAAATCCCTCTAAGGTTAGAGGTAAGTACATCTAACAAGGCCTTGTAAATTAAGGTCTAATACAGTTGTTCCCTTTTCCTGCCTGTAAAACCTATAATCTACCAAAAACAACATGCTCTCTAGTATACAAGACAGGTTCAGTTGTGGTGTTTCTACTAACCACTGGCACAGTAGCACAGGTGATAGTGTTGAGACCTCAAAATGCTTGGTTATCCAGTTTGGTTCTTGGTTGGGTGTCTTGTCTACAAACTTTGCCCATGTTTCCTGAGTCCTGATGGGTTTTGCTGTGTGTTCCTCTTTCCTGTCATAACTCAGTAATGTGACATAGGTGAGTTGCCATTTCCTACAAAATGTTCACGTTGAGGGCCAGCTTTATGTATAGTCAAATTGAATGGCTGTCTAGGGTGCTATCATTTCTGATGAGTAGAAAGGCACTCTTCTTATTTAATATTTTAAATGGTTTTATTTTATTTTTTTGCAATACTTTTATAATTGTTTACTGATGACCATTTGTGAGTATTTTGGCACTCATAGCTAGCCAGGCTATTACTTACTTAATTTAGTCCATTACAGATAATGAACTTAGCCTAGTGGATACCTAATCCATTACTTACATATTTATTTATTTACTTAGTCTTTGTTGACTAGATTAGTCCTATTAGGCCAGCAGTCTCTCTTCATGAGAAACCAATGGCAATATTCATACTGACTTGTGGAAATGTTACAAGGACATTGTAGAAATTCCCTTAGTTTTCTCTCAAGGGCTTGCAACTAGAGAGATGCAATCCAAGATGGAGTCACAATAGGAAGTTGAAAGAGGTAGATATGCTGATACCTGTAAAGTAGCTGGTAAAATTCATTCATAAGGAAAGTAAGATATACTGGTATGGAATTTATCTGGTAAGTGCTGCAAGATGAGTTTATGATCAACATGATTTATGAGCCTGATGCAATGTGTGACGCTAATAAATCATGGAGCAAGAGGGTGGAAAACTAATATGATTCTGGGCTATTGAGTTGGGACATATAAAGGCTTCCTCTCTTTGAGATTCACATTTACAAATGCTGCTAAAGGAAGACAGATCTGCTCTAATGTTGCTTGAGAAGGAAAGAAAACATGAACTATGTGTGACTTGAAGTTGGTACAAAAATTTGGAATTAATACAAAACTGTGAGCATGACTGTAAAGAGAGAGAGAGACCTGCAGTTCACAATTTATATCCCGAGTGAGGAAGGCATACAAACTTCTCTATGCAATGAAGTTGCTGAAACTATACTGTTGATAAGAAAAAAAACTGTTTAATTTAAGGGGATAGAAAGCCTTTGTAGATTTGCAGGAACAAAGCTATCAACTATCATTCCGAGCCATGAGGTAAATGTGTTTTTGTTTAAGGAAAAGTTGCGTTAAGCAATGAAACTTAAAGCCTATGTGTTTTGTGAGAAAGAGGAGTATTTATTAAAACAGTGTGAAATGCATAAGTAAGACCATTGTGGGGATTGATGGCTATTAAAAGCTAACTGTAAGCCAAGTTATAGGTTATGTGAAAAAATTGTTCTTTTGACTGCAAGTTACAACATGAAAGTGATATCAAAGGGAGGGAACAGAATATGAATAAGCAAGTAATAAGGGGTCTGAAAGTGATGTAGATGTAAAACACTGTGAATTATAAGTGATTCTGCTATGCTAAAAATTGCAAAGAAAAATCAGACAAGCTAGAGTTTTTACTGTGTGATACCTTAAACCTCCTGTGGAGGCCTATGACATATATGCAAATGACCCCTTCAGGATATCAAATGTTTCAACAACATGGCTTTTAAATATCCATTACATTTTGTTTTTTACTTTCTATGTCTTTATGGTTACATTCAGGCCAAAGATGCCAAATGCCACTAGATGTGGATATGCATGCTTTGGCCTTTTACAGTGACCTTGTCAGCTCAGCATAAGTAAATAGTTTGGCTATACAGCAAAGAAGACAAGGATCATTAAATCCAACTGATGCCCATAAAGATCAAGATGCCTGCAAAACTTTCCTAACATCCAAATCAAAGGGTAAGAAGGACACGCAGATCAACCATTTAGTAACAACAACATGGAAAGCCCAGAGAAGCTAGAGGTTTTACTGTGTAATAACTTAATCCTACTGTAGTGGACATATTGGATTTATACAAAACACGATGTCCAGAATGGGGTCATTTGCATATATCCTATGGGCCTCCACTATGGGAGGTTTAAGGTGTTGCACAGTGAAAACTCTAGCCTGTCTGTGTTTTCCTTGCCTTTTTTTCTCAATGGTTTGTCAGTGTGTCCTTTTTATCATTTGGCTTTGATTCTACTATGTTGTTAATAAGCGAGCAAAAATGAAGAAAAATAAAAGATGAAAGGGAACAATCAGTACTATTTTAAGTGAAAGTAAATATGAAAAAGATAATTAATTTTGAGAATTAGCAAATAGAATGGCATTTATTAAAAAGTGCAAAAACTATGAATGCAAAAAGGCTGGTCAAAGGTAGAGATATCATTTAAAAGGGGAATAATGAAAATAGTAGAAGAAGATAATAACAGTGGATTGTCTGAATATAAATATAAAAATAAAAGTAAGATGGATTGTAGTAGTGAAATAGATTGATAAGCTCAGTTTTGATGTTCTGCATTTGATAGATATTCAGTAAACACAGGTAGAACAAATGAAGGAAGCAGGCATTGCTACTTTACACATGGTTGAGTGTATGAACACTGTTTATTGCATTTCTGAGATATTCTTGCAGCATGAATGATCACTGTTGAAGATGTTTTGTTAAGCATTACAAATAATTAGATGTAACAGTTTATTTCATAAATCTAGGCAAGAATTCTGGACAAATGTGTTCTGTCTCTCTCTGTCCCATTTATGCACCATGTGGTACATTGAGCAATGATCATCTTTCAGCACTTGTTGTTTCTGTAGCAGTTACAGTTTTTTTGGGCTCAGGTCACTAGCCCAAGGCCCAACCCTCCTTGGAGGGTGCACCACACACATCCACATACATAAACTTATACCTAAGGCCAATTTAGAACATCCAATCCACCTACTGCATCTTCTTGGAATGTGGAAGGATACCAGAAGACATAGAGGAAACCCAGATGAACCCACAAAGGGCATACAGACTCCTCACAGAAGACACCACAGCCAAGAATTGAACCAGAGAACCTCTTGCTGTGAGGCAACAGCATTAACTGCTACACCACTGTGCCACCCAAGATGTGCTATGCTATTTTCTTTATACTAGAGATAATTGAGAACAATATTTCCATTTGTAAATTATGTGACCTTTAAATAGTTTGAATATTTGTGGAATAATACACTACATTAATTAATATTATTATAATTATTGTTGTTATTTAACATCTTTAATGAACTGTAACTTAAGACATAGGTGAACCTACATTTATAACAAGAAAACAAACCATGTTAACATGTTCACATTTATACAACTATCATCATCTAACATTACATAAATTGATCAGTCCCTGCCTTCCATTAAACCACGTTCCTCCTCGAAAACAGCATTCTATAAGTATATTATTATTATTGTTATTAGTAATAATAATAATATAACTCGGGAATTGATACTAGTATTCCGCTTTCAATATTACAGTATGAGATGATTGATAATAAATAAATAATTAATGTAGCAACTGTGTAAATGGAGTAAGAATCAATAAATTATTAGAAAGATATAGGAGATGGCTTGATATTTGGAAATATTTCTTGCTGAAATCACTAATTTCTTAGAAGTATATAGGAGATGGCTTGGTATTTGTATATATTGTGAATGTCTCTCTTCTTTTTTTCCAAATATGCAGGCATTGTTATCTACATAAGCCTGCACTGAACAAAAATATGACTTTGCATGTGCATCATCAAGTGCTACTTCTTTTTTGCTGGTATACTGGTGAATAATTTAGGAAAACCAAAGTCCTTTACATTTTCCAGTTTTAATAAACTTCACTGGAATAAGAATATTGAAAGTTCAAGATTAATTAAAAACTAGAAGTATAAATGTAAATCAAAGATGGGGCAGCAAGAGAAAGCTTTATTATTTAAGAGTAATCAGTGTGGGTAGATGAAATAAGGATAAGCTTATAGTGGATGAAGTGAGAGCAACAGTCATGGTTAGAAGATGAGAGCTGGGATAGAAAAGTCAATTGATAGAGTGTTTTAAAACCACAAGATATAAAAGAGCATATCAAAGTATGATCTGAGGGATAAAGGTATTTAGTTCACATTTATTGTCAACAAAGGATAAAACTATAAAGAAAGTGGGAAAAGAGTTCAGAAAGGGAAAATAAGCATTTTAAAACAAAGAACAGTACAAGAAATATTTAGATGGATTAAATGCTCTCCAGACAAAAGTCAGAAAAAAAAAGAAAGGCAAGAGAGGTTGAGAAGTTGGAAGTGAAGATGATTTTAATAAAGTTTTGGAAAGCAGGGATACATTTGTCTCTGCAATTATTAAAAAAACCTCTAAAAGACCCAAATCATAGTTCAAAACAGAAACATACTCAGGAACTTGGCTGTAGGAGAAAATATACACTGGCACAAAAATAAACTGACCTGCTATGAGCAAGAAATAACTGGAGATAAAATTAAGACATTTAAACAAATAACAGGTGAAGAGACTAGAAAAGATAACCAATGGAAATTTATATGTGAAGTACAGATAGTAAACTTGAAAGACAACACACTAGTGAACAAAAACAATATATGAACAATGGATAGTTAATTGTAGACTTACTAAGGGTTTAAGATTTGAGAAAGCTAGAATTTTAACAAAAATACTTGTTGTTATCTCAGAGATTAATACAATAGGTGATTCAAGAGAAAAAAACAGTGAAGATATAAAAAAAGTCAATGTTAGAAGTGTGAAAACAAATAGATAATATTGGCATATATTAAGAGAATTAGAGTAGAGTCAAAGCAATAAAAATAAAGTACAGCATTCTTTAAAAAGTATAGATAGAAGAGGAAAGGCTGCAAGTCTTCTGGCTTCAAATTGAGAGAAGAAAGACAAATATGATGATCAGAGTAGATGACTCAATAAGGAAAAAGAAGTTTAGCATAATAAATGTAAAAGAGTATTAAACTAACTTGGAGAAATCAGTAGGACAGCATAATAAATGTGAGCATCTCATCTACAATGAAAACAATTGTAGGAACTAAACATATGAAAGAAAATAATCAAAAGGATAGAATTAAAGAGTTCACACAATAGTTAAGAATGTAGTAGAGAAAGTAATGTCCTTTCCTATGATGGCTCCACTCACCAAAACATATATGTGGATACTGTTTGCAATACAGAAAATAATTTCAGAATATCCTTTTTAAGAATCCAGAAAGTTTCTTACAATTTATTTTTATTTATTTGCAGTTGGTTTACCAGGATAGTCCATTGGGCCTAAAATAACCCGTTTTCAATGGAGTCCTGGGGAGAAAAGCTCCAAAAAAGAACAGACATACAGAATATGTACATACACTTGAAAAAGCTCTTAATGCAAACTAACAGACAAGGTGAAAACAACAGAGCTAAGCTACTTATACAATGTAAAAGAAAATACAGTATTGCTTTTGCATTTGAGGTACATTCAAAAATGCGAAATATTAGATAAAGTACAAAAAATGAGAGGTGTGTTAGGGCATTAAAGAGGTAGGATTGTATTGTTGTATAGTGTGGTTAGATTTGAAGAAAGTAATAAGTATATAGGCTTTGTTGAGTAGGAAGTGAATGAATGGAGGATGAAGGATGAAGGATGAAGGGTTCCATATTTTTATGATGGATGGGAACAAGAGCATTCCCATTGGGACGTAAGATGAGTATGAAGAGATTTTTTGAATGAATAAAGATCAGAGATGGTACAAATGGATGGTGGGAGTGAGTTCCAAAGACGAGCTATGTTAAAGGATAGTATATTTTTGCCTGGGGGGCGTTTTGGTTTAAGTATTTCTAATAGGTTTTGATTGTTTGATCTTAAGACTCTATCAGGTATGTGAAACTTAAAAGCAGAAGACAGGGAGGGACAAAGAGAGGGGTTGTTAATGAGCTTATGGGCTAGGGTAAGCTGAATGTAATTGAGCTGATGTGGAAGTTCAAGCCAATGTAGTTTTTGGAGAGAGGAACAGTGATGGGTGGATGACCTGTGGCCGTTGGCGAACTTGGCGATTTTGTTGTAGCAAGAGGAAAGTTGTTTCTTAAGAGAGGACTGAATATTAGTTAGGAGAGGTGAACCATAGAGAAGGGAGGGAATAAGAAAGGAAGAAGACAGAGTGATTTTAGAGGTCTTTGTGAGGTATTGATTTTGATGGTAGAGCATACCCAGCTTTTGGTGGGTTTTTTTAATATTTAGGTGTACGTGGGAGTTGAAATTAAGCTGGTTATCAATTTGAACACCAAGTAACTTAGTTTCAGATATGAGTTCTAGGGTTGATTTGTTTTGACTAGTGATCAGGAATTTGTTTGTATCAAAGGGAGTAGTTTTAGAGGGAGTAAATACCATGAGTTTAGTTTTGGAGGCGTTGAGAGCAAGGTGGTTTATTTTCATCCAATGCTCAGTAATTGAGAAAGCTTCTTGTGTGAGCTTTAGAAGCTCAGGGGTAGATGTAGCAGAGCAGATAATGGTGGAATTGTCAGCATATTGGATGATGTTAGAGAATGGGATAGATTTATGAAAATCGTTTATAAAAATGTTAAAGAGAAGAGGACCAAGTATGGAGCCTTGGGGAACCCCAGTGGGGGTACTAAGAAAAGAGGAAGTGGCCTTTTTCCATTTTACAGCTTGGTGTCTGTTAGATAGGTAGCTGGAGAACCAGTTCACAGAGGAGGAACAAAGGTTAAGTTTGGAAAGTTTAGTTAATAGCAGGCTGTGCGAAATGGTATCAAAAGCCTTAGAAAGGTCAAGTAGTAGGGTAGAGACAATATGGCCGGAATCACGAGCTTTATTTACAGTTTCTAGATAGGAGAGGAGGGCTGTCATGGTGCTATGATTTGGCCTAAAGCCATGTTGTGTAGGTGTGAGGAGGTTATTGTCTAAAAGATGTGGTAGTAGTTGAAGTTGAACACATTTTTGAAGTAGTTTAGAGATGGGGGACAAGATAGCAATGGGGTGGAAGTTGTTAACACTGCAGTTATTGCCGCCTTTATGAAGGGGGATGATAAAGGCTTGTTTCCAGAGTTGGGGCACTGTACATTCCAGGATTGAGCGGTTGATGAGAATGCTTATGGGATAGGCAATTGCATCAGAAGCAATGTTTAGGAAATATGAGGGGATATTGTCAGGTGCATTAGTGCCGGGCTTCAGTTTTTGAAGTAGTTTTTTTATTGTAGAAATGGGTATAGGTTTTAATGAGAATGGAGCAGAGTGGGGAGAGAAAGTATTAGATGTTGGTGAGGATGATGAGGACGTTAGAGAGGGAGAAGAGGTATGGGATATAGTTAGAGAAGATGGGAATGAGGAAGGAAGAGAAGTGCTTGGTGAACATTTGGCAGGAGAGGGTGAGGGGGTATTGGATGGTATGGTAGAAGTAGGAAAAGAGGAAGTTAGTTTGCTAATAGAATCAATGGAGAAGGAGTTGAATTGAGTAGCCAGGTCTAAATCTGGGGCATTTGGGTCGAGGGTAGGGGTGTGTGGTCTGCTGGGGTTAAGGAGGGTAGAGATTCCTTTCCAGAATTTCTGTGGATTTGTTTTATTATTGTTTTGGAGGGTAAAGAAGTAATTTTGTCTGTCAGAGATAATAAGCTTTTTGACTTTATTTCGGAGGGTTCTGTATTCAATGTGGGAATCAGGGGACTTTCTTTTCTGATAAAGTGCCCAGGCTTTGTCTCTAAGGTGCATGGTTGCTAATGTATTTCTGGTAAGCCATGGGGCAGAATTATTTTTTATTCGTTTTGTCCTTTGGGGGGCTTGGGAATCTAGTATTCTTAAGAATGTAGAGTTAAAGTGGGAAACTGCGTCTTCTAAGGGTAATGTCCTAAGAGTGTTCCAATTGATTGCTTTTAGAGAATCTGAAAAGGTTGTTGGGTTGAAATTTTTGTGGTTGCATGTGGTAATATAATTGTGGGGGTGGTGAGAGATACAAGGGAGTCGGTAAGTGAAGATGGGCATATGATCACTTAGAGCATCGGGAAGAGTACCGTTGTCAGAGTGATAGTGGGGGTGTGATATTAGGATCCAGTCTAGTATACTGCCACAGGAAAGGTTTTTAGAAGGACGTGTTACTTTGTTGATTAGTTGGGAAAAATTATATAGGTTGATGTTAAGGGGGTTGGTTGGAGATTGAATGGAGGTCCAGTTAATATTTACATCACCTAAGATTATGGTTTCATTACTAATGTTACTAGGGGAAATTATTATACCAGCTACTTTGAAAATCATACCAGATAAAAAATACCTTGAAAAATGCATGGCTGATTACAAACCATCTCTATGTCTTTATAGATGGGAGGTCACCTTTGCAAATTTAATGAAATTCAGAATAGACAAGCAAAATATAGATTATAACGGAAGAAAAATTTAATAGACAACAGATGAGGAAAGATGGAGAAGAGATCATCAAATCTGATGAGAAAAGATCAAAATATCTTCTAGCACTGCTTGCCTAACTACATCATATACTATAAAAGTTAGCATCCTAAAAGAATTCTGTATAATGACTAGTAAATAGACAAATATTACTGATAAGAAAATGCTTAACCATCTGTAAACTTCTACATGTAGTAATGTAACAGAAAATGTTGACAACTAAATATGTCATTGAAATTGTGCATGTATATATATGGTTCCCATTCAGAAGCCTGAAACATCATAAGCCTGAAAATCAAAATCCTGAAACCAAAAGCCTGAAAATTCAGAATACTGAAAACTCAAAATCCTGAAAGCCCAAAATCCTGAAAACCCAAAATCCTGAAACTCAAAATCCTGAAAACACAAATAATGCTAATATGTCACTATAAAGACACTAATATCTACCAACTGACCCTGACCCTAACCCTAACCCTAAGGTCCGTCACTATCGCACACTCACCTGACCCGCGCCCTAACCCTAACTCACTTAAACCACCCTTAACCCCAATATTTGTCACTATTGCATACATGCCTAACCTGCGCCCTAACCCTAACTCACTTAAACCGCCCCTAACCCTAAAATAAAACCAACCGCACACTTACCTGACCCCAACGCATGACCTAACACCACAGGGCTAACAATAGCAAAGCCACAATGACATCAGTATGTCTATTTTGTGTTTTCAGGATTTTGAGTTTCAGGATTTTGGTCTTTCAGGATTTTGGGCTTTCAGGATTTTGAGTTTTCAGGATTCTGAATTTTCAGGCTTTTGGTTTCAGGATTTTGATTTTCAGGCTTATGATGTTTCAGGCTTCTGAATGGGAACCATATATATATATATATATATATATATATATATATATATATATATATATATATATATATATATTATATATATAGTATGCCATTGAAAATTGTATTTCTATATATAATATGCAGACTGTTATTAGATGGAGCTTTTCTCCCTAGTTATTTCCTGAAATGGCCTGATCAACAAAGACAAATAAATGCATAAATGCAATCATTAAATGCAGAGCCACTACAGAGTGTAAAAATAACACAGGAAGGGTTATAGAAAGATCAGATAAAGAAACTGTGAATTATTATTACACAAGCAAAAATGATAACATAAATAATGAAAAGCAGGTAATGAGAATCCTTGGTATCTGAAAAAAACTCACTGAAATTTCTTTTTGGGACTATGATACCAAAACAAATCAAACTAAGGGACATTAGTAGGCTAGAACTAGCTAGCTTCACAATGTAAATTGATGTGGTGCAGCAGGACATTGCAAAATGAGTTTTGGAAAATGTCAGAATATTTGATGATGCAGATGATTCAAGTATATATATTATGCATTGGGAAGAAAAAGTTAAGTGAAAAATGACTCAAAGTATGTAAAACACAAAAATATTGACATAAAGCATGAAAATTTAAAAGTAAACTGGAAGAAGAATTTATGGAATATGTGAATTAAACTGATGAGATATTAAACTTCTAGGAATCCTTAGTTAATAGGTGAAAATAAGGAAAACATATTGAGTTTGAAAAACGTGGACAATAAGGTTTTGATGAGGAAGAGAGGGCCTGATAATATTTGTCAAAGTAAATAAAAGATTGTATGCAAAAATAATGGATACGTTAGTAACATATATAAATAGAAATCTGCTCAATAAAAAAAAAACTAAATTTTCTAAATTGATATGTCCCCCCCCCCCCAAATCCAGGACTGGGCCATATAGGCAATACACAGACTAAATGTATAATAATAACAATAATAATAATATTAATAACAATAATAATAATAATAAATGAAAAGTGTAAGGTATTTATATTAAGGAATATAGTGGAGTGATATCATGTTAACTAAAATAATATAACCTGTGCACTTTGAGTGGGGAAATTAAACAAAATGGTGTCTGCACCTATATTTCCAATTCAGGAAAAATGTAACAGCTTATATAATACTAGAACAAAATAAAATATATATATATTTTTGCTATGAGTAGACAATGGAATTAAAATTGATCACTTAGCAATATTCATTGAAATTTTGATTACTCTTAAAGAATGGAATCACACTGTCTGGAAAATGTCAAGTTGTTAATGAAACTATAACTAAAAATGTAATCATGTCAGAAGAAATTAATAAAAAATCTGGAATCACTAACATGATTTCAAATTGCATTGTTAAAGAGATTGACACTCTGGAATGATAAAATATCTAAAGTATAAAAATGGCAAAATTAGATAATACGGGAAAGAAGAATATTTATAAATCTTGGTTTAATCAGAAATGTGTGGAAAAATAAGATTGAGGAAATTCACAATAAAATGGGATTTGTCTCAAGATTCAGAAGACTATGATCCTAGAAGAAGCCAAAACAAGTATTATAACATAATAATTTAGAACAAGATTAAAGCAGATGAATAAATAGATTGAGAACAAAATGTTACTAGTGTGTAAATTTAAAAGACGTTAGTTCAAATGGGAATCTGATGACAACTTAATTAATGTAAAGAGAATCAGATGGGAGACTGTTGTATTAGTGGTAGGCACGGTCAAACAATTTCTCCAGTAAACACTATATGCACATATATGAAAACCTGATTAAAAATAATATTTAATCTAATGTCAAGAGCTCATGTGGAAATAAAATAACTGAAATAAAAATCTGATTTGATTAATAATCAAAGATTAAAAAAGTAACAAGGCCACAAGATCAGGAACTGTAGTGAATGAATGGTATAAACCTGATAGGAGCTTGGAGCTTTCCAAATTCATGTCAGAATAGCATTGCACTAATCATTAACAAATGAGGTAATAAGATTGATCCACTATATAAAATTGTTAGACTCTGCTTTCAAATTTGTTTCAACTATTTTTACAATATTGTAACACCTGAAAGAAAAATTCAATACAATTAGGCTCTTTCTAAGATTTCAGTTTGCTTATATAAACAAAAAGAAAGCACCACAAGTATATCAGCTTTTTCAGCACTCAACTGAAACGTCTACAATGAAACAATCATTATTTTCAGTTTTTCTTGATTTTGAGCCTGCTTTGGGTAGTATAATAAGAAGTACATTATGGCAGATCCTGACCTCAAAGTGTTACTTGATGATGTAGATAATAAAATAACTACACTGTAAGAATTAAGAAGGATTAAAAATCTCCAACTCAAGACATGGCATCCATTGATTTCCTATTAAAAAGGGAGGGAGGGAGGTTTACTTTTTTATATCCTGCTTCTTCCTGATCTACACTAATGATAGCCTTGAAGGATATCTCAGAAGTGCCCAGCCTATATACTGTTCTGCAATATGTTATATTGATAATATGGTAATACTGGCTTTAAGATATAAAAGTTGCATGTTCTAATAAATAAATTAAAAATATATATCTGGAGATAAAAGAGTTAAGGCTAACAGTGAATTAAAACAACTGCATGATCTTTAACTTCAAAAGCGGAAAGCATCAGTTTTATGTCAGAAGTAAGAGCATAGATACAGTCCATGGTGTTACATATTAAGGAGTTATTTAATCTGATACTTGTACCTGAAGCTCACACATTGAATGTGTATGCAAATAATTAAAAGAGAAGTACATGCCTTATATCAATTGAAAGAAAAACTTGGCAAATAAAACTTGAGGCTATTAATGAAAGCTACAAGGTGTAAGATAAATAGTGTAATATCTTATGGATCAGAAAGATGAGGTAAGTAATGATTCACTGCTACAAGGAGTATACAGCCTTATCACACACCTGTTTATGTGCCAGGCTACATTTGAAAAATGTGTATTAGAGGAATTCTCCACAATAGGAGAACAGGCCTTAAAGCGAATGGTTACACTAACAAACTGGATAATAGCCATGAAACTGACAGCAGGTGAACTAATGAAACAAGTATAGGAGAAAAAAGAGAAATGACAATTTGTTTCATTTACAAATTGTCTAATGGGTAGGTGCGCTGGTTAATTGACCCTTTTCTGCAGTTGTCAAGGTATAAAAATACAATTTAAAAACATGCTGCACATATGATGTGCAAGTAACAGTTATAAAACATTTTGCTAAAATGGTTGTTACAAAACATATGTGCATTCAAAGCAATCACACAACAGAGGAATTAATGTGGAATTAGTGTCAGAGAGCTAATGATGCCCAGTAGAAGAAGTACTACATGATCTATAAGTTCGACAATAGAATTGCTGTGAAATAATGATACTATAGTAGTGTTCAGAGAGTATATTTAATTCAGAAAGCTATAGAATGGGTAAATGAAAATTGCATAAGCATCAGTTTACATATTTAAAAAGAAAATTACTTTATATTACTGAATTACATTCCATCTCAAAATATATAAAAGTGTGCATTTCTTTGCAGAGCTTTTGCATATTAAAAGGTTGGACTACAAAACTGTCTCCTTTGAAATAAAAATAAAATCCATGACCCTGGCAAACCCTGGTACCTCTGGGTATTATTCTAAAGCAGACGTCTAATTATTGTGCCAACTTGACAAAATCCGAAACCTCCCAATCTCTGAGAACATTGCTGGCTATGTGAAGTTGCTCAGGGAAACCATGTGCAATCATGTTAATAGCTGCACCGAAGCATCTTCACCTACCAGAAAAAGCACATGACAAACTCAAAAAAGAAGCCACCCTGGTGAAATTCCAACATCAATGGGCTGTAAAACAAAAGAAAGAAAGCATGGCAAAAATTAAGGAGTGCAGTGTCCAGCAAGGCAAAAATTCCTTCATCGATCTAAACAAGCAACTTAGGGGACTAATCAAATCTACCAAAGTAAATTTGAGTTAAAAATAGCCTCCCAGGCTAGAGACAATCACGACTTTCTTCAGCTATGTGTGCAATCTGAAAGGCACTATACAGCAATCTGCTGAATTAAATGCTGATGGACCCACCTATAATGGGTTGAAAGATATAGCACATCTACTGGCCGGCACATGTAATTCCAGTTTTACCCCATCCCCCCAGACATCCCTCAGGCAATTCCCTGAAATATAACTCCCTCAACAATCACAAGGGAACAGGTCCTCAATGCGGTCTTAAATGGCAAGACCATTGCATCATTAGGGCTCAGTAATATCCAAGGATGCTTCCTTAATAGCATTAAACATGACCTACTAGGATCAGTTGAAATAGTTTTTACCTATGGTCTCCAGACAGGCTTTTTTGCCAAGTGAATGGAGAACTGTAACTGTCATCTGTTTGCACAAGGACAGGCCATGTACAACCCTAGGTAACAACAGAGCCATACCTCTTACTAGTCTCATAATTAACGCCATGGACAGAATTATCATGGAAATAATAAACAATGATATAGGAAACTTTCAGTCACTGTATTCATCCCATTTTGGTTTCATCAAATGCAAGTCATGTCTACTCAATCTGATGGATTTTTTTGAGAAGATCATCAAAACAATGGATGAGGGAAAAACAGTGCCTACTGTGTAACTTGACCTGGCCAAAACTTTTGACATAGTACTCCACATGTTGTTGACAGACCCAAATATATTAGGCATAAACCCCCATATCACCTGTTAGATAACCAGCTGGGTCACAGATAAGAACCAAGAGGTTAGGATGGGGGAGACTACTGCCACAAAGAGACAAGTCACTAGCAAAGTCCTTCAGGGGTTGATGCAGGAGCCACTCCTTGTTGACGTCTATTTCTGTAAGGTCAAGACCAGTGTCAAGGGCCTATAGATGATCAAGTCTGGAAATGATTGCAAAATATCTGCAGTCATTGATTCCCCCAACAACATAAATACCCTCCAGGAAGGCCTACCACAGCCAAATAACTGGTGCCAGAGCCACAGTCTAAAACTCAAAGCAAAGAAATGAATAATAGTATCCTTTGTGAAGGACCACATTGACAATACAGCCCTAACAGTAGACTCAGTGGCCAGGCATCAGAGAACATGTGTAGACAGCCTACATACCACTGGATGGAGAACAGATGGCAGCTTCAAGTTGACAGTTGTGTATCTTACCCAAAGATAATGATTATTTAAGATCGGATTGGACTGCTAACGGTGAATCAAGGAACAACGCGTCATGAACAGAAGTGCAATGACTGGACAAATGTCAAAGTGTAGAAGCTACTTATTTATTTTTATTGGCAAACATTTCTAACAACAAAAAACATGAACATGTAGTCAGAGAAAACATACAATGAAAACCTTTGATAAGCAGTGAATAACAGTACAGTTGATCAACAACAGCATGACATGTTTACATGTTAAGAAAACATTGATTTTCTAAAATGAATTTATGATACTAAGAATATTTACTACAATGCTTACTCACAAACTAGCTTCTATGCCATCTAAATTTTAGTAACTCTAGCACAGGAGAATAGGAAAGAATGCATATGGCAAAATGTGATTAACAAAGTGCTTTATTTCTTATCACAGCAGACTCAGAAAACAAGAGTTTATGAATCTGAGGCCATAGTCTGAGGTCTGCAGTATTGTAATGCCCCTAAATCCTGATCCCATGGACAATAGGCGCATATGATGTGAGACATTCTGGTCAAAGATCTTGATATGCTTCCTAACAAATTAAGATTTGCTTACTATTGAGATCTGCTCTGAAGTCTTCCATTTTGAGGCAATACAGAGTGCCATTATTACAGATAGTTGAAAAAGCCAGATGGCATGAAACTTAAGGCAAGTGGGCACATCTTAATATTCAAATTTAATTTACAAATAAGAGCAGCTGTATTTGTTATCTGATTCCAAAGTATTTGAACCAATATACAATTCCAAAAGTTGTGGGCTTCATTTGCAAACAAGGATGGGTACACCTTGCAACCACTCAATTTTCTATACCATTTTTCAACTAAACAAGACAGGGTCCAATAATCTTTATATACTATGTTCAAATGGTGAGTTAATAGTCTTGGAAAGTTGTCAAGGGTATAAAAGACCCTCTCCTAATTAGGCTTCTTTGTTTGTCTGTAGGCTAATAAATTCCATTGTCTTGCAGACAAGCTTGGAAGGCAGCTCTTTCCATACATAACCCAGACCTTTCCACTAAATATTTATTCAATTGCTGTATTAAAATCTTGCACTGTTATAACAATTTTTATGCCAAAATTAATTATTTTAACATCAGAAAAAAACTGAATTGACTTGCACTGCTAATTTTTCTGTCTGAGAGTCCATTCTTCCCAGGAGTCTAACTTTAGATGCTCCACAAATATCTCACAGATTAAGCTTAAATGATTACCACCATGTAAAAATTGGTAAACTTGTTATGGGGTTATGTCTGATGCAGGACTCTACCTCCTTAGTTATAAATTGTTTGGTATCTGATTTTTCAAAATAAGAGGGTCTAGTCTCCATCCTCTATCTCTCTGTGGATGAATAGGGGACCTATTAATGGTCATGTGTACACCATTATGTTCAAAGAATGAAGAAGCAGCATTACTCCTCTCTTAGATGAGCCAGACAAGATTCTAACTATTGTGCCTTTGGTTAATCCAGCCAGACATTTAGAGTGCTTGTGTCCGAGCTTAACCTCCTATAACATAACAACATCACAACATCACAGTTCCCTTTTTTATCCAGCTAGAAAGCACATTGCATTTTAAATTAGAATCCAACCCCCAACATTCAGCATGACATCAGTTAGTAATGTTATAAAGCAACATTAAAATAAGCTGACAGAAATAAAAAAAGAGAGCGAGAGAGAAAACGGTTGTAGAGATTAACCTACAAACTCCAAAAGTAAATAACAAGAATCCAAAGATTGTCCAAAAAATAATACATCACTTTTGTGTACAGTTTGAAAAATATACAGCTTATGCATCAATAGCAAGTTCAAGTGCCAGTAGCTAGTGGTTTTGTACATTTCTGCATTATTTTGACTTATTTTAAAATCCAATAGTTAAACCATCTTCGGTATTACTGTAAGAAGCAGTTTGTAATGGATGCATTTTTCTTTTTCATTGTTGTATTACCTTATAATCACAGCTGTGTCAAAGCCTTTAAAATGACATCACAAACCATAACCAAAAACTTCTTGCAGAAGCACCAACATGAAAAGTGTAATATGAGTAAGAGTCTTGACAGTCATTTGCTTTACTCTGGTTCCCTCCAGCAGTTTGTCAGTATTTTATGGATTAATTAATACATTAATGTCTTTTGCAGTTACTGCCATGATGTTGGAGGTCAAAGAACACCCAAAGGAAAATGAGAAGAAGGAAAGAAATTCACTGTAAATTAAAATGGTGTCCTCTAAAACATGGTATGATTTAGACTAACATTTATAAAAACCTTTACAGTATAACATCAAATATATATCCTTCAAAAATTATTTTATACACAATTAATGATAAACTATGATGTGTATCTATACCTGTAAATTAGATTCAGATAAACTACAATGCCAAACATCTGTAAAAGTCACATCATTTTATCTTCAACCATAGTCACAATGTAACTTACGTTCTGCAAGCAACGCACCTTTATTACATGTCTTTTGGTATTTTCCATGTTCCAGAAATGTACGGAACCTACTACATAATAAATGAATCATGTTAGGTTATAAAAATATTACTTGGAACTGTCAGCTGGTCTCATATATAAGGCCATGGAAATAAATACATATTTATCCTAATGGAACATATTCTTTAGATACAGGATCAATTATAACATTGTTCACATTAATGAAACATTATCTAGCCCAAACTCAATAAATATGTCTGCAATTTCATGGAAAAACTTTAAAGTAGTTACCATAAAATATATTAAAACACTCAAGATAAAAGAGCAGAAATAAATCCCTTAAACAACAAAATCATGAATTTTATGAGAAAATCCTAAATATTATCTTCTGACCTCTATTGCCCCAAATAGACTATTCTGATTATATTTCATTACCATTTACTGTTTTGTTGATGTTAGTATAGGCATTTGATATAACAAATTTGCTATTTAATATTACAATGAGTCATCTAGGCAGGTTAAGTTTATTATGTGCAACTTCTAATTGTATAAATAGTTAACATTTAATGTTTTTGCAAATAGTTTTCTGCTCAAGATTATTTTTGTTATCCAATGTGTATATAGTTGATTATTTGCTGTTTACAGTTCATCTTTATTTAATTAGCATCTTATTGCGATATTCATTAGACATTTATATAGCTTCTATTTTCTAGTTAGATGGTATCTTCCTACTTATTGTTGTATATTTCCACAACTTTTGAAAATACTTTGGATTGATGTTTTAATAAATATGTTTGAAAAAAAGAAAAAAAAATAAGAAACAGGTATAAACAAGATAAACATAAGTTGAACAGTGCTTAAATTTGCACTTCATGACACCAAAGGAGTATTTAAAATGGCAGTATGAAGAGAAACCCAAAAAGAGAGACAGTAATAGAAATGTGTAGACATTTTAATTTTACCAGCATTATAAAAACCTCCATTTTATCAAAAAACTCAAAGCCCTTCTCAAAGTAAGTGATGAATGTGTGACAGTATAATCACATTCTGCGTAAGTGATATTTAATAAATTACTTTAAAAGTAGACGAGAATAAAATCCTGTAAGATAAAAATAGTCAACATGACTTTAAACAGCAGAGATGGCATCCATTTGCTATAATGTGGGTTCTGCCCTGAAGAATTATGGCTAAATTCCTCACTTACAAAAGCTACTGATAAGTGGTAGCTGAATATAAAATGACTGCGTATTGCTAATTCTGCACATTGTTGTTTGTAACAAATAAGTATTACTGTTGCATATTTAACAGTAGTTATGGCAAACAATATCACATAAGAAGATAATGAAGGAGAGAATAGGAGACAAGAAGTAAAGCGAGGGGATAAACAGCTTGAAAAGAGAGGGAAAGGGGTTAGGTAAAACAGAGCAAGAGGACAGTTGGTGTAGAGAGCAAAAATATGGAGGAAGAAGAGTAAAACCTACAGAAAGACTAAAAGAGTAATAGCGTTATGAATACAACATGAAAGGTATATTCTTAATAATGTAAATACTGCTTGAAGTTAAAAGATGATGGAGCTCAGCCTACAACCCTTAACTGCTGGCACAAAACAGAGAGAATGTATCAATAAAAGGGAGGTAGAAATAAGGAAGAAATCAGATGAGCAGGAGCAGAGGGAGAAGGAAGAACTCTTAGCGTAATTTAGCCTAACAGATGCACAGACAGAATGTAGAGCTGACAAAAGACAGAAGCCTTCAAAAAAATGAAATGGAGGAGTGAATGTAAAGATCAGAAATAGGGATTAAGCAGTGATACACTTGGCAGTCAAGAAGAGAATGAGGATATTTACCAAGCAATGCCTAAAAAATGAAAAGAGGAATAAAAGAAGAGAAAGCAGACTAGAGGCAACAAAAATGGAAAGGTAGAAGGTAGAGTGAATGGTTGACAGGTAGGAAGACAAAAGAAAAAAGAGAAGGGGAAAAAAGGATTATTGAAGAGAGCTAAGGGAAGTAATTTTAATTGTAGAAAAAAAATGAAACGAATGAAAGAAGACTGGTAAAGCAAAGAGGACACAAGAAAATATGAAAGGTTTGGGAGAAAATTAGTGAAGGCATTCATGAAGCAGAGGAATTTGATAGAAGACTTGGAGAGCAGTGGCAGGAAATAATGTTTATATTTGAGCAAAATTGAATGTGATATGAGGAAAGATGGCTAGGAAACTGAACATAGGCACCATGTGTGGCAGAGGTGGGATGAAGAGGAAGGCCAGGCTACCTCAGCTGAAGGGGAAGGAGGAAGGAAATAGGTAATTAACATTGTGACCTGGAATATGGAAGAGATATTAAACTCCATGAAAAAGCAAAGATTGAAAGAAATTTCATGAGAAAAAAAGAGGGTGCTGGGGGGCTTGCTCCCCTGCATTACATTGTGTGTTCAACATTGGAGTTCGAAACTCGGTGAATCTGCTGTTCAATTTGCTGAGTTTCGAATTTTGGTGACATTCGACATTTAGAATCCGGCATTATGGCTCGCCCAATGGGCTGTTTGACAACATGATTTTCAACATTATAAAGGTAAACTGGTCAGTATGGTAAATATTAAATAAAGGGAGAAGGTAAGCAACAGGATCAAGAAAGATGAGACTTTTTATGGACTTCATTCAAGACTTTTTTCAGGTAAGATGAAAATGAAAAGAGACAAAGAAGTATATATTGTAGAAGGAGATTTCAAAGCGACCCTGGATGATTATAAATACCTCCATTTTAGCAAACATCTCAAACCCTTCTTAAAGTAAGAGATGAAGTCTAGCACACTTGGAAACAAACATTTCTCCAGATAACCACGCAAAGTTCACCTCTCTATGCAACATGAAGAAAGAAGCCATCTACATATGTAAAATTTATCACCACAAAACTGTCCTTTCTGGTAGAAACTAATACTTTTCTTGCAAGAGGTTAACTAATTATCTGGTCAAGCAATTTATGAAATTACTCACAGTCCTAATATTATTCCATAGTCCAAAGGTATACTGTTATGCTCCAACCTCATCAAAGAATTTAGTAACCTACAGACAGCTCTTCAGATATTCCTACCACTCATTCCAGCATTCTATTAAAAAAAAAAGATTTCAGAAGAGGACTTTGAACCCTTACCTTAAGAAATTGCATCAGATAACTCTCCATTGTTTGATAACCTTGGGCATTAGTTCATCTCTCATGACAAATACTTTTTTTATTTGCCTTTATTCCATATTTGCAGTCTTTCCTTAACATAGAACATCATGCCTAACATCTGGAAATCTCCTCTAATCAAACCTCTTCCAAAACAATGAAACTCCCTAAACATCTTCTATTTTTGTTGCATCTTTGTTCCGCCTAACCTTTAAAAATTTAATGAAAAAGTAAGCTAAAGTCAACCTTATGCCTATATTGAGCTATAACACCTACTATCACTGAAACAACATGGCTTCTGGTCTCTGAGTTGTACTATAACTGTGCTATGAGTACGGACTTCCTAAACATGGATAAGTACAACCTTACAGGTGCCCTTATCTTTGACTACACTAAGGATTTTTTTTATCTTTTATCTTAGATATCTATATCTATATTTATGTCTATCTATCTATCTATCTATCTATCTATCTATCTATCTATCTATCTATCTATATCTGTGTGTGTGTGTGTGTGTGTGTGTGTGTGTGTGTGTGTGTGTGTGTGTGTGTGTGTGTGTGTGTGTGTGTGTGTGTATATATATATATATATATATATATATATATATATATGTGTGTGTGTGTGTGTGTGTGTGTGTGTGTGTGTGTGTGTGTGTATGTATAGATACAGATGCACCCCAGGGTTCAATAACATCCATGTAGGCATTGTGTAGAGTGTACACAGACTTTTTCTGTGTATGTGTCCATGGTTCCTCCCAGCAGTGCACCATACATATTAATTCAGGTGCGCCTCAGAGGGAGATCAGAGATACATGGATCCATGCAAGCAGCAGTGTAGAGGCTGTGCTGTACTTGTGGACTGTCCAGAAAATGGCCTGGGCAGGTAGTAAGCACAGGCAGCAATTTTTTTTTTATTTTTATTTTTAAGTTTAATGTACATTTCTGTGGCATGGCATGGTGCTTAGCAATGCTGAGCTGTGCTTATACATGTACAACTGACATCTGTTATATGTCTAAAAATAGAAACTGGATGTATTTAATTATTTTGATTCTGTGGTGCTTGGCAATGCATAAACCCATGCAGCTTAGCTGCACACTGCTAACAAAGATCATAGTAGTATATGTGAAGATATATTGTTTCCCTGTACTGTCCAAGAGCTAGACAGGTTGAGTGATGAGGTATAGTGTAGTAGGTCTTGGGTTCGAGTACTGATATGTTTTATACTTTTTTTGAGAATGAGTTATATTTAACAAAGCTGTGCTGTGCTCAGTCTCACTTAAATGTTTTCTGTGAGTTTGCATGGTGCTCAACTATGCTGAAACATGTTTATTGGTCCACCTCATTTGTGCAATGTGCAGCTTCGCTTACATTCATTTAAAAGGGTTTGTGCGAGTTTGCAGAAAGCTAAGCAATACGTATCTTTTCTGAAAGTTGCAGTATGATGAGTAAAGGCAGTAATGCATCCATATGAAGGCCACTAGGCAGGAATTTCACACCATTCATTGGAGTTGTTACTTGACTGCTGAAATGCCTGGTGATGTTGATGATGGAGGGTACTTTTGGGTGCAGAGATGGGGTTTGCAGGAGTCCAGAGTGTTTGTTGGACTCCTGGTTCACAACTATGAACCCTGGCTGCTGCAGGGCAATTACTTGGGCTCAGAATGTAAGTCGGAGGCCTAGAATTGGCTGGCTAGGGACCTTACCAGTACTACTGGTATCCCCGGCACTGTTGAACAGTGTTGTCACCTCTATGATGACCTGAAGTGAAGGAAGGGGGGGACTTTGGACACCTAGGTCCAAGAGGCATGGGCTGGGTGTACAGATATTTAAGTATCTTTCCAAGTGATTTATAAGTATACAAACTGAATATGTGCAAAACTGGTATGCATAATGCTTTCTTTTTCTTACAACAGCTGCAGACAAGCGAACTCACAATGCACAGAGTCATGCAAGGCATCCGGCCAGGATGAGGTATGAGTGTGGTGAGTAGGAAAAAAGCAAAGCAATAACCTAATATATAATGTACTGTCAAGATTAAAAAGTGTTTACAGAGTTTGCAGTCCTAACAGTCAGATATAACATACTTGGGAACTGTAATATGTTAGTAATGTGTCATTGCCTACCTGAAATGGTAAACCAAGTTAAGTCAAATAACCCTGCATTATTGTGTAGTTTAGCTTACAAACATCAGTTGAGGTTGCGGTCTACCAGAATTAACAGTCACTGTTCTGTGTTCATTGTGTGAAAGATGCTGTAGATTGTACGCAGGTAATAACAAGGGTAAATGGGTTATTACTTACAGGTCTGACACAGATGTCCATGCTGTACATGCCAGACTTGAAACAACAGTAATAAATGGGGTATTACTTACAGGACTGACACAGATGTCCATGCTGTACATGCCAGACTTGAAACAACAGTAATAAATGGGTTATTACTTACAGGACTGACACAGATGTCCATGCTGTACATGCCAGACTTGAAACAACAGTAATAAATGGGTTATTACTTACAGGACTGACACAGATGTCCATGCTGTACATGCCAGACTTGAAACAACAGTAATAAATGGGTTATTACTTACAGGACTGACACAGATGTCCATGCTGTACATGCCAGACTTGAAACAACAGTAATAAATGGGTTATTACTTACAGGACTGACACAGATGTCCATGCTGTACATGCCAGACTTGAAACAACAGTAATAAATACATTATAAAGGGTGATGGTGCTGTAATTTGTACTGCTTCAAAATAAGATGTGCTCTCTAGTCTTGTAGTCACTGCATGTGTGTTCTAATCTAACACCACACCAGCCAACCGTACAAAGGAAATGAATAAAGACTGCTGAAAAAAACTGTCGGATAAATGTGGTTTAATACCTACAGTAAGTTGCAAGTCTGTGTTCTTGCCAGTTTACACCATATAATGCTGTACATTCCACCCACTCGAAGTACAAGGTGTATGAGTAAAGTAGCTGATATTATGGCCAGATATGCATGTGTATAAATGCCAGATTTTAAGGTACATTAACAATAAAAGTTTAAAGCAGGATTGTGCATTGAGAAGTAATCTGTTCAACTAACTGTGAAGTATGGCTGCATTCACTGCATGTGTGTTCCAGTCTGACACCAGTCAACTGTAAAATGGAAATGAATAAAAGCTGCTGAAACAAATGTTTGATAAGTGTAGTGCAATACCTACTGTAAGTTTCAAGTCTGTGCTGTGCCCATTTTGTGTCATATAATGCTGTACAGTCCATCCACTCAAAGAGGAAGGTATATGGGTAAGGTAGCTGACGTTATGGCCAGATATGCATGTTTATAAATGCCAGATTCTAAGGTACATTACCAATAAAAGTGTAAAGCAGGGTTGTGCATTGAGAAGTAATCTGTTCAAATAACTGTGCAGTATGGCTGTATTCATTGCATGTGTGTTTCAGTCTGACACCACTGAACTGTAAAACAGAAATGAATACAGACTGCAGAAAATATTTTCTGATAAATGTAATGCAATACCCACAGTAAGCTTCAAGCCTCTGTTATGGCCATTTCTAGTCAAATAATGCTGTTTATTCCTCCCACTCCAGGAACAAGATATATGGGTGAGGTACCTCAAGTTCTGGGCAGATATCCATGTGTAAAGTGCTTGATTTTCAGGAGCAGTATCAATAAAGTGTAAAGTGGGACTGTGCCTTGTTAAATTCTCTTTTCCAATAAGTGTGAAATATTTTTGTATGCACTGCCATGTTTTTCATAATCTGGCAGAAATCAACTGTTAAATTTAGTGCACATGTTTCCTTGAATCACAGCTTGTGGGTTCTAATCCCATGGCAGCCAACTAAAAAATCACTGGCTGTACTTCAATTAGTGTACATGAACATCTCTCAACTGTCACGTTTTTTTGGAATGTAATGACTAATGCCCCATATGTCTGGCCATTGCTTAGCAGATAAATGACATTACTTGGAATGCAATTTATTGGCAAATCCGTTTGCAGAACACCTTGGTAGTAATGTATGACCTCACTATGTAAAACAGTTCTCTGTAGTTGTGTACCTGCATTTGTTAGGGTTGGCCCATACTGTGCCCTGCTAACAGGTTGATAGCTATGTACATGCAACATCATCTATACAAGAATTGGAGTCACTGTACACACAAGTGACACTGCATGCTTCTAGAAGTATGTATTAGTAGTCTGTGTAGTAATATCAGCTGCAAAGTCACTAATGGTATGTTCTTCTCCCTCACCCCACCCTTTATCTTCACTAATTCATTATTATAAAATGTATTAATTTATGACTATTATTTATTATGGTTTGATATTAATATGTTCATTAAACTAATTGCCACATTGCCCTTATGAGTTATGTCATACTGGTTTGCTGTTACCATACTTACCATTATGTTATTTATTGTTGTGTTCCTAATAATATTGCTTAATATGAATTTGGCTTAATCAATATTATCTTGCATTATGTTAATACTAACATTGGTTTGGTTATTACTTATCTTAAGCTATGTTTATATCTAATTTACTACAGTGTGACAAGGTAGGCTGTTTCCATGCAATCTACCTACCTTGCCTCCACTGGCCATGGCACTGGAGCCCAGCCTGTCTGGGTTGGAGCATGGTGGTGCCACCTCTGCTGCCTCTACACTGTACTACCTGCAGCATCAGACAGTTCCCACCCACAGGCTGGGGTTAGGGCCCCCTCTGGGAGTGGAAGTGGATGTTGTGATTTTGTCACTGGTCAAGAGCTGCCAGGTATGATCTGCAGGGTGGTTGTATGAACCTTTGGTGCATGCCTGTGCTGGATGGAAGACATGCTTGCCATCCTGGTGGGGCAGCCTCATCCCGCATGCCAGCTTCAACCACTGCTACACCAGGGGCAGTGAAGGAGCAGTGCCAACAGTCCCATGGGTGAGGACTTGATTCACACTGATACTATGTGAATGTCCCTGGGACTGCAATTCCACAACATCCTCCCCATCCAAGGTGTTCACCTCTTTCTTGTGTCACACACCAACCCTGTCTGCTGTCTTGTCTGTCTGCAAATGCTTCCTCAGCTTCTTAACTTACCTCCCCCACATGTACCTATGTCCCTTCTCCAACATTCCACTCTCACCTTAAAAAAAAAATTGGGCACCTGTTCCACAAAAAAAAAATATCACCCCATATATAGCTTTCTATTGTGTGCACGTGTCCACTGGACATACTTAATTTGGCCCAATTGGCTTGCCAATGCAGTTAGGTTGTCATCACCCATCTCTGTGGGTGACAGTCCAAATTTATCTAAAAATTCAGTCAAAGTGCACAGTTGTTGCTGATGAAGAAATGGATATCTATGGTTCTTTTCTACACCCATCCTGCACATCCCTACCTACCTGTCATTATGTTTTTCCCCCTGCTTGCACCCCTTTTCACCACTGTCCCATCTCCCCATTTTTCTTTTTTAAAGATTTTTTTGAGCTATGAGGTGTGAACTGATGCATCACTTAGCTATGCTAAATAGAATTATATTGATATATGCTTTAGTAAAAATATTAATCACGTTCAAAATGTACACATGTGCCTTATTTTGAACCCAGGACCATCGCACCTGGGCAACAGTGGCTCAGCCTACCAAGACAAACAGCTGCTAATTAACACAGTTGTTTAAATGAAAACATAGTAAGGCTCAAGTTTTGGACATTAAACGTGTTTAAGTGATGCTGTACATTGCACAGTACTGCACAAACCAGCTGAAAGTAATATAGAAAAATATTACTGTAATTAGTACTCTTCTAGGGAAATGCATCACTCTAAAGCCATACACACAACAATGAATGTAAGTAAGGTATGTAATAGCAGGTAAACATGCAAGTATATGAACAGCATATAACAATACACTTGCTAAAACATTAATGTAAAAAATAGGATTTTAACTGTGACTCTAATTGAGAAATATAGCATTTTAAAGCCATACAGTCTGGACAAATCCATAAATCAAACAGAGACAAAAGTCCAAAAATAGTGTTCTTACCAACTTGAAGGATGATGGACTAACAGGTATTGATTTATCATGAATGTTCTGAAGTACATGGACGTTTGAAACTCAAATGCCTGTCAGTATTTTCTGGCTTCAGTCTTTAATGTTAACACTAATTTGCTAGAAAATTACAATGTAATGAAAAATAGGTATAAAATATAAGGGCAAAACTCTTGACATTCTGCAAATATCTGTACAGATACACGATTTCAGTGACACTGTAGCTCACTCTCTAAAATGCATTGCAAACAATACTTTTTGGTACACATGGTCATGGGTTCAACAGTAGCTGCCTCTACCAATGAAAATACATGTATGTGGGTATCAGCATTATATATTGTCATGTGTATGTCTGTCTTATCACCTATATAGCCACCCAAAGCAGTACAGATGTAACGTCTGCAGCTAAGTAATAGAGCAGAAAGGCCTACGTTTATGACCAGTCTTAACTACTCCTAGTACAACCCTAGAAAGTAAAGAGAATGTAAGGTCATGCATTAGCCTGAATTCCCACAGAATGTTGTAGTGTGTACTGGAATTTTTGCCCAGTAATATAACACTGCATCCCACATGACTTAGCACCTGTCCAACTGCATGACATAATGGTTAATCCACCCCCTTACCTTTCTCTACAACACACCAACCATTTTGTCTTTGATTGTGGTACTGCTACTGTTACCTTAAACACGCCTTAATTTGAAGTGGAATGGATCTCCCCAGTCTGGTTCTACCTCTACAACAAGGCTGCCACAGCTCCCACACTTACTCTTATAGCTAATTATCCTCTAGTGTTCACACACTCTGCCTTTGCCTATTGTCTACAGCATGAACTCCAGCTTCAGCCAGTATCACACACACATGTGTATGTAAAATGTAGCTGCTACAAATGTACTCTCTGAGATGACATAGCTTTACCCCAGTAATTTTCAACACAACATATGAGAAAGGGGTTCTAATCTACATGGAGCCCTTATATCTTATTCAGTTGTTGCATGTCATTGTCTGATTATTCTGCAAATAAGCTCTGTTGGCTGCAATTAGCAGTTCAGAAGCACAGATTGGTTCAGAGTCAATCACCTGGTAATGACAACCATGTTAAAAAGGCAAATAGCTAGCTGGAGGAACCATTCTGTATGAGAGTTTCTTTGTACAGTAAACGCGTTATCACAACCTTTATATACCTGCACGTATTAACAGAGGAGTATTGTACTCCATCAGGTATGTAACCCTTTAGTTTACAACGTGATGCATATGTGTAAATATACTTAGGGGGGATGGGGATTACAGCGTAAGCCGTTCTGAGAACTGTAATGATTATATGTGATCGATTTCCAGATTTGTTACACCTACAGAGAAATTACAGTACAGCAAGGGTGGAATGTTGCTTGTCAGTTCGGCACTCAGATCTTCTGGGAATGTACCTTTATACTGGTTGTAATAGCACACTCCTCTTTGCTTGGCACTGTTGTTTTGATATATTATCAGGAGGGTTACCCCTAGGGTCCACACTGCAATGGACTCCTGTGTTGGTTGTGTGATTATACAGCAATAATTGTCATGACACAAACAGGAATAGCTGACTATTGCTAGTATCTTATTTGCATCCACACCTTTAGTATGTTTACACTGTGGAATATGAGGTGTGTGATCAAGCAGTGGATACTGCCAGCCATTCTGTTATTGCTGCATCTCTACATAGTGCATTCCCACATATGTGATCCTGACATGTGTTCCCAGAAATAAATGTATGCAAGACACCGGGGTACTGTTACGGATGCCAAGAATGATATAATCCTGGAAGGCCTCCAACAACACCATGAACTGCTACTATCTAGGGGGAGGCATAACAGGGAGCAATGGGCAACATTGTGGGCTGACCTGGTACGTGATGTCAATTCTGTTGGTCACCAAAGCAGGACATATGAGCAGGTTCAGCACTGTGTGACTGACATGATAAATGCAGTACACAGAAGAGCAGCAGATGTGGCCAAGGATCATGGTGCCACCGGTGAAGGGCCTGCAGTGGAACAACCACTTTCAGTCACTGAGGAATTCCTGGCAAACCTAGGAATACATGACAGCTCCGAGGCATCCATTACGCTGTATATTGTGGATGTGGGTGCCACAGTTTCCATTGCAAAGGAGCGTCTAGGTAGGTGTAGTTTGATTAGTATTGGAATACTGTAGCATTCAGTGTGTCAGGGTGTACATAGTTGTATGTGGGTGTCAGGTGTTTGTTTTTGGGGGGGGAGTAGTTTAACTGCAGTTTGAATCTTATGCTCAGATTTTGACTAACATAACAGCATAGAAGCTGCTGTAAATGAGAGATACATGGATGTATTACCCTGTTACAGTTCAACATGTGGTGGAATTTACATTACATCTCCCTCAACTTTTCACATGTCCATCAGGAATCAGACAAGGCCATGGTCCTTCTCCTGGTAAGCACAACACTGTTTTGTTACAGATGTAGATTTATTGCAGTGTATTCCCTAAAGTGTCATCATAGGCCTGCTGGCTGGATTGATGTACTGATGACATGATTGCCAACTGCACAGATATTTTCTGACTGTACAGACTTTAGAATCATACCTATGCCTTGGAGGTGTGACCACACTGATAGATGTGACAGTATTGTCAGGACATTACAGATTGCCATATGTGTCAAATGCCATATGTGTCAAATGTCAACACTGTACCTCATTGTTGCTGATGAGATTGTTGTTTAAAGAGATTTTATTTACAAGCAACTACAGATGTTTGTTGAAAAATAATGTCCTCATGTCCTACTAGATGAGGCTGGGGATTAAACAGGTCTGTAATCATGAAAACAGTGTATACAGCTTAACATATATTGCAGCATAGTACTGCAGAGCATAATGCAGGTTTTAATGTACTACTTTCCCCTTTTTTATCACAGGTGACCAAGGCGGTTGGTCTCTGTCCCCTTCACATCCTGATGTCAGTGTCTCTTCCAACACTGATTAGGATGGTGGCCAAAGTGAGGCACATGTGGTGGTTTCAGGGGCTGAATCTGTCCCAGAGGTTTACATCCCTCTTTTGCCCTCATTATCACTGCACACAGTCAGTATGCCTACACATGCCCAGTCCCTGGAGGCCACAGATATTGGAGAGTAAGAGGGTGGGGGCATTGAACAGGAAAGTGTGGCAACTATCGCTCCAGTGAGTGTCGATACTGCCCACATACCTCTCAACCTGGAAACATCAAAAATCTGGACAAGGCCCATGAAAAATAGGTACAAATCTGTACGCTCATTAACATATGATTTGCATATGCAATTATGTAACCCCACCCACTCCAATAGAATTGTGGGACACCAACTTTCAAAACGCAAACTGATGAACAGACAACCAAAATATGGTACCAGAGTCCCCCTGCAGCCATATCAATGTCCCGTTACCTGGCTATTTCGCCTCATTTACCATAAACACTAAATGTATGCATACTGCTTTACTCAGCAAATGCTGGGTTCCCTACAAAACGAATGCAACAAAAAGTTCTGCAAAGACTGAGGAAAGCTACTACAAACAAGAACACAATTGCCTGGCATGTGGACAAGCAGCAAATGAATTATCTGCTGGCAATTTAAACACTAATTCACTGTCCAGCCAGACAAATGTAGCAAATAATTTACAAAAGTGTGTAGCTCTTAATCACTAAAGATAAGTCACCTTTCGCACACCAAACCTTAAACCCCATTACGTCTGTTTCAATGTAACAGGGTACATTTTGCACTCATAACTATTATTTTCAGCTACTGTACTATATTCTCTTTCTGGAAACTTTTCTGCTTCAAATATGAAAATCGGCTTGCCTTGAGCTGGGCTAATCTGAATGAATGAATAAATAGTTAAACTTATAAATCATGGAGAAAGTAAAGTGAGACAATAATTAAAAGTTACAATGTGAGCTAACAGGTTTTTCAGAGTTTCTGAAATAAGTCTCTCACACATCTACTTAATAAAAATAAACAGCAGCAACTTGGGTGGTTCTGCTAACATGTTAATGCAAAAGCAGATTAAATACCAGTTAAAGGAACAGTGAAACACAAACGATAGCATGATCATATGTGAGATACAGCCCAAAATGAATAAAACAGACACCAATTTTAAACCAAATGCTGGAATGCTTTAGCTTTCATTCCCAAATAAATGCAACAGTTGCTTCATCAGATTGATAAAGTCTTCAGTTTTCTTCCCCAAAATTCCAAAAATAAACAGGTACACCACCAATATATGTAAAGAGAGAGAATTCTGCATATCATGTGTCACAATAAAACTGCACAAACTCAAATTCCCAGGGCTTGTACAACTAAAACACAAAATGAAAAAAGCAACACATTTTATAGCACTGTGAATCTACTTCACTCACCACTATGAGCACTGAACCACATTGGAGCAATATGCAGAGGTAAGGCATCAGCTAGCGATCCTCTTGACCCCAGGTACAAAACCCCATCCGTATGCTGGCTACCTCCCGTTTCCTGAAAACTGTTTCCATGACTGGAGCGTCTGGAGGTAGAGTCTGCTGCCGAGCCACCATCTCCTCGCTCTGGATCACTGGTCCCCTGGCCCGGATACAATCCAAATGATACACCAACTTTCCCATATTTGTCACAGAGCTCACAGACCGGCTACGCAAACCCATAGGACCACCTGTCTGGACTGGTAGCGTAGTGCCCAAAATGAGAAGGGGCAGTAGGAACAGCACTATCATCTGTGCGTGTTGATACACCTGCAAATGGACCCCGGGAATGGGCCGCAGTACTTTGCTTATTACCCCCCATCCAAAAGTTCAGAGAATATGTCCTGAAGTTCAGAGAATATGTCCTGAACTTGACACAAAACAATTATTTGGAAGGTAGAAAACGGCAATGTCAGATAGCGTGTTACTGCCTGGCTTGCCTGCGTACTCGTCGGTGCTGCTGTACTCCTTCCCGCTCTCAGCCAGCCGGAAATAATGACGTGAGCTCCTTGAGCTCAATTCCAACTGGCTGGTAGCCCTGACGGCGCTGACGTCATCGCGCACGTGATGACGTCAGCTCCGACAGCGCGAATTTTAAAAAAAATTAAACAAATGAAGCAAAAAAATCGGAAATGAAGGGGTGCCAATCGGGAATCGTGGCACCCTTTCATTTGGACCCCAAAACTCGGTAAATACCGAGAAATTCGGTATGGTTGGGAGGTCTGACTGCCCATAATCATAGAGCTGGCAAGGTTCCACACAGGCTGATTGATAGCGGTGCTTGAAGGAGGCCTGCTTTTCTTCCACCACCTGTTGCAGTTGCCTCATCATGGGCCACTCAGTGTATGTTTTGGGCCATCATGGAAGCACAGGCACATTCCAAAAGGAACTCCAGATGAATGCTCAGGGTTATGGATGCAGCACAGTCTGACATCTGTGACTGACTCTACCATGTTGCTGATACCCTGGATCAGTTGACTGATGCAGTAGACAGAAAGTGGTCTCAGACAGATGGCTCACTATCTGCCTTGGGACTCACATTGCCTGTGTTGGCACATCTGACTGGAGTTGAGCATCAGACCCATTGACATTGGTCAGCAACTACATCAGCTGAGTGTCCACTTGTCCGTGCACCATCACACTCCCATAGTGGAAGTACATCCAACACTCCTGAGGGTAGTGTGCTGTCCACACTAAGTCATGGTCCTGATTGTTCCCATGGAGGACACAGTCCCAGCAGACAGCAGTCATTGTCAGGTACTATGCTAGCTTCTGACCTTGGGCATGGAGGTGCCAGTGCGACTCCTGGCAGAGCCAGTTCCAGTGTTTGGGGATGAAGACAGTGAACTGTCAGCTCTACCGTGCACTATTCAAAGCTGTTCAACATACACACATGTAGGGCTAGCACTGTGCTTGACTACATTCATGCATACATTCACACACCACATTCACAATCTGGTCACCTACAGACACACATGGCACATTTCCATGGCCCATCTTGACTGCTTCCCTTCCTGGCTCACACACATGCTTTCAACCGATTGAATCAGCCTAGGCCTTCTGCACCCCCACACTGCACCCTGTGCAAGTGATGATACCTGTGCTGCATCCCTGCCATCCTCATCATCAAAGCAGGGAAATGGAGCTATGTGTCTAATGCACAGGGTGATGATATAAGTTACTATATATTTGTGTAATCCATTGTTGCCTTTGAGAAGCCACTTGTACTGCTCGCTAAGATATACTGTATGCTGACATATGTAATGAGTTAGCCACATCATTCTGTGTACCTTACATTGTATGGTGTCATAATGACTGTATACTAACACAATGAAAGTTATCTCATGGACCTGTTTATGTTTTAGTTTCAGGATGTTGTGTGAGACACCTATGGATAAACAGTGACAATAAACCCATAAATGTCACAGCACAGGATGGAATGTCAGTACAGAAGAAATATGTCCTCAAAAGGTACAGCACTATAGGTGCATGGATCCATAGGTTAATATGTGTATAACAGGCTAACAAGGACAATGGCTTCATTCAGCCTACTCATACATTCCTAATCTCTGACAAGGACTGATACCCTTGATTACTGTAAGCAGGGTTATTGGAGCTGAGATATCTATAAGGTGTGATGTGGGAGATGAACCATCTACATTTTCCCTGCATCCATTAAAGGCATGTGTCCTCATCCAGTTATGATTGTCTTGTTCTGCATCCTATTGTGTAATTTGGGCATAATGTGTGTTACAGTAGAAGTGTGCTGCACATGCATGGGAGTCTGTTACATATAGAGTGTAGTGTGTGGGTTATATACCTGTCTCTCCAGCATGTAGTATTTGTACCACAGTAAAGGTGTAGGTGTGTAGAACAGATAATACATGTGTTAGTCTTGTCTTGGATATGCAGGAGGTACACAATGGGATCTTACACTTCCCTGTATGGCAGCCATACACCTCCCCTCCAAAGCATGTAGGAGACAGACTACACATTCATGACCTTGACATGGTCTGCATAGCACATGTTATCTACATTATGTATTGTTTTACCATGGAACCTCTGTGGGTCTTACAGTTGTCAGATATGCCTGTGTAGAGACATAGCAAAGGCACCACTGCACTGAATGATACGTGTGATGATTGGCAAATACAGCATAACAATAATAATCTGGGATTTACATGCCACTCATTTCTCTATAGGTTGTACGAAACTGATTTAATCCCCACATTGTATCAACCAGTGTCAGTCAAAGGCTAGATCACTCTCTGTGTCCATAAGTCACTGAGTAATGGCTCAACTGTGTGCAGCGTGCAGACAAGACATTTTCCAGGGCTAGATGACTTCCAAAAAGATAGTATTGTGCATTCCTTTGCATTTACTATTTGTCAGTGGCTCTGAAGACAACTGATTGCATGTCTCAGCCCCATCCTGGATAACTGTTGGTTCTGTGTGGAATTCAGTATCATCTCCTAATTTGCAACCATCTACAAATATAGTCAGTCATAGGTCACTGACAGTAGCCATGATTGCACAGAAGGAAATGTTTAGCAGGAGTACTTCATAAATGATTTCTGTGGGAAGTCCACTGGTGACTGGCTTGATTGTAGCAGTGGACTACCCAACGCTAACTTCCTGGATAAGGACTATCAGGCACTTGTCTATCCACCAGCTGACATACTACTTTGTAAATAACCTATGCATTTTTTCATCAATGCCTGATGGCCTAATATTGTCAAATGCCTTGTCAGGCTATGGTAGGTGGAGTGAGTCATATTCCCCTCATCTATTGCACAGTTCAACAGTTAATGAGGTCCACTGGTTAGGCTAGGCATGATCTGCCCTTGATCAAAACAAACTGTTTGGTACAGTGTCTGTAGCTGTATGACATTGTTACTGATCTTTTCATGATAACTCATGTCATGGCTTTAAATATCAGATGAGTCAAAGATCTGGGGACAGTGCATGGCACTGCATGCTAGCTGCCCTCTGTGCAACTAACTATTGCAGGTACTTACATCATGTTCTCCAAGGAAATAGTTATCCAAGGTGTCTGTGTCTGTACAGAACACAGACAAACAATGCAGGGAAAGGTAATATGTACACTCTGTGAAGGTAAGGCTGGAGGGTTTACACAAGTATACTGCAGATGGGCAATACTCAAGTACTGAAAGGACACACTTACCTTGTGAAGAATGTAGAAAGCAGGGGAGTTCTCTGAATTGCTGGTAGCTAGCTACTACTAATGCAGCTTTCACCACAACTATTCTTTCCTGGGATACCATGCTCCAATAATTTTTCTCTCAGCAGAAACAAAACATTACTATGAAGCTCATGATGAGAAGCAGGCCACAGCCTGTTAGTTCATCCACATAGTTGTCCCATGTCATGCAAGGCTCTGTAGGCTTCACATACACTTTTCCAGGTAGACGACTTGATTAGCAACCTGAGCAATCAGTTGACTTTTGCATGTCTTATGCCTTCTGCTCCAGTGTTGGTGGTATTTTACTAGTGTACTGACCAGATGGTGATTGGGAGCACAGCTGAAGTGTCACAATAAAATATGCAATGTTTGGTTGCTCAAACAACTACCACAGTGATGGTGATCCATGTTATATGACACTGTCACCGCAATTCATACATCCCACCCTTCAACAGCATAATGGAAGAAATATGAATGACATGGCTTTGAGGCCTACTGCAGAGGAGTGGCCACCTTTGGCCAAAGTGTGTCAACCTCTCACATGTCCTAAGTGTGTCATACCTTAAAATTATGTACTCAGAACACGTCTGTGTTCCCACATCATATCACACAATATACAGTTTGCTGTCTAGTTGTTTGACAGGCATTGTAGACTTGCAAGGCCAAAGTAATTTCTACAAAGTTGAACAGGTTCTCTGTGCATGCACTGACACCCACATCTTCACTGAAAGGAGTGCCTACAAACACTGTATTTCAGGCTGTCAACCCCAAGGGTTTAGCAGCATGACCCTAACTTTGCTGGACTTGCAAAGTGTCACATTTGTAGGTATGGTATTGCGACCAAGCCTAATAACAGGATTATGGTTCATTCAAGGGCCCCATGCCTGGCAAAGCATTATAATCACACAATCATGTTGTGGCACAATGTCAGGTGCTGTGTTACCATAGGGGACCTCCATAAAGGTGACAACATGTTACATTTCACCTTTCTGTCATGACGCTGCCTCATGATGGCCTGCTGTGGCATATATACAAGCATGACTGTATTGCTAATGGCATTATCAATGATTGCTGATAAGATGTGAAAAGTGTCCCCACCTCTGTACCCCCATGCCACACAAACACAATGTGTGAGACATGTGACTGTATTACAAACCTTGATTCCATGGTGTCTCACACACCAGTCAGTACATATGATAATGAACATTTTGCCAACATGTACACCTCACAGCAACACACCTGCAGGTATGGATGTCCTTACAAGTCACATTCCCAAACAGACACTTCAGAAAACCACATGCAAGCTCAGTACACATAATCATACCTCTGGAGACCAAAGTACACATAATAGCTCATGTACCACTGTCTCACTGGTCAAATACCTGGGGCAAACCATAAAATCAAACCTATTATTCATAGGTGATTACATCATGAGACACATTGATATCCATGTCACCAGGCTGCATATGGGAAAGGTCACAATTAGCTGTCCGTGGGTTGATACAATATGCCATACTACACACTAACGCAAGTCAATGAATATCAGGTAACATACTGATGACATCATATTTTCTGCAGGTGTGTATGACTGGGGACATATGTCACCAGACTGGGATCCACAACATGTCTGTCTGGGATGACTTGCTCAACAAACCTCAATGCTCTGCCAGAGATGGTCTTCATCTGTCACCCCTGGGATGTTGAGTACTGGCCAAGGCTGCTGACACCCCCACAGTGTATCTTATAGGCACTATCTGGAGGGATACCTTTCCAATGAGAACTCCATCTTCATACACATGCTAGGAATGGCAGCACTAAACCCCACACTGTGGAAGGTGATTCCCAACTTGGAATGTGCAAACATTTATGCAGTCACAAATAACTGGGTCAAGGCTATGGAGAGCACCACAACCATACCAAACAACATGTCCTTCCACACATGCAGACCTTAAATTGACAGTGTGCAAAGTAATGCAGGTGGTGTATACATATTCATTAAGGATACATACACTTACAGATTGGGGAACAGTGTCATTTCCCAGACACATTTCAGATGCTATTCACGGCTGGAAGGGCATCTAATGAAGCCATTGCCAACTGCAGGAGCAGCTCCATGAATCCAGACACCCATTTTGCTTATTTAAATGTACTTGTCTATATCAAGATACATCAGCACACCATGGTTTGGGGTTATGTTAAATAATCACCAACTATGTTGGTAAGTCGTGTGCAAGCTGACATGTTCAATGGTTAGACCACATCTTTCACTACAATGTCCTGGACCAGTGGAGTGACATCCCCACAATGGGAGCCAATGTACTGCATCGGGTGTTTACCAATATGAGTAATCACTGCAGCCCCTCCACCGTATGGTCCTTCCTGGTGAGATCTGCCCACAGATCAGTCTCCTTAAAAATAAATTTCACACCTACACCCTCCCTGCAGAAAATACAGTAACAAACATCACCAAAGCAACTTATCACCTCCTATGGGATGGTTTAAATAGCTTGACTGCACCTCCCCCCCTCGTATGGGACAGGCAAGTATGCAGACCTCTGCACCAATGCTTTATGCAATCACAAGTACAACTGTATAGACTCGGCTGTACCTGACAGGGGAAACAAGCTCCTCATGGCACAGCAAACCTGCCTGGTGGACAACTGCCATTAGCAGGATGGACAATAAGAGGTGGACATTGCTGTGTGACAATTGGAGTGAGGATGCCTCCCCAAAATGGAACCACACTATACTCAGCTAAAACAAGCACATAGCATTGTTGTGACATTGTGCAGACACAGTATGTGACAAAATTAGCCTCCCCAGAAAGGACAACCACAACAAACAGTGTAGCTACATGTGTAACCTCAAAAAAGGTCCAGATTGCTGGTGAACTCATACTTAATGATATCTCATACAATGAGTCTTTACTCATAGCTAACATGTTGTCTCACAGGTTATGAGTCAACTTCACTCTCCTGTCCATACCACACGTGCCACATGACATCCCTACAACCTGTCTGATACCATCTAAATCTACAGAGCAGGTTGTAACTGGCATCTCTATGGAGAAATCACAGCATCTATTAGACATGCTAATATCCAAGGCTGTGTCCTACATGGGATCCAACAAGGATTACTAATACCATTGGGAACTCCTTGCACTCACACTGTAACCACTGAGTGCATCCCAGCTGACTGGATAATGGAAAGTGTTATCCCCCTGCACAGAGGTGGTACAGCCACCAGCCACCACAACTATAGCCCTATTTGCCTGAGTAGCCATATCTGTCAGTCCATGGGACAGATCATCATGGAGCTGATCAGCAAAGAGATATGCAATCTTCAAACTGTTGACCGTACACAGTTTGGATTTCTGAAGGGAAGATGATGGCTGTTTAAACCTGGTGGACACATCTGAGGCAGTTACCAAGGATGTGGATGAGGGGACATCAGGGTATACACTCCCTGGACTTAGCCAAGCTATATGACTGTATCACCCGATTAGGCATCAATGGTAACAACATTATAGGTGTTCATAGGTGTTTACTAGGCTAACGACCACAAGGACCTTTTTAAGCTTAGCCTTGCATTCCAAATCTTTGACAAGTTCTGATACCCTTGATAACTGTAAGCAGGGATTTGGGAGATGAACCATTTACAGGTTACCTGTTTGCATCAGAGATATAGGTGCCAAACCAGGGATGAATTTCCGGTTTCCCATCCACTTGTCCAAATTGCACTTGAATTGGGTTAAGGAGGAACTCTGCTTCACATGGATGGGGAGCCTGTTCCATAAAGGGGGTAGTCTCTGGGATACAAATCTATCTCTCCAGCAGGACCTATTTATATCACCTGCAAGGTTTAAGCCTTTAGAATGGATAATTCTGGTGCTGTTTGTTTTTGTAGACATACAGGAGGTCCATCAGAGTGGGGTCTGGCAATGTCCTGTATGCCAGGCATATATCTCCTCTCAAAAGACTGTAAGAAACAGAATACAGGGTCTGGGCCTTGAGGCAGTCTGCATAGGATAGTTTACTTATGCCCTGTAGTCTTTTAGTGAGGAACTTCTGTGGACATTCCAATTGTTGGATATGCTTGGTTAGGTACATACCAAAGGGGACATTGTACTCAAGGATAGGTCTGATGAACGCTGAATACAGTGGAACAATGAGTCCCTTGGACTTAGATGCTACACCTTTGTTTATAAGTTGTGCAATATAGAATGATTTCCTCACCATTGTAGACACATGATGATCAAAGGCTAGATTACTATCTATGTGTGTCCCTAAATCCCTGACTACTGGGTCAACTCTAAGGGTTGTGTTGTCAATATGATACTTACCAGGGATGGATAACTTCCTAAAGGATACTATTATGCATTTCTTGACATGTAGTTTTAGTTCATGACTCTGACATCAGTTATTTGTCTGTGTCAGCTCCTTCTGGAGAACATTTGTGTCAGTGTGAGATTCAATGACAGTTCCTGATTTGCAATTATCTACAAATTTATTTAGCCAGAGACCACTGACATTGGCCTTGACTTCTGAGAAATAAATGCCATAAAGGTGGGGTCCAAAGACGGATCCCTGAGGGTCCGCATTTGTGACTGGCCTCTTTGTAGAGGTGGACTCCCCAATTCTAACTTTCTGGGTCCTGTCTGTGAGCCAGTTGGCTATCCATTGGATGACATATGGGTTTGTACCTAACCTCTTGAGTTTGTCAACAATGTCTGAGCAGGGCATTCTGTCAAATGCCTTGGCCAAGTCAAGGTAGGCAGTATGAACAATGTTACCCTTATCCATTGCTTTGGTGACCTTCTCAAAAAAGTCCACCAGGTTGAGTAGACATGATTTGCCCTTGATGAAACCAAGCTGGTTTGGGTCCAGTGTATGGAGATTTACTATATCTCTAGTGATCATTTCCATTATAATTCTTTCCATGGCTTTACATATAAGACTAGCGAGACTTATGGGTCTGTATTTTCCAGGGTCTTTTGGTGGCCCACCTTTGTGCAGAGGGATGACTGTTGTCTTTCACCATTCATGAGGCATGAAGCCTGGTTGGAGGCTACAGTTAAATAGTAATTCCACAGGCCCTGATAGGTCATGTTTTGTGCTATTTAGAAGGCATCCTGGGATATTGTCTGGGCCCATTGATGCAGTATTCTTGTTCTTAGAGAGAGCATTGAGGACCTGCTCCCTAGTGATAGTAGGGAGAGTTATATTTGATGATATTTCCTGAGGGATGGTTGACGGTGAGATTGGGGTAAAGTTGGAGCTGAATTTATCAGCCAGGAGGTTTTCTATGTCTTTTGGCTGAGTATAGTCAGCTACATTTACAATGAGCTCTGCAGACAATTGTATATTGCCTTTGAGGTTGCGGACATAGCTAAAGAATGCTTTGTTCATAGGTTCATAGGTTCATAGGCTAGTACTGGGCTAACTGCCCTTGCGAGCCATTTTAAGCCTAGCCAGTTATCCCCTGTGAGATTCAAACCCTGTGCCTTGTGTTTGTAAGGCAAACACCTTAACCATTAGGCCACCCTCCCTTTCACCTGGAAGGTCAAACGTACCCCAGATTTGGCGTTGGTAAACTTTATTTGTCCTCTGAGGTGCTTGTTTAGTTTGATGAGATCACTTTTGCCCTGCTGGGTGCTGCACCTCCTAATTTATGCCATGATTTTCTTCCTCCTGTTATACAGCCTATTGATTTTGTGATTCCACCAATGTGGCTTGTTTTTTTGAGTTAGTTCTGTACTTCTTCCTCTTGAATACAGTTGCATCTATGCAGCTATTAACATGCTTGTACAGGATTTTTGTGAACAGTTCTGATAGGCAGCTGTCTTCTCAGGGTTTATGGGCACTTGAAATTTTGCCAAGTTTTCACTTAATAGCAGGAGGTTAGCCTTAGAATAGTTTCTGAATATTCCAGGTTTATCTGGATGTCCAGGTTTGGAGACCATTCTGTGGTCTGACCTTACCGGGGAAGGCATTACAGTAGGGGGTCTGCAGCACTCTCCCATATTAGTGAGGACCAGATCCAGTATAGTTGCACCTCTTGTTGGTGTATTGACTATCTGGACCAGGGTGTTTGTGTTTACAAAATCCTTGAATCTCTGTGCATGTACGGTTGGTGTCATATAGGATTCCCAGTTAATTGTGGGGTAATTAAAGTCACCCATGAATATGGTATTGGGTTTGATGGTTAGTGTTTCTAATAAGTTTACATACATGGGTTCACTAAGTGGCTCATTGATGGACCACATACTCAAAATAGGGGAATCTGCCTCCAATTGCTGATCTGTACACACCAGTGTTCAACAGCACTCAGTCCTGGGTCCTCTACTACTTGGAGTCCATTTAACCTCGGTACAATCAATACCCGGGTGTCTGTGGCTGATGACATTGGCTGATGCCTGCAAGCTGTGAGCAGTCATAGAATCTGTTAGTTATGGCACTATCCTGCAAGAGGTTATTGCTGAACAAATGTCTGTTGACATAATAAAAGCCCTAAACTCCATGCAAATATCTATATAGTATAATTTCCAGGTTTATACTTAATGTACCTTAGATCACCATGTCTTCCCAGTGGTAAGAAGGCAATCATATGCCATGCCTGAGGGCACTGTCACCTGAAATTAACAAAGTCATAACCTCCATGTACTCTTCCCTGAGCATGCCAATATTTGAGTGCAATGGCCATTTTGTAATGTACCTTTCCGAGCACTACTGGCAGTTGCTCACAACACAATGGTCCCTCACAAAGGAACTTCACATCTTCAGTATCTGTCCAATGGGGAATCATCTGAAATCATTGTCATTGTAGCCTGTGGCATACAGAATACTCAGAGGCAATCTCTGCCTTGCATATGGGTCAAAGTGTGACACTGCTTAAGTGGAAATGCTGCATATCTCTAGGTGTCATGGTACACAAATTACTCACTGTCAGAACATTAATCTGGTATGTGACATTAGAAATACATGCTGGGGGGAGAGATCTGTCTAGCAGACTTTCACAAACCTTTGAAATAGACTCCTGCCTAATAACAAGCAGAGTACCTCATTGAGCCTCATCAGATGCCATCTATATGATTGGCTGGGTGACTGTCGTTTCACTCCAGGCCTTCTGTCTGTGTCCCTTATGGACAGGGGCAATATTTGCTGATAGTGTAAATAAGGGTAACAACTTGGCTAGGATTGTAAGGGCTCTAGGGCCATTAGGCTACTAAAGTTCAAATATCCTCTAATTTCATACGCAGATGTAAAATGCTCTCACAGCCACACACACAAACCTGGCTACATTGAGGATAGCAACAGTTCCATTTAATGTTTGCAGGACACTGAATAGCACACATGCAGTTCTAGTTGGCTGCAAGTAGATTAGAACACCTACTTCTCTAATGGTACACACTACACCTCATAATACTTAACACATGCACCTAACATCACGTCTACTATCATTGTTGCTTTAGGACATCTTATGCTTGATAACATCAGCAGGCCTTGTTGTGATCAGACATTTGGAGGCCCACATCACATACTACAACCAGAATACTCCAAAACCCTACCTCTTGGTCACTGAGGTGATTACATTTATGGCGTACAGAGATACACACACACTGAGTGGCCTGGAGTAAGATTAGAACACATACCTAGCTAGTCTTGCAAATGATAGCTCACAGTACTTATCTCACATGCCATGGCATACACCTGACATTACAATGGCAGCTGGTAGTCTTAAGGTGGATGACATCAGCAGGCCTTGTAGAAGAGGGCAGTTTGGAGGCCAGCATCAACTTATAGGGAGAAAAAAATGCAGAACCATCACAGTCTCGTAGTTAATGAGAAATTCACAGCTGTTTTGCAGGGGGATGCATGCACTCACACTGAGTGGGATGGATTAGAACCCCTACCTGTCTAGTCTTACACACTGTAGATCACAGTATTTATGGCACACACCACAGCTTAAGTCTGATGTTATAATGGCAGCTGGTAGTCTTAACTCATTACATCCAAGTGATGCCTCCAGGTGCATCTGAAGTTATCTCCTACTGATACTTTTAGGCATCAAATATCGCTTGTTCATATTTGCATCAATAATTCTAAAAACGTGCTCTGTACAAGGTTTTAAAAGATTTCATCTTAAGGTTTACACAGTGACAAACTCAAATGCATTCATATTTGACCCCTGTCTAGTGCAGGTACATAGATATTAACTGTTGCTTTTATGATATTTTATACAGATAATTTTTACAATTTTCTAAATATCTCAACAAACAAGTAACACAGACAGAGCTCCTTGTCCTTATATGAAAGCTCTCAACTCGATGAATAAAATGCTGCTGACAGTATCCGCATAACTTCAGTGGTTGCTGAGATATTATAAATTGTTTATAAAATATTGCAAACATAATTGTTCCTGGGTTTACTGTAACTTATAAAATTTGGTTTAAGACCTAGTACCTAAAGAATACTATCCCTATAAAAATAGTTTGTGCTGAAGAGTTTGCTATTTATACTTCTTTCATAACCACCGTGGTGCCAGAGATATACACATTTGCTTGAAATGTGAGGGCATAATTTGATTCTGTCAAAAGGCTTAGGCTCCATCTATTGGAAGTTATAGTGCAAGCTTCCTGAGCTCTATTGGAGTGAATGAGTTAAGGTAGATGACATCAGCAGACCTTGTAGAAGAGGGCAGTTTGGAGACTGACATCAACTTACAGGGACAAAAAGTGCAGAACCATTTCAGTTTGGTAGTCAATGAGGGATTCAAAGTTGTTTTTCAGGGTGATGCTCGCACACACACACACACACACACACACACACACACACACACACACACACACACACACACACACACACACTCACACACCAAGTGGCTGGACTGAGATTAGAACTCCTGCGTATCTAGTCTTACATACTATAGATCACAATACTTATCACACACACCTCAGCCGATGTCTATTTCATCTATAACTGCAGGCAAACTACTTGAGGATTACATAAACTAGGCTTGTGTTGAACAGCATCTGTGGCCTGCAGAGTGATATTGCTTTGCACTGTTATCTGCACCTAGTAGCCTAGCTGTCAGATAACTATTTATCCTAGCTATGTGGCTACAGTTACCAGTTTGGCCATATGTGGCTGTTTGCATTTGGATGGGCAAGCCTGTGGGCAGGAACAATGTGCCCTGTCCATGCATGCATACATAACATTATTCATTACACCACCTGTTCACCTGTTGCTGTATGTGTGGTGACATACAGCAGGCACATGGGTCTGTAGGTAAGTGCTTTAGTGCAGCTTTACTCACCATTATCAGGGTATGTAGGACAATACATATAAGTATAATATAGGTATATATCTATTTGCATATAGATGGAGATAGCTATACTATCTACGGGAGAGAGAGAGAGAGAGAGAGAGAGAGAGAGTGACAGACAGATATGTGTACATATATGTATGTATGCCTAGACATATCTATATATAACAGGTAATTTTGAGCAAGGAGCAACAGAATTGTGTTCTGTTTAACTGAGTGTATGAGCATGCCCAGTGAGATTCTCACTACTTATAAACTGACTCCAGCCCACACCTACCTGTACTCTAGTCCAGGATTTTGTGTGTTACAGGCAATGACACCTGTCCCTGTTTCTGCAGTACTGCAATTCACTCAAATTGTCCATGGCATTCTTCAGCTGTCTGACATAATTAATATATGACAGAGGTTAATAATTTTACACCACACACAAACTGACAGTCTGTAAGAAACTACATAGTAATACCTCATATCCAAAAGATGTGCATACATCTAAATTAGAACCATCAATGCCATCACAAATGCTAACTTCCCTAGTCCACTGAGCCACACAAGCTGCCTTACAGAGAGGGGTCATTCAGCATACACTCAACAGCATAAATATGTACATTGTTATTCCTGCATTAAGTGAGACATACAGTGTATGATAAATTTCTATGTTACTGCCCTGAGACTGCCTGGAATGCTGATATACCATTGATGAGTTACTGTTAACGCAGTATATGGGAACACTGCTGTGTTGGAGGTGGGGGAACAACATCACATGTTCTGCAGAGATATACAGTAGTCTGAGTATCATGTAACCCCACTGTCTAACATCTTCCTTGACTGCTGTACTGAATATTCCTTGCATGAGGCCTAGTGAATATTAAATTACATTTATTAGTGGAATGGGTATCTCTCACAAACTTAGAAAGTTGATAGAAAACAGGATATGTATTAGCATGAATCTCTGAAGGATAGAAGCCTGAGAGCCAAATGTATGCCATTATTTCCTGACTGCAGCCCTCAATGCCTTGTCAGAACACCACAATACTCACTATATAACATAACAATAATATTATATATTTTTTCTAGGCTAAGGAATGTTTAAGCGTAACTAAGCGTGTGTGCACATTATGGCCCTCCACCATACCTCTCAACCATACCAAATTCCTCAGTATTTACCGGTTTTGAGGGCAAAATAATGGGGTGCCATGAATTCCCGAGTGGCCCCTTCAATTTCCGATTTTTTTTTTCAATTTTTTTTTTCTTTTTTAGTTGGTTGTCATCACGCATCCCAGGGGTACAAGGGGAGTGACGACATCAGGCAGACTGCCAGACTGTTGGAGACTCAGTACCTGGGTCAGACTGTGTTTACCTTGTTTACAGCAATGAACGGAGAAGTTGTTTATACAGTTTAATCAAAGTCTTCACTTCTGCCAAGCCCAAGACCCAGACAGTGCAGGTTCCAGCAGAGTCCAGACTGCCCAGTGTCTGCTTGCACTCCTGGGATGAGAAGATTTACTCTCCGTGGCAGCTCCAGGTATGTAAAAGAAATCAGTCCACTCCACATCCCTCCCTGGAAGTTTATGGGATGTGCATTTTACTTTAATTTTAATGACAGATTTCTTGACTAGTCCGGTGATCGTTTAGGTGGTAGTGGTATTCTGGTGTCATGTCGATGTTAAACTTCTGCAGTTTATTTATTTTGGTTTATTTTAAGGACATATTTCTTTAAGACTGATCCAGTGACCGATGTTCTTCTTTAAGACTGGTCCGGTGATCGTTTATTTGGCAGTGGTATTTATTTATTTTTGTTTAATTTGGGAGTGGGACATGCACTTTACTTTAATTTTTAAGAACATATTTCTTTATGACTGGTCCAGTGACCAATGTGCATGCGATGTCACCCTGCTCGGGAACCCGCACAATTTAAAATGTTATGGTTAAAGTCTTGTCTCATTTAAGGGAATTATTTGCTACTTTGCTGCTCATTTAACGGAAATATTTGCCACTCATTTTGCTGCTTGATTAAGGGCTCGTTTTTGCTATGTTTTTCAGCATAACAAGTAAGGATTAGTTAAGTTTTCCTGCAAGTAAGGGAATTGTTTTGCAACTACAACGAATAGATTTTGCTGCTCTGTGTGTGGGAATTTGAATTACTTCTTTACAGTGTGTTTTGTGCTTTTGTTATGCTGCAGCCTGCAAGTAATGGAATTTTTCTACAATGAATACATTTTGCTGCTGCTTTTAATTTGCCACAGTGTTGCTTGATTAAGGGCTCATTTTTTGCTGCAAGTAAGGGAATTAATTTGCCACTAAAATGAATACATTTTGCTGCTCCGTGTGTGGGAATTTGAATTACTTGTCTTCTGCTTTTGTTATGTTGCAAGTAAGGCAATGTGCGTGCAACATCATCCTGCTCTTCCCAAGAACCTGTACAATTTAAAATGTTAAAGTCTCATTTAATGGAATCATTTGCCACTCATTTTGCTGCTCATTTAAAGAAATTATTTGCCACTCATTTTGCTGCTCGATTAAGGACTCATTTTTGCTACATTTTGCTTTGAGTAAATAAATTAATTTTGCTGCAAATAAGGGAATTAATTTGCCACTAAAATTAATACATTTTGCTGTTCTGTGTGTGGGAATTGAATTACTTGTTTTGTGCTTTTGTTATGCTGCAAATAAGGCAATTAGACTGATGTGTGTGCGACGTCACCCTGCTCTTTGCAACAACCCGCACAATTTAAAAGGTTAAGGTCTTGTTTAAGGGACTCATTTGCCACTCATTTTGCTGCTAATGCTCAATTAAGGGGGGCTGATTTTTGCTACGTTTTGCTGCAAGTAAGGGAATTAATTTGCCATTACAATGTGTGGGAATTTGAATTACTTCATTACAGTGTGTTTTGTGCTTTTGTTATGCTGCAAGTAAGGGAATTAATCTTTTGTGCTTTTGTTATGGTGTGTGTGTGTGTGTGTGTGTGTGTGTGTGTGTGTGTGTGTGTGTGTGTGTGTGTGTGTGTGTGTGTGGGTGTGTTATGCTGCCTGCAGGCAGGGTAAGTAAGGGTGCATTACGCTGCAGTGTGGGTGTGTTGTGCTGCAGGGTGGGTGAGTGTGGGTTATGCTGCAGGGTGAGTGTGTATTATGCTGCAGGGTGTGTGTGTAGCTTTCAAATGTCTAGATGTTTAGCTCATACTTTTGGTCTGTTCCTCTTAAAATTTGTGGTTTTCTTTCAAATCAATGAGAACTGATTTTACTATATAATGATGATAGTTATTTATGTTTCAGTCTTCCTGTCTTTGAGAAAACACATGGTAACACAAAACATTTTATTTTAGCAACTTTCTAAGATTATATAAGCAGTGTTTAAAATGTGTTCCTGGTTTGGGCCTTTGTGCCCCCCCAGTAAATTTTGGCTTTTTCTGGATTTTTTGTGCTGCAAATTTAAGAGATATAGTTGAGTGGCAAGTGGCTTTTACAAGGAGCTGAGAGCTTCAAGGGAAGAGAAGTTTTAGTGCTGCTTATGCTAAATCTGTTTACATTGCTAGTAGCACAGCAGGTAGTATAATTTCTTTTGATGTAGAAGGTTGTGCGCTCTACTCCCACAGTATGTAGATGGATTGCTGATACTATACTGTTGTACTTTAAAGGGGGTGGATGCTACAGTCCTGAGAATGTTCTCCTTTGGTAACTATGAACATGTTACAGTTTGCCACCCATTCTCTATTGTGATATTACTAGCTCATTATTTTTTTAATATAAAATAGGCATTTTTATTCTTCAAGGGCAACAAGCACTTTATTTGTAAATGAAACTATGAAATATAAATGTGTTTGCTAGCAGCAACCTCTTCATTAGTTACAGATCTCTTCAATGTGGAATTATTTAGAAGACTTTTACTTCTGTAGAGATTGTGAATATTTACTGATACTGGTGGATTGTAATGACAGATGTTTGAGTAGACTCTTATGATGGAAATGTTGTGAATTGGGCAGTTTTGTCATTATTGGTTCATACATTTTGTTTCATTGCTTACTGGAAAAATGTTCAAAACAATAAATTTAAACACACTCTAACAAGTGTGCTGTATTATACATGAATATAATTTAATACAGTCAGGAAGGTGTATCAAAGAGCACATATATGTTTTGTGTGCAAGGGGCCTATGATTTGAAAACAGCCCAATGGTAAATTTTATCCACCACTGGCCAGATGCATTTTCTTTGAATGTGGGTTTCAATGCTGTTTCAATTAATGTGAGTTTCAAGGGCAGAGAAGTTTTAATGCTAAGTCTGTTTTTATTGTGAAACTGTTTAGCAAATGTCTATTAGTATTTCTGCTATAAAATTCAAAATAAAAGTTTTAAATGAAATCCAAATAATCATTGTAGAAGTAAAGCAGTATGCACATTACAGTGTTTATGGTAAATGGAATGAAAATAGCCAAGTATGGGACATTGGAATAGCTGCGGGGGACTCTGGGGCCATATTTTGGTTGTCTGTTCTTCAGGTTGCGTTTGAAAGTTGGTATCCCACAATTCCATTGGGGTGGGTGTGGCTACATAATTTTGTATGCAAATTTTATGTTAACCAGCATACAGATTTGTACCTATTTTTCATGGGCTGTTGTCCAGATTTTTGATGTTTCCAGGTTGAGAGGTATGCCCTCCACTTACCATAGCTTAAACATACAGTAGGAGATAAATGCAAATATACAGTTGAAATCCCCATGCCGAGATAGGGTAGTGGTTAGAATCCAGGTTTTAAATGCAGTCATTCACTGTTCGAGTACCAAGGCAGACAAGTTATTTTGATATAGGAAAGCAGTGTTAAAATTATTTTTTTAAACTTTATGTAGTAACTATTTTTTGTCAATCAGGGCAGTGTAGCTGGTGTAAAATGTAATTGTGAGTGCATATAACATGTGAAACCTCCCACGCATACACAAGTGTCCCATACAGTATAGTCACACCCCTTGCCAATATATGGAACGCACATAGATGGATGTCATGTAAAGTAAATCATATATACTTAATAAATGAAGTCGGTATTCTGATATATCTAAAAAAATTAAAGGCGAGCATTGCTTAGCAATGCTCAGCTATGCTTAGCAGGTGTAATCATTGCTAAGATGTGAATGCTAAGCAGCAGGTAGCTTAGCTAAGCAGATTTGCACACTGTTAAATAGTGCTCAGCAACTTCTCCTTTAAGCAGTGTTAAAACTGACTTAGCGGGTTTGCGCACTGCTTAGCGGAGCTTAACCTTTACAAAATGGTCCAATGACAGTAAAGGGCAGGAAGATCACACTATTTAAATGGTGCTGACGAGAATACAGCCATAATCTGTTATAGTTCATCTGTGCAGTTACAATGGCTGGCATAGAAGAGGGAGTGCGCTTTGGGGCGCAATGCTGGAGCATTCAGGGGTCCAGGGTCATGGATGGACTCCTTGTAAAAAAAAACATGAGGAGAGACTGCTTCAAGTCCAGTACCAAGGCTGCTGATACAAAGTGGAGGCCTGGGACAATCTTGCACGTGTCCTCAGCAGTGCTACTGGCATCCCCTGGACTGGTGAGCAGGTATGGTACCACTATGCAAACCTAAAGCATAGGAAGGGGGCACTCTTGGACCAGTGGATCTGAGATGGATGGGACCAGAATGCTCCAGTAGTCTGTAAGTATCACTATCAAGTAGTTTGTATCAAATACTAGCCTGAGAATGTGATAGACATGCATAATGTGTGTTTTTCTCCCCTACAGGTGGAGCAGAGAGGGCTATGAACATGGTAGTCCATGATGAGAGACTGCTGAGGCTGCACCAAAAGGCTGGTGAGTACAAATCTATTTTGCAGTATATTGTTCAAGTAGCTAAGAAGGAGTACATTGCTTACTGCTAGTAGGTATACTGTTACTGTGTGAACTGAATAAATAAAAATGTTTGACTGACTAATATTGATATACAATAAAGACTCTTACAAAAAAACTGTTGTGTTTATTCTGGTATGTTGTTGTAGACATATATAGAATGTATACAGGTTCTTCACAGCAAATATGGCTGTGACAGCATACATTAACTGAGGTTCATCTGTGAGCAAGCTGTTAATTAAGAGAAATGGTAGATGGTGTAGCTGTAAGGCAAGATATAAATCAAATGTGAAATATATACTGCACTAAGCTTTGAACCCTAAATATTAATATGTAAAGTATAAAAGCATGTTCCATGTAGCATTGCCTCGTGTTAACATTTGCTTTCCAGATTGTAGTAATCCAAAGGAGTAATGCACAGTACAACTATCTGTCATGCATGCATCACAGGATTACAAGTTCAGACTCTCTAACCAAGAGACTATTAGGCAGAAACCAGTGAAACAAGAAACAGCAGTTCCCAAGTAGCTCATTGTGATGAGATATAGCTTAGTTGTTAACAGGGAGTGGTACTAAGATGTGCACAGATCTACACACAAGGAATCAGGAATAAATGTAAAAACAGTCAGGTAGTGTTAACAGATATTTCCCCCACAGGTTTTACACGTAAGGAATGTTGCCAGTAGCTGTATGAAGGGTATACTAATAAACTGTGTACAACTGTTCAATTGTTCCACCACATGCCTGCAACTGACAGCAGGGTAGGTGCATACAATATGCACTCTTCCCGAATCATACCTCACAACTGTACAGATATTTATTGAATGTCGAGATATTTGTCTTAAATTTTTGGTCAGTTTTAAATAAAGTAGTGGTGTCATGGCAAATCAGTGGCAAATCATTATAGACTGAAGTTAAAAAATAATGATAGACATATAAGTGTCAGGCATCATATCCTTCAGAAAAGCCATGCAAATGAAAAACCTATTTTATCAACTTTCTAAGTTTTTAAGAGCAATATCTAAAAATTGTCCATAGTTATGGGCCTTTGTCGCAGTGTTATGTATGGCTTTGTCCAGATGTCATGCTCTAAGAGGTTGAGAGGTATGTTCCTGATACAGGTTTTTCAAGTGTCATGCTGTCATGGCTAGTGGTCATTGCTGCAAATAATCCTGGACACAGATAGGAAACCAGTTGACATATGCCAGTAGCACACTCACGTAACAGCAGTTCAGGGTACCCCTCCTGTGCCAAATATGTAACCCTGACATGTACAGATCCCCTCTAGTCATGTACCCAGAGTTGTCACAGTTTGTCTCATACCATTCCAGGCTGACAGTTTAATAGGTATGTTTGTACTACAGATGATGTTGAAGACTGTGGGGGTGGAGGGTGAGAGGGGAACTTAGTGATCTAAACAGGTCAGTTTTTAAAAACTATTTACTACTACAGCATAGGTTCACTTGGAGGACATTTGAAGCTTAACCAATTATTTTTTGGTGCTTGAATTAACATTTCCTGATTCGTCTTACCTATCCCATGGCCGATAATTGTATATTAGCCGTAGTGAGAATAACTGTCATCATACTTTAGATAATTTGAGGGGACCCATGTAAGGGATGCAGCATCTAGGAACTGCCTCTATCCATTAGTGACACGAGGTGCAATCCTGGAGTACATTTTCTATTACCCATCCTTAGATCTCAGTTGCATTTGAATATGGGCAGGGATGAGCCTCTGTGATACATATCCATCTCTCCACAACATTCAGTTTAAATACATGGACTGAGTATTTCTGATGCCATTTGACTTGCTGATGTTCAGTAGGTCCATCTGTATTAGGTCAGAGGATGCCTTGTATGTCAGACACGTCACCTCTAAGCATGCTGTAGTATCCACTGACAACCCCCCCGCAGTACTGATAAGCAGAAACAAGACATCTGTAAATATCAGTACTCCAACAGCTGACATTCTGATTTGTCTTAAAATGCTGCTAAATTGAAAGAATTTGGAACCTGAAAAGTGGTTATTCTAGTTGTGACAATAATAGTGAATGGCACTTGATGTCACCTATTTCTTTGGGCGTCTCAGCCTATTACAAGCCAGCATTGCTCTTTTATTCATCTGTATTGTTGGCTGATAGCCAAGGTTTGCCACCACTACAAATATGTTTATTTGCTTCCTCCATGGGTTTTTTTATTAAGAGTTATTAATGATTGAGAGATTAATCATCCTAAACCTTTCTCAAAAGAAAGGCAGAACAAGTGTGGCAAAACTGGTACACCATGGTAGCACAAAAGATATTGTACAGAGTACTGCACTAATTATACCTCTCAACTATACAGATTTTCACAGAATGTCCAGATTTTTGCCTCATATTTTTGGTCTTCCTCATAAAATGTGTGATTTTCTGGCAAATCACTGGGATGATCTCAGGATTGAAGCTGCTAAATAATGACAACATTTGTGTTTCAAAGTTTTAAATCCTTTAGAAAAATGCATGCTAAGACAAATTCTGTTGTTCTAGCAACTTTCTAAGTTTATAAGAGCAATATTTAAAATCTTTCCCTATTTGTGGATCTTTGTCGCCCAATTCTGTGAGGCTTTGTCGAGATTTTTTTGCGGAGAGATATGCTGCAGTTTAATAAACATTTGTGCTTATATGAGGAATTGCCATTTGACAACCATTTTTGTTTACAAAGGTTGCACTATAATGATCAATGTATTTGCTCAAGAATAAGCCATAATAAGTAATGGTGGGGTGTGTGCTGTCAGGGGGGGGGGGGTATAGTAAAAATTTCATTAGGGATTAAAATATGAGGAAATATCTGTGATGTTCTGGGAAGTCAGGGACAAATGAAAAGTATAAGTTGAACTTGCATCTAAAAACTAAAAATGTTTACGAGTTAAAGCACTAATTAAATTATGATCAGCTGACTAGAACCTCTAATTGCACCTCTAATGTATTGCAATGCGGCTTTGGCTTTGATGAGTTTACTTCACTTTTCATACCTGGGCTCGCCCACATCAGATATGCTTTAATTTCACCTCACACAGACAGTCCTGCGTGCCTACCTCGCAACTGTCCATATTTTCGCAGAATGTCCAGAATTTTAGGACATATTTTTGGTCTGCTCCTCAAAAAATTTTATTTTCTGGCAAATCACTGAGGTTTGAAGTTACTAAATAATAACATACATTTGAGTTTCAGTTTTTATATCCTTTAGAAGTGCATGGTAATATTGCTAAAGCAAAACCGTTGTTCTAGCAACATTCTAAGAGCAATATTTAAAACCTGTCCCTATTTTTGGGCTTTTGTCCCCATATGATGTTAAGCTTTGCCCAGATTTATTGCACTAATAGGTTGAGAGGTATGCCTGCTTCGAGTACATCTGAACATTATTCTCAATAATAATAATTTATTCACTGTGAAGAGGGATGACTCATACATGCAGCTGAAGGCTGTCCTAATAACTTAATTCTAAGACATAGTCCTACTCTGAGCCTCAGTTCACGGCCATAGATACTCTCAGCAGCCACTCAGCAGTGAGTCAGTTATCCAAGAGAAGACAAAACAACAGCAGTTAAACCAGCACTGAGACAGTGAGTCATTTACAGAAATGATTCACAGTGAGTAAGTCATATGATAGAAATTATGGCTAGTCATGAACTGAGGATCCGACTGGCCAGCACATAAATCACATTTTTGGGGGGGGGGGGGTCCAGAGAAAGAGACACATGGAGGGGGGAGGGCACCGCCACTGGCAACAGTCACCTTGAGTGTAAGGAAATGTGTATCATCTATAATACTACTAAAATTAGTAAGAAGTAAAAGGTAGTGGAATTCCTTAAAGACACTTTCTATAATGTCTTTGTCACTCATTAGGATAGATATTGTGGTCAGGCATACCACTCATGGGTAGCTCGTTGTGACGAACATTCCTCATTTTGAGCTTTAAAAAATTCACCCCCCCCCATAGTTCTACATTGAAAGAATCTAATACACATTCAGTTAGGACTTTTTTTAAACTGATATCCATGGTAAATAATACCGAAACTTTAACTTACGGGAGTGCTTGTGTTTAAATCCACGTTAGCATGCATCTGCTCCTCCTACTCCACTGTAGACTTGTGGTAAAAATGGGAGGACGCGCCCTCTCCCCTTGCCCTATGGTTCCACTGCCAATAACTACAGAAGCTATGGGACGTAGATGGATGTAAAGTGAGGGCAGACTCACTAGACAAGGGTCCAGGGAAGTAAATAGTGTGGGAAGAAAAAGCCAGGGAATTGTTATGGCTAGGCTTGTATAGGTCCTAGGGCCGATAACCTAGTACCAACCTATGAACCTATGAACTGTTGTGGGAAATAGAAGCATAAACAGTTGTTAATGGACTTTTTGCCTCTCCGCCTACCCCTCATCTGCATCAATAATTATTATTCATATACTATGGATATGTTGTGCTGCAACCCTAATGTTGGGACTTGTGTTATATAATTGTTAATATGTTTGATTGCTTGCATGTTAACATACCTTGTTCAAATACCATTGTTGGTGGCCTGTTGCCATCAATGTTACTGGCATGCTGTTACGATGCATACTGTTGGTCCATTTATGCATGTGTTCTGTTTGCTTTGCAACTGTTTCACATCTGTTTTATGTGTTTAATTGGAACACCCATTCATGCTGTTATAACTAATCTTTAAATGTGTTGTTCATGACTAACCAACATATTTTGCAAAACCTCAACACCATAGCGCATTTGGGACGGCAGATCTCAGCGGATCCATCTGTCCTACCTCATCTGGCCATGGCACTGGGCCCCAGCACATCTGCACCCAACCTGGATCTCCCTCATCTGCTGGTCCTGCACCACCTTCGGGTGGAACTGCCACAGTGGGATGGGGTCCATTGTCACCTGGGAGTGGGCATGGACAGGAGCCTGTCACCTGCAGTCAGTTCAAGTTTTTGGTGACAGCACCCTTCAATCTGAGTTTGGAAAGTAGCTGCACCAGATTGAGGGCCACCTGGTGGACCTAGAGGGGCAGGCCTCCCCTCTTGTCCAGCCCCCAGCACAGCCACCTTTGGGGCCATGAAGGTGCAGTGGTGACTGCTCATGGGTGGGGATCTCAGTCCCACTGTAACCATATGGGGACCCGTGGGATTTGGATTCCCAACCACTCTCCCAGTCAAATGTGTTTACCCCCCTCATGTGCCATATACCACCCCTGTCTGCTGCCTTGTTTGTTTTGCCTGTCTATGTACTAAAACTACTTCCCCAGATGTACCTACAATCCTTCCCCAACATCCCACTTTCACCTTAAAAAAAAGAAAAGGGCATCTGTCCCAAAAATAAATATCGCCCCATACATAGCTGTCCAATTCACACGTATCCACTGAACATGTAATCTGGACCAATTGGCTTGACAACCCTTTTCTGTTGTCCTCACCCCTCTCTTTGAGGTTTGAGTGTCCAAACTCACCTCCACATTCTGTACAAATGCACACCTGCTGCTGTATAAGAAATGGACAGCTATGGACCTTCCCTACACCCATCCTGCACATCCCTATCTATCTTTCGTATTGTTTTTCCCTCTGCGTGCCCGTTTTTCTCCACTTTCCTATAACCACTTTTTCTTTTTTTTTAAAGAAATTAGTACGAGTGTAAGCAGGAGTAAAAAGGTATATGTTCTTAGTACCTTAATGGATATGGCATTAAAATGTAACTGTATACTCTGAAAGGCAGTACTACTACCAAAAATGTGGTGTGGCCATGGGAGCTGCCTGTGCCCCATTTTTTTTAACATTATTATGCTTGAATGGGAGAGGAAATTCCTCGCCAGCTCTGAATATGGGCAATTTTGGAGCAACTATTGTTGTTTTTTGGATGGCATTTTTATTGCATGGACAGGGCCTGTGGAGAGAATCCCAGAGTTTGTTGAGTACTGTAATAACACCACAGCCTTCCTTAAATTCACTTATGGTTTTCATTCTGATGTTATCCACTATCATGATGTTGAAATACGGAAGGACTATAATAACAGGAGGTAAATCAACAACATATATAGGAAACCCACTTACTCCAGTTGTTTATTAAACTTCAGCAGTTGCCACCCATATTTTGAAAAAAGAGGTTTGGTCAAGGGGCAATATGTTAGATTAGCCTGGATGATATCTGAGGATGACATTTTTGAAGTTGAAGGAAATAAACTAGCGGAGATGTTTTTGGCGCGGTGCTACCCAAGCTCCCCGATTGTACAAATATCTAGTGAAGTTCTTGGTAAACGACAAGAAGGAGTTTATCAACCCATTCTTGGGGGCACTCATGATCAAATTCAGAGGTTGGTTAATGACCACAATAGCCCACAGATGGTTCATTCAAGGGCCTTTATTGCCACTTATACCCCTGATCGTGTGGGCTTTTGGAATATTGTAATGAGAAATTGGCACATTTTTGGGTGCTTTGAAGAAATTCTTGATTATCTGGGGAAGAACCCAAGAGGGTTTACAAGAATGCGATATCTATCAAGAATTTATTGGAAAATGAAGTTGGTTGTAATTTTGGTTTAGGTTTTAGAAGGAAAGGTGCGGTCAAGTGTGGAACTTGTCCTCAGTGTCCTTCCATTTTGGAAGGTGACTCAATTATGATTAATAATCATAGGTTCATAGGTTCATAGGTTGATACTAGGCTATCAGCCCTAGGGCCTATACAAGACTAGCCATAACAATTCCATGGCTATTTCTTCCCACACAATTTACTTCACTGGACCCCTGTCTAGCAGGGTGACTGACGTTATACCCAGGGTGAATTTCCTTTCTCCCATCCAATCATCAAGGTTCCTATTGAAGAGGGTCAAAGAGGCACTCTGCTTGACATGTAGGGGCAGTCTATTCCAGAGTCTGAGGAGTCTCTGGGTCAGGAACCTACCCTCCAGCATGTTTTTTTTATTGTGATGACAATGTTTAGATCCCTGGAGCTTGTGGCTCTGAGGGATTGGGATTTCTTTAAGTGTAGCATGTCCAACAGCTCTGGGTTTGACATGGCCTTGTATGTTAAGCAGAGATCATCTCTGAGTAGATGATATGCGACAGAATATAGCTGGAGGTTTTTAAGGCAGTTAGCATAGGGCATCTGCTTTAGGCCTGTGATTCCTTTAGTGAGGTATTTCTTTGGCCTTCCCAGTTGTTGCAGATGTCTTGAGAGGTACATACCAAATGGGGCACTGTATTCTATAATGTGTCTAATGAGGGATGAGTACAGTGGGACAATGCCCTCCTTTTTTTCTGGATGAAAAGCCCTTAGTGATGAGGTGTGCCACACAGAAGGATTTCCTGACTGTTGTGGTGATGTGGTTATTGAAGGTGAAACCACTGTCCACCTGTGTCCCTAAGTCTCTAATCACACTTTCAGTGTTTAGTGTACTGCCACCTATGTGGTAATTCATGGGTACATGTTTTTTCCCAGAGGGGATAATTATACATTTCTTGGCATTGAGCTTGAGCCCCTGACTCTGGCACCAAGCATCTGTTTCTGTAAGGCCCTTTTGTAGAGGATCCACATCATTTTGGGATTTAATAATGGCTCCCAGTTTGTAGTCATCTGCGAACTTTGTTAGCCAGAGTCCCTTAGTGTTGGCCTGTACTTCAGAAAAGTAGATGCCAGACAAGAGCAGTCCCAGGACTGAACCCTGAGGTACTCCACTTGTCACATGTCTGGAGCTGGATTTGGAGTCGAATACTTTTACAGTGAGGTTCTGTCAGTAAGTCAGTTGGCAACCCATTGAGTGATGTAGGGATTAATGCCCAGCTTAGTAAGTCTATCTATGATTCCAGAGTGGGGAATGGTGTCAAAGGCCTTGGTGAGGTCCAGATAGGTTGTGTGGACTGCCTTACCACTTGTCCATGGCTCTAGAGACTGATTTGAAGAAGTCAGTCAGGTTCAGGAGACAAGATCGGCCCTTCACAAACCCAAACTGGGTGGGGTCCAGTGTTTGAAGGTTGCCAATGTCTTTGTTTATAATTTCCATGATAATACATTCCATGGCCTTTTAGATCAGGCTAGTCAGACTGATGGGGCAGTAGTTCCCAGGATCCAAGGTGGATCCCCCCTTGTGGAGTGGGATAACTGTAGCTGTGCACCACTCAGTGGGCACAAAGCCTGAGGTGAGGCTATGATTAAACATGACACTTAGGTGAGGTGCCAGTTCATTTTGTAGTTCATGTAATACACAGTCCGGGATGTCATCTGGTCTCATGGATGCTGTATTCTTAGCTTTGGAGAGTGCATTCTTTACCTGTGTGGCCATTATTACCAGAATTTGGCAATCTTCCAGTATTGAGATGGACCAATTAGGGGGTGAGAGGGGGGTGAATTTGGCACTGAATTGATCTGCCAGGATATTGGCAATATCCTTTGGATTAGTATATTTAATGCCATTCTGTTGTAGCTCAGAGCAGATCTGAACATTGCCGTTTAGATTCTTGACATAGTTATAGAATGCCTTGTGGTTATCTTTGGAATCTTTGGCAATTTTATTTTCTTAACTAGCTTTGGAGGATTTTATGAAGGATCTCAGCTTCTTACTGAGGCTGGTAAGGGAGATTTTTGCATCATGGGATTTTCCTCTTTTCTGCAACAGTTTCTTCCTTTTGTTGTAAAGTTTGTTTATGGCAGGGGACCACCAGATTGGCTTCCTTTTTTTGGAGGAGGGCATCTTGGTTCTATTTGGGATGGCACGATTCATGCATGACTGGATGTGCTCGTACCGTGCCTTAGTGTAGGACTCAGCAGTCGAACTTTCGGTTCCTGTCTGTATGTGTGTCATGAAGTTTGTCACTTTTGACTTGAGTAGCATGAAGTTGGCTTTGTAGAAGTTTTTTTATGGAGGTTTCCTTACTGGTTCTGGGGGTGAGATGTGGATGTTAAGGGTGATTAACTTATGGTTAGACCTGACCAATGAGTGGGTGACCATAGGTGTGGAGCATCGATTTCCCATGTTGGTAATAACCAGGTCTAGGATATTCGAGCCCCTGGTGGGACTATGGATTAGTTGATCCAGGGCATTGGAATTTATGAATTCCAAGAACCGTTGGACAAAGGTGTTGGTACATGAGTAGTTTTCCCAGTTAATGGCAGGGTAGTTGAAATCACCCAGTATTAGGGTGTTTGGTTGTATCTTAATATTTTCCAGTATGTTTAGAAAGGAGTAGTGAGAATCTTGTGGCATGGTGGGGCATCTGTAGGAAGCTAAACTTTGGATTGCAGTCTTACCTAGTGTTAGTTGCACCTGGAGAATTTCAGACACATTGTGTTGGGCAACTAGCCTGGTGGTGTGAATATCCTTGGTGAATATGGACACTCCTCCACCTTTAGTGTTTTGGTCCTGGTTTGATGGCCAAAAAATGTGGTAAGAGTTGTAGCCTGGTATTGCAAGGGTGCTCTCTGGAGCCTTGAACGAGGTCTCAGTTACTGCACAGATATCGATGTTCTCCATTTTTAGGAGTGCCTCGAGAGAAGCATTTTGAGGTTTAGACTTCTAGCATTGAGCTGCATTACCTTCAGAATTTGCATGCTGTACCTGTTATGGTGGTGGTTTTGTCCTTTGAACTTTGTCTAAAAAAGGCACTATATGGGTGGCAAGAGCCTTAGCCAGTAACCTGGAACCCAGGGGCGATAGGTACAGACCATCTCTGGCAAAGCATCGTGGTCTGTCAATCATGTCATCCCAGGCAGAGAGATACTGGATCCCCTTTGAATGACACCAGAAGCTTAGCCAATTGTTGAAGTCAATCATTTTGTCCTTATATTGTGGTATCATTCTGGGTGAAGGCAGGATGCTACTCAGGGCTAGGGTCATACCTGCCTGGGCCACATGATCCGAGAGCTCTTCCATGTCTCTTTTCATGAAGTCCAGGGAGGTACATCTCAAGTCATTCACTCCAACATGGACAATGACAGAGTCATATTTATACTTGTTGTGGAGTGACTTGAGTGCATGCATTATGAGGCAGATCCTGGCACCCGACAGGCAGCTGACTGCAATTTTCTCCTTGTTCAGCCTGGTGAGTGGGACATCAGTGTGCCTGACTATAAAGTCACCTATGACTAAAGTGTTAGGTACGTTGTATTGCCTTAGGGGCTGTTGCTGGGTGGCACACTGGTGTTGTGAGCTATGTGATGCTTTGGTTGTGATTGATGTTTGCTTGCATTTCAGCTTTGGAGGTCCTTGTTGCTTGGGCATGTTACAGTTAAGGGCCTCCGCATATGTGGATTTAATGTTGCTATGTGTGGGTGTTGGTGGTGTCGGTTTAGAAGGGCTATTTGTTGCTTGAGGTGTAGTGCAGGTGTTACCCTTCTCCTCTTGACTGTCTAGCACAATCTTGAGTGGAGAGAGCTTTGCTTCCAGTTTGGCTGCTTAAGTGCATCAAATATTCAAATTGTATGTTCATTGTAATTGTAACACCTAGGGAATTGTGTACATATCAAAGTGTAAAATGTGCCCCATTTTTTACGTAGGAAAAACCCAGAGATGGTTCATGAATAGGGTGCATGAGCACCTATTGGACATAAGGAACCAAAAAAGACCAGCTTAGTCAAACATGTGGATCAATTCATTGACCATGAATTTTTGTTTTTTGCCATTGAGCATGTTATTCTGAACCCAAGGGGTGGACCTTGGAAAGATATTTTGGAATTCAAGGAATTGCTTTGGCAAATAAAATTACAGGCATATTTATCTCTTGGGTTAAATGAAAGCTGCTCCATTAGCAGTGTTTTAACGTTAAGGTCATATATAGTGTAAAAATATCAAACACATATAGGTGTATTTTACATTCAGTATGGTATTGAACATAATTTTTTATTGTATTTTAATAAGTGAAGGTTAGGATGTTTCTTTAAATGTAGATAATAGGTATGGTCAGGTGGTGTGTGTGTTTTTGCTATATAAATGTCTTAAATAGTATGATTAACAGATTTGGATGATGTTTTTTGGCTATAAGCTGACAAAACCGCTTAATATGTAAAATAAAGAATTTTATTGGTTTGGCTCCTGGCGTCCTTCTGTGCTTTTCTTGCACCTTTGTTTTTGGCTTAATTTATGTGGACTAGTTCTTGGTCATGCTGTAAGCAGGAGTAAGCGGGAGTAACAGTGTTTGCGCAATGTTAAGTGAAGCCAACACAGATTAATCATCTGTACAGTTATCCATGTTTTGGCATTACTTAGCATCTTGCAAACCCATGCAAACCTGATTAAAGCCTCTTAAAACTGCTTCAAACACTCTGTCTCCATCAGCCACTGTTCTGCCTAGCAACAAAATAATCAGCCCTACCAAGTCTCGAAAACAGGGTTCTGTACACCATATTTAGAACAATCTACCACTACACCATTTGAGCTGTAGGGATTTCTGATGCTTTTGCAAACATATCATGCAGTAGAGTGTTTCAACATTAGGGAAAATATTCTGTAGAATCAGTCAGGTTTTGTATATATGCATATACACATGTATATGTATGGAGATGCATATATATGGAAAAATATATGCGTAATATATATAGAGATATACATATATAATATATATATATATATATATATATATATATATATATATATTTATATATATATATATATATATATATATATATATATATATATATATATATATATATATATATATATATATATATATATATATATATATATATATATATATATATATATATATATATATATATATATATATATGTGTGTATATATATATATATATATATATATATATATATTTATATATATATATATTTTTTTTATTTTACATTTGTTGACCAGGAAAGTCCATCTGGACATTTTCTACGGAGTCCTGGGGTGAAAAGCTCTGTATACGTACAATACACTAATGTACTACCACAGACTATTAACTATTTAAAATACAGAGATAACACAGTTTTTTAAAATACAGAGATAACACACTTCTAGTTCATAATGGTAAATACACTTCTAGTACATTATGGTAAATTGTAGATTGACAAATTTTGTCTTGCATTTCTTTAGAGTTTTATAGATACAGTATTTTGCAGTAATGCTTTCTTAGGTCAAATTAGGATTTATGACTCGGTGGGAGACTTTGGTTTGTGGCTATGTAAACAATTGTTACTTGTATCCTTGTCTCTACCCAGGGGTATTACAGGAGCATAGCCAACTGTTTTTAAGGTGGGTTTTTATTAGTTTTTTAAATTGTGTAGTGGAGGTGTTGGATGTAAGGGTGGCTGGTAGAGTGTTCCAGACTTTGGAGATGTAGTAGCTAAAAAGAGATTTCCCTGCGTCGTTATATTTGGTCACTTCTAGAAGATTAAGGGTGCTGGGTCTCAAGGTTCTTGCTTTGATGTGGGGTTGTATAATGATGTGGGGATTTTAGCATAGCTTATGTGCTAGTGACAGTTGATTGAGTTGAAATAGCAGAGGGAGTTCTAACTAGTTTAGATTTTTGAGGTTGGTGCAATGATGTGTCCTATATGTGGATGCTGTAGCAAATCTAGCTATCTTATTGTAACAGTTTTCTAGCTTTTTTAGGTCTGATTTATTATATATACTATACACTATATATATATATATATATATATATATATATATATATATATATATATATATGGGTCTACTTTCATAGACCGAACGTACGAATTGCCGACACACAAGTTACCGACCCCAAACAACCGAAAACACACCACACCAACAACTCAAAATCCTGAACACCACAACACCGACACAAAAAACGCCAACTACACATTGCACACAACAACATATCCACTAACCTTGACCTAAACTCTAACCCTAACGTCCGACACTACCGCACACTTACCCAACCCGCACCCTAACCCTAACTCACTTAACCCACCCCTAAATCTCAACACCGTCACTACCGCACACTCACCCTACCTGCACCCTAACCCTAACTCACTTAACCCACCCTAAAACATTCAGCCCGTCACTATCGCACACTCACTCCACCCGCATTCTAACCCTGACACACTTAACACTACCCTACACTGCTCTACGTCACTTCCACACACTTACCTCACCGGAACCCTTAGTCCGACACCACCGCACACTCACCTTTCCCACACCCTATCCTAAAATCCCTCACTATCGTACACTTACCTGTCCGCTCCCCAATCCTAAATCTTTCACTTTCGCACACTTACCGTATCGCGCTCACACGCTGCCGTTGTCGGTCTCTCAGCTGTCGGGATATCGCGTTTTTGGTAACCTACCTGTTCGGTCGTTCCGTCTCGGTCTTCCGTGGCGCTTTGGTCTATGAAAGTAGACCTATATATATATATATATATATATATATATATATGGATTCCTATTACAAGAACGAAAGTTCACTACTTCGAACTTGTTATAGGAAGCCTCACTTCTGCGAAAGTTCACTTTAACGAAAGTGAACTTTTGCGTAAGTGCACTTCACCGAAAACACCGCAGCACAGTGGACGACATAAAAAACAAGCTATGTCCTCCACTATGGTGCGATAGTGGACCTTAGAGTTAGGGCACGGGATAGGGTAAGGGAATAGTTAATAAAGCTATCCCCTTACCCTAACCCATGCCCTAACCCTAAGGTTCGTGACTATCGCACCATAGTGAAGGACATTGCTATCTCCTTCACTGCGCTGCAGTCGTCATGGACCTTAGGGCTAGGGCACTTGTCATGGTAAGGAGATAGCCCTATGGGATATCCCCTTATTATGACCCGTGCCCTAACCCTAAGGTCCATGAGTACTGCACAGAAGTTCAGTACAACACCCGTTAATTGTACTGAACTTCACGTAAGTGCACTTTCGATTAAGTGCACTTTCACTGCAGTGAGCATTCCATGCACTATTTCGAATTAGTGAAAATTCGATCTATTGTATGGAACCCATAAATATATATATATATATATATATATATATATATATATATATATATATATATATATATATATATATATACTTCCAAATCAATTTCCGAACTGGAACATGAATAAAGAAAACCAAGTGGGATTCAAAGGCTTTATTCCACCTTACAGTCTGCCCCACAGACCGGTTTCGCTTTCACGAAGCGTCATCAGTGTGTCATATGATTGTATGGAACCCATAAATATATATATATATATATATATATATATATGCTCATAACATGTAGTGGAGTCATATCTCAAAACATATACCTTTCAACCTCTTAATGCAAGAAATCTGGCCAAAGTCTGTCAAAATGTGGGGACAATGGGTCAAAACTAGGGACCTATTTTAAATATTCCTCTTATAAATGTAGAAAGCTGCTAGAGTAACAGGGTTTGTTTCAGCATACATGTTCTGAAGGATGTGAGGTCTGAAACTGAAATGTAGGTCATCATTTACTGACAGAAATCCTCAGATCATCACAGTGATTTACCAGAGAAATAAAAGTAATGAATGAGCAATAAACCTGGACATTCTGGAACAATCTGGTCAGTCGAGAGGTATGCTCCGAACCCCTTAGTGCAAAGAATCTGGACCAAGCCTGACAAAGAGGGGGGAGAAAGCCATGAAAATAGGGACATATCTGAAATACTGGAGTAGGTAAGCTGACACAGTTGCTGCAGTAACACCCCCCTGTCTGTTCTAACATATATTGACTGAAATAGCACAAGTCCAACACTCAGTTACTTCTCACTAGTTAGTGACTTAAATCCTCACATCATCCCACTGATGTGTCAGAAATACACAACACTTTTGGGGGCCAGACAACGGCACATACTACAAATATCTGGACATAACATCACATTAGGGAAACTACACTGAGCTGCTAACCATGTCACCAAGCACCGTCCAAACTCCAGTCAAACTGAAACAACACTAACCCAAATCCACTATGGGGAATTACACATGTATTTGCAAGTATATCAGGCATTACAGGGATGTAACAGCACTGAAAAACAGACACTAGTGTGAAAGTGCATACCCACAACCAATTTCACCACAGTCACAGTAACATACTGGTAAGCCAAATGAACAGTCAGATAGAAAAGGAGTCATAACACTTATATCTACACCCCTCCCTACATAGGCCAAATAACATTTACACACTACACTGCTACCCAATCCTGACAGTCTGTCAACAATCACCAGAAATACATAGACCTCTCAACTGTACAGAGTCCCACAGAATGTCCATGCTTTGTCCTAATATATAAGGCCTCTTTCACATAACATGTCTGGCATTCTGATACATCACTGGGATGCTATCAGGAATGATGACACTAAATAATGATAAACCATACCTATCAACCTCTTACTGCATGACATCTGGACAAAGCCTGACATATTTGGAGGACAGAGGCCCAAAGCAGGGCATATTTGAAATATTGCTGTTATAAACTGAGAAAGTTTTTGGTGTAACAGGGTTTGTTGTAACATATCTTTTTCTGAGAGATATGAAGTCAGAAACACAAATTGATGTTACCGTTTACTAACTGCAATTCCCAGAGTATATTACTTTTTTTTCAAAGACAAAAAATGTCTGAGGAACATACCAAACATGAGTCCAAACTCTGGTCATTCTGCAGGTAGCCCTACAGTTGAGTGTTATCTCAACCACATAACACTGTCAGACTTAAAATCACACAGAAAATCCATGTCCACACAAATCCTGTTAAACTAGCATTAGTCCAACTGTGTAACAGCAATACTTACATTCTGTCCCTATGTCTGGAACATTCTCCTCCATTTTGTTGGGCTGTCTCCACAGTTTTCATTGTAAGAGATATTTCCAACTACCCTCTGTGATGCTGTTGTTCACATACCTCCATGAAGTCCTCCTCACAGGCAAGGAAAAGGGGCAATGCCCACATGAAGTACTAAATTATAGGAGTGTGTTGCCATGCCATTGGCTATAGGAATAACAACACAGCTGTTCTGCATGCAATTAGCAACTGGGGGACATCGATTGGTGCACAGGCCATCAGCTGCTCATGAGCATTACCTACAAAAGCCAAGCTGCTGCCTATGCAAAATAGCTGTATACCCTACATCTTGGAGTAAGAGAGAGAGAGAGAGACAGACAGACAAACAAACAAACCAACAGAAATCAGGATCAAAACAACTATACTTGGAAAAAAAGTGTCAAACAAGTAAGCATGTAGTGGAATGCAGTAGGGGGTATGTAATAATGGGAAATAAGAAGTTCAGCAAATATGTCTCAACAAGACTTGCTGTACTGATATATTGCTGACCAGAACCTATGACCATAGCATGTGGGTCTATCTGCAGTGACATAGATCACAGCTCAGGTCCCTGAGTCACCCCAGGAAAGGATGGCTCACATATGACTACTACTGGAGTGTGTGTGTTAAACAATACTGACTGTAACACTGCTAAGCCAGATACTGGGATGTTGTAGATATCCATGTTACTTGAGAATACAGCTATGATATACATGTTTGTCTCAGAAATGTGTGAGACCTATACAGGGTATTTGCATAGTAAACTACTTTTGCAGACGTGTGTGTTGAACTGCAAGTGCTATACTGAGCTTATACCATTCAACTGTCCAGTGTTATGCACACTGACCATATGTGCCTCATATTTGTAGTCATTTACTCATAGAGTTGTGTTATGTCTGGCAAATCATTGGCAAATCTGTGAAGACTGACACTACAAAATCTCTTTTTTCTTTTGGCTGTTTCCATTAGGGGTCACCACAATGGATCATCGCTTTCCATTTCTTCCTGTCCTCTTCATCTTGCTCTGTCACACCAACCACCTGCATGTCCTATCTCACCACATCCGGAAACCTTGTCTTAGGCCTTCCTCTTTTCCTCTTACCTGGCAGCTTCATCCTTAGCATCCTTTTCCAAATATACTGAGCATCCCTCCTCAGCACATGTCCAAACCAATATAATCTCACCTCTCTGGCTTTGCCTCCAAACTATCCAACCTGGGCTGACCCTCTAATATACATACTCCTTTTCCTATTCACCCTCATCGCACCCAGAAATCTTAACATCTTTAACTCTATCGCATCCAGCTTTGACTTCTGCCTTTTTGTCAGTGCCACTGTCTCCAACCCATATAACATAGCTGGTCTTACTACCCTCTTGTAGAACTTCCTTTTTACTCTTAATGGTACTCATCTGTCACAAATCTCTCCTGACGCTCTTCTCCACCCACTCCAAACTGCCTGTACTCTCTTCCTCACCTCTGCTCCACACTCATCATTACATTGAACTGTTGATCCCAAGTATTTAAACTCATCCACCTTTGCAAAGTCTCCTGCCTGCATCCTCACCATTCCTCTATCCTCCTTCTCATTCACACACATATATTCTGTCTTAGTCCTGCTGACCTTCATTCCACTCCTCTCTAGTGCATATCTCCACCTCTCCAGGGTCTTCTCAACCTGTTCACTACTCTCACTACAGATCACAATGTCATCTGCAAATATCATAGTCAACAGGGACTCCTGTTTGATTTTGTCTGTCAACCTTTCCATCACCGCTGCAAATAAGAAATGGCTCAGAGCTGATCCCTGATATAATTCCACCTCCACCTTAAATTCATCCATCACTCCCACTGCAGACCTCACTGTTGTTACACTACCCTTGTACATATACTGTACCACTCTTACATATTTCTCTGCCACTCCTGACTTCCTCATACAATACTACAACTCCTCTCTAGGCACCCTGTCAAATGCTTTCTATAAGTCTACAAAGACACAATGCAACTCCTTCTGACCTTCTCTGTACTTCTCCATCAACACTCTCAGAGCAAACATTGCATCTGTAGTGCTATTTCCTGGCATGAAACCTGACTGCTGATCACTAATCACCACCTCCCTTCTTAACCTAGCTTCCACTACTCTTTCCCATAACTTCATACTATGACTGATCAGTGTTATCCCTCTGTAGTTACTACAGCTCTGCACACCACCCTTATTCTTAAAGTCGGTACCCAAACACTATTTCTCCACTCCTCAAGCATTCTCTCATTTTCCAAGATTTCATTAAACAATCTGATTAAAAACTCCACTTCCATTTCTCCTAAACACCTCTGTGCTTCCACAGGCATGCCATCTGGACCAACAGCCTTTCCATTCTTTATCCTCTTCATAACTATCCTTATTTCCACCTTGCTAATCTTTTGCACTTCCTGGTTCACCATACCGACATCATCCAAACTTCTCTCTCTCTCATTTTCTTCATTCATCAGCCCCTCAAAGTACTCTTTCCATCTGCTCAACACACTCTTCTTGTGTGTGAGTATGTTTCCCTCATTATCCTTTATCACCTTTACCTGCTGCACATCTTTCCTAGTTCAGTCCCTCTGTCTAGTCAATTGGTACAGGTCCTTTTCTCCATCCTTAGTGTCCAACCTTTCATACAACTCTTCATATGCCTCACCCTTAGCCTTCACCACCTCTCTCTTTGCTATGCACCTCATCTCCTTATACTCCTGTCTACATTCTTCATTTCTCTGATAACCTCACTTCTTTGCCAACCTCTTTCTCTCTATACTTTACTGTACTTCCTCATTCCACCATCAGGTCTCTTTGCCCTCCTTCTTTTGTCCAGATGTCATACCAAGCTCCTTTCTATCGTCTCCCTTACTATCTCTGCTGTAGTTACCCAGATATTCTGTAACTCTTCACTGCCACTGACTGCCTGTCTTAACTCTTCCCTGAACTCAACCTCGCAATCACCCTTTTTCTGTTTCCACCATTTGATCCTTGATGCTGCCCTCACACTCCTCCTCCACTATTTGATCACCAACGTCATCCCACAGACCAACATTCTATGCTGCCTAACTACACTTCCCCCTGTCACTAGTTTACAGTCTCCAATCTCCTTCAAACTAGCCCTCCTGCATAGGATATAATCCACCTGAGTGCATCTTCCTCCACTCTTGTATGTCACCATATGCTCCTCCCTCTTGTTAAAATACATATTCACCACAGCCATGTCCATCTTTTTTGCAAAATTCACTACCATCTCATCTTCTGCATTCCTTTGCTTAACACCATACCTACCCATCACTTCCTCATCCCCTCTGTTCCCTTCACCAACATGCCCATTGAAATCTGCTCCAATCACCACTCTCAAACCCTTGGGTACAGTCATCACCACTTCATCTAACTCACTCCAAATTTTTTCTTTCTCATCCATCGCACACCCAACTTGTGGAGCATATGCACTATCGACATTCATCATTACACCATCAATTTCCAGCTTCATAAACATCACTCTATCTGACAGTGTTTTCACCTCCAAAAACACTGTTGGCATACTGTTCCTTCAGGATAACCCCTACACCATTTCTCCTCCCATTAACACCATGATAGAACAATTTGGACTTTAATCCAATACACCTAGCCCCCTTCCATCTGGTCTCTTGCACACACACTATATCAACTTTCCTTCTGTTCATCATATCAGCTAGCTCTGTCCCAATACCAGTCATACTGCCAACATTAAAAGTCCCTACCTTCACTACTGCACCCCTAGCCTTTCTCCTTTCTTCCTGCCATATGAGTGTCGGATATCCTCCGGGGTATTTCTGTGAATGCAAAGGCTACTGTGCTATCAAATGACTTAAATGTTTTACACCAATATTAAGAAAGTGTCACTAATTTTGGCCCATCCCTCCCCCCATGTATGTGTGGTATCTTCCAGATATCCTGGTCTAACAGGTTGAGTGGAATGACTGAGTAGCAAGAGTATAACTATAGTGTGCTATACTGACATAGAACAGAAATGTATATCAGGTATTGCCTGTGCACATGTATGTATGAGTAGTTGTACCTGGCCGCCTCATAATAACAGACATGGGATGCAAAACGTCAGGAAAGCTGTACATGTTGTACACATGTGCAATCTTAGTTTCTGTGCATCCATCAGAGTTAGATTTCCACAGCTACTGGTTGTTGCATTGCCCTGACACAGACATGGGTACTAGAATAAGCATGATTATCAGGTTGAAATTAGAGAGGTGTCCAACTGTGTTATGACCTTGTGTCCATGCCTACTACAAACAGCTTTATGACCACCTACATAGCTGTATGGACTCAGCAATACCTTACTTGTAAAACCTGCCTCCACCAAGGAAGAGTAATCCCCCTTGCTGGACAGCAGCAATACACAAACCACAAAATTGGTCGCTATATTGGCTATACAGGGCAAAGTAGGAGCAGGCTCCAACTTGGCAGCAAGTCAACCTTTGTCTGAACTACCATATAAGGTCACAGGTGGATTACTGAAAGGCTAACTATGAGTACAAATTGGACATGTCCACCAAAGGCAATCACAAGGCCATCTTCACATATGTCTGCAATCTCAGAGGCAACAGCCCAACCCACCCTGTAATGATGGTCATGCACACCACATACAAACACTATAGTTAACCTGCTGCAGGTTTAGGGCAAACATCAGCTCCCTGGCTCACCATCAGTATAGGTGGGTATGCACAGCACCCACACCCCTTCCCCTCATCATCAAGAAGCAGGTGCATACTGCCTAATCAAAGTCAATAAAAGCAAGTCTCCATGGGGCCTGCTAACATTCCTGGCTGCATCCTACATGAACTCAGACATATGCTTCCAGTTCCATTACACGCTGTCTGCAAGCAAAGTCTGAGCACCATTGACATCCCATCTGCAAGGAAGATGGCCACTGTCATCCCTCTACATAAATGTGAATGATGAATGGTGGTTTATGCAATGTACTGATCCACATTGGGGGAATGTGCCACATCAGGACCAGGAGTGCAATGCAGGTTCATACTGTGCTGATAGATGACAGGGGTATGATGTGGTTGTAAGTGGTGGCTACTGATAGGCAATGTTGATGTGATGGGTCTGTAAATAACTTTGGCAATGTCTGAGGTCCTGTAATGTTTTTCCCTATTTATGTCTTACAGGTGACATACAGCAGCAGCCAGCATATATTGCAGCTGAAAATGCAGCCATCACCGATGCCATAATCCAACAACATGGGGGTGATGTTCGGCCATAGCCGAAAAAATCTGTGGGAACAGACTGCCCTTTGGGACTACCTTGTCCACAGAGTTAACACTTTGGGCCACCATGGCCGCACATACGATCAGGTCAGGCATCGGGCTACTCATCTGATACGTTATGTCTGGCAAAGGGCTGCTGCCGTGGCCAGGAACCTTACTGCTACAGGTGGGGGTCCAGCCACACAGGCCCAACTTACAGCAACAGAGGAGCTCTTTGCCAACCTTGGGGCAGCCCCCACACAACAGCCAACACAAGAAACACAAGTCATGAAAGTGGGTGGCACCAAGGCAACAGGTGAGGAGCTTCGAGGTAAGGTGACAGTGCACATCAATTTAATCATGTAGCAGTCACACTGTCTTCTATAGAGTATAATGCATATTTCAGTTCAAACTGCATTTTTGGGTGGGGTTTAGTAATACACACAAGTGCACATCTATGGTAAAGGACAGCAAATTGTGTACTATCAGAGCTTGTACTGTGCATGTGCAGAAAAGCAGCATTTATCTTCTACTTATGCCAAATGTGAGTCTGCTGACATTACCTCTCCCCCACAACTACATAGGCCATTCTGGTCTGGATGTGGGACAGCAGCCTGAAGCCGGTGAGAATGGGATTTTCCTGCTGTGGCTCACCAGTACCCCAGGCATGTTAAGGTCATGCATTTGACCATACACACAACTGTTACTCTCAGCCATATTGTGACATCTGCATATTCACTTTTGGTGGGGTTAACTGCATTGCATCACAGTGGTCATCACAGGGGCCTATTTGCAGGAGATGTCACATATCTGTAGCATATCTTACAACCTGTCATTGCAAGAAATCTGGACAAAGACTGACAACATGGGGGGACAAAGGCCCAGAACTTGGGACATATTTTATAAATTAGTGTTATACAGTGCATATAAATGGTGTACATACACCTGTTACAATGCCAGACATTTGTGATATACAAAAATGAGAGTACAATAAAACATTTCTGAACCCTTCCAACCTTTCATGTGACTATAACCTGTACAATTCAATTGTAAAACAAACAAATCTGTTAGGGGAAAAAGTATGACACATCAAAACCTTACAAGAAGCTAGATTCATACGTGTGCACAGGCTGAAGCTAATACTGTGCTGAAGCGGTTTTTGATATAATTACAGCATTACATCTTCTTGGGTACACACCTGCCATCAATTACAGAGACTATTTGATTAACAGCAAATGACAGTCAGCTGCCCTACCAGGATTATCCTAACATTTACTCAGTTGCCTGTTACAGCAACAGCAATAGTTCACATGCAGCTTATGAAGCAGCAGAGGGATCTTATTTGTGAAAGGTATCAGCCCAGAGGAGGGTACACACACATTTTCACAGCATTGCATACACCATGGAGCACAGTGAAGACAGTCATCAAATGAGATGAAAATATAGGCAACAGTGACATTGCAAAGAATTGGACATCCCTCCAGATGTGTGGAAAAGACAAGACCCAAACTGGTCAGGGAGGCTGCCAGGAGACCTACAGCAACACTAAAAGAGTTGCAGGAATCTCTGGCAAGTACTGGTTGTGTACTACATGTGACAACAGTCTGTCATATTGTCCACATATCTGGCCTATGGAGTTGGTTTGGAAGATGGAAGCCTTTTCTCACAAAGAACAACATCCAGGTCTGGTGAATTTCTCAAGAAAAATATATCAGGTGTCCCAAAAGCATGTGGGGAAATGTGTTATGGTGCAATAAGATCAAGGTTGCACCTTTTGGCCACAATACCAAAAGGTTTGTTTGGCAAAATAACAGCACTGTGCATCACCAAAAGAACACCACCCCCATGGTGAAGCATGGAGATGGCAGTGTCCTGCTTTAGGGTTGCTGTTCATAAGCTGGAAGTGGGTCTTTGGCCAAGATGGAGTAGATTAGGAGCAGTTCCAAATATCAGTCCCTTTTTGGCACAAAATCTTCATGTGTCTGCTAGAAAGCTGTAGATGGAGAGGAATCACAACTTTTCCACATGACAATGATCCAAAGCATGCATCTAAATCCAAAAAAGAATGTCTTCACCAGAAGACAATCAATGTTTTGGAATGGCCCAGCAACAGTCCACACTTACATCTAATAGAGAATCTGTGGGGTGCCCTGAAGAGGACTGTGCAGAAGAGATGCCATCACAATCTGACAGAGTTGGAGGGTTTCTGCAAGGGAGAGTGTACAAATATTGCTAAGTTAAGATGTGCCATGCTGATACACACCTTTCCAAAAGGACTGACTGCTGTTATGAAAGCAAAAGGTGCTTTAACAAAGTACTAGTTTAAAGGTGTGCACAGTCATGCAACCAGCCTATTGTATGTATTTCAACTTCTATATGCTACCCCTAGCTGATGTGTGTGTTCTTCAATTGGATTGCATAGGTTATAGAACACATTAAAGGTGGGAAATGTTATCACATGATTTCTGTCGTCTCATGTTATATATCAGACAAATCTGGCATGTTAACAGGGGTATCTACACTTATAATATCCACTGTAAGCTTAGAAGGTTGTTAGTGTAACCGGTTCTGTTGTAACATAAATGTACTGCAGGCTTTGAAGTGTGAAACCTTAAATATGTCATTAATTAGTGACACCAGTCCTCAGATCATCCCAGTAATGTGTCAGACAAACACAGGATTTATGAAGAACAGACCAAAAATGTGAGCCACACGTAGAGATTCAGCGACACTCTGCACAGTTGAGAGGTATGTTCTGTAGGAGTTGACACTGTGATATACAGGTGAACAGCAATTATGTGTACATGGGTGCAGTGTGTGCTGCTTGAAGGCCCATAACCTACTAACTCTGCTCACATATCACAGAGGTGTATATAAGTAGTAACAATAAGTGGAAAGGGCTGCACTGCATGATGTTGAGGACCTGCCTAGGGTGTGTATGTAGTGGTCTGACTGTGTTGTGATTGTCACCAGTTGGCTATTGTGAGGTCTGTGTAATGCCTGTCTGCCACCTCACCTGTATGTGTGCATGTGTGTGTGTGTGTGTGTGTGTGTGTGTGTGTGTGTGTGTGTGTGTGTATGTGTGTGTGTGTGTGTGTGTGTGTGTGTGTGTGTGTGTGTGTGTGTGTGTGTGTGTATGTGTGTGGGTGTGTGTCGCAGCAACCGTTATAGTGCAGGTATTAATTCACATATGTTGTCTTCCCCCCGCAGGTGGACATGGTGGTCATGGTCCCTCCTGCTCAGAATCTGATGTCAGTGTCTCTGCAGACTCTGACAATGATGATGGTCATAGTCAGGCACAGGTAGGGTTGTCAGGGGCTGAATCTGTGTCATCAGTTGGCATCCCACAGTCATTCACAATCTTCCCGCACACAGTCACAATGCCCACACATACCCCATCCCCAGCAGCCACAGATGATGGTCAGTAGGCAGGTGGTGCCATGGAACAGGCTATTGTGGTGACTGTGTCAGGTGTGAGTGTAGACACTGGCCATAGCCAGAGTGCAGGCTAGGACCCACACATGCAGATGGACAGGGGAGCTCGCAGGAGGAGTGCTGCTCATCAAGCCACTGTTTCAAGTGCCACAACAGGTGCCACCAGGCACATGTTTCGAGCTCTCATGGATTCACAGGCACATAGTGAATGCAACACCAGAAAAATACTCAAGGTGTTGGATTCAACTCTTCCTGATTTACATGGTGATATACATGACCTTGTTGAGGCCACATGTCAAAATACTGAGGTCATGAATAGACTGTGGGGAGAGACTTTGACAATCCTTGACTGAGGCATGGCTGTGCTAGAACGTGTGGTGGGAGATGGGCATCAGCCACGTGGATGTAGGTCAGCACCAACATCAGCTGAGAGTCTATGGGGCTGTACACCTTCACACTCCCATAGTGGCAGTGACACCAGCACTACCATAGGGGGTTGCTGTCCACATCACAATGGTGCAGGTACATGGATCCAGCAGGCAGCAGTCACCATCAGGAAGCAGTACTGCATCTGGCCTTGGGCCTGGTGGTGCCAGTGAGACCCCGGGCAGGACCAGTTCCCATGTCTGTGGCCAGAGACAGTGAACTGGACAGCCTGCCTTGTATGGTCCACAGCTGTCCAACATGCCCCTGTGTAAGGCAACCACATTACATGACTGTGTGCATACATACACACACACACACACACACACACACATCTGTATCACATGCAGGTTACCTCCAAACACACACAGCACCTCTGCACAGCCCATCTATAGGATAATACACACACATGATGTCAACCGTATGGCCCAGCCTAGGCCTCTGGCAAACCCACACCACACCCTGTGCATATGATGATACCTGTGCCACATCCTTGTTATCCATAACATCTATGCAGGGACATGCTAATATGGGTCTGATGCACAGGGGAATATAGTACAGTGTAGCTATGTAATACTGTGTAAGGTGCTGCCTGCTTGCATTTGTTATGGGTACACATAAATGTGTATATACCTTATTAGCCATGATGCATTATTGCTGATAGTACCACTGACTGAATGTAATCTGACATGCTGTATTCTGTTTGCGTTCCAGGTGTCTTTGTGTCTGCAGGCTGTGGCCCTGTAGACATAACCAGCATGAAGTATGGCAGATTGGAAATATGCTGACCATTTCATAGTCAAGGTACAGCTTCATATGTATGTTTACCAGGTGTGCATGCATGCAATAGTGTGTGATGGACACTGTTGCCAGACAGTGTGACCTGGCATACATACCCCTTATCACAGACAGGTAGACTTCAGACATGTCACCTCAATGTTGTATAGTACCACAGGCTCATACATATGGAAAAGGTTACTGGAGTACTGTCAGTAGGTCCCTCACAAGCTCAGCCATTAGATTGACCACAACAGATACACCTGTCAGCACCTGTTGCCCCTGCCATTTCTTTCCTACACACTCAATCCTGAGGCAGTTGGTGAGTGCATGCATGGTATGTATGGCAGGTTTGTGGTATGTATTCCTGAGTTCACAGGGTGGAACAGAGAGACACAATTGTATATCCTTCACATACACAGTAAAGACTGACACAGGAGATGTGCATACAGTAACAGAAACACAATTGGCAATAGACAGATTAGTAATCCTACATATTCACTTTAATGTACTGTAGTGTTACATACACATTAAATGCTCCACATAAATTATATGAGTGAGACATTATCCACTACCTCTTATGACATGGAATGTTGTGAATGCCTTCATGGATGGTGAGATAACCCACCAGAAATAGCAACTGGAGTCATTTATTGCTCCTACAAACCTGGACAAGTGATAGGGTAACAGACATTGTATCAGCATGATGTTTCAGTCAGGTATGATATCTGATGCTGACATGTGTGTTACTACACTGTGACCTGTTTGCCAACAATATCACATACATGGCCATTAAGGGACACAGATTGCATATAGGTTGTACACATCTGGATATTCTATAGACATCTGTACAGATGATTGATATGGCCTGTACAATGGATTAAGATGCTGCATGTGAGGCAGATGCCATTAATACGCTATATAAAGTAATGCCATCTGGAGGTAGTAAACAGGTGTAGATGGTGCACAAATTAAAATGGTATAACCCACAGAAGATATGATTCACATCCACACACTTACCAGTATTGAGATTAGAACCCCTATCTATCTAGTTATTATTAGAACCCCTATCTATCTAGTTATTTCTACTACAGTGTTACTCAGTTATAAGACGCACCACAGAGGTTATATGAATTAACTTTGTCCCAAGGTACTTCTAAGGTGAAGGACATCAGCAAGCCTTGTAAACTAGGGTGATGGGAAGTGTACAGGGTGGTACACAACTCAAAATGGTATAACCCCCACATGATATGATTCTCAACCCAAACACACACACACACACACACACACACACACACACACACACACACACACACACACACACACACACACACACACACACACACACACACACACACACAGTTGCTAGTATTGAGATTAGAACCCCATACCTATCAAGTTATTTCTATTAAAGTGTTATGCAGTTATCAGATGCACCACAGAGCTTACATGATTTCACCTTATCCCAAGGTACTTCTAAGGTGAATGACATCAGCAGGCCTTATAAAGTAGGATGATGGGAAGTGCACAGGGTGGTACTCAACTTAAAATGGTATAACCCACCCATGATACAATTTTCAACCCAAACACACACACACACACACACACACACACACACACACACACACACACACACACACACACACACACACACACACACACACACACACACACACACACACACACACACACACACACACACACACACACACACACACACACACACACACACACACACACACAAAATTGCCAGTATTGAGACTAGAATGCCTACCTATCTACTTATTTCTATTATAGTGTTACCCAGTTATCAGATGTACCACAGAACTTATATGATTTTACCTTATCCCAAGGTACTTCTAAGGTAAATTACATCAGCAGACCTTGTAAAGTAGGGTGATGGGGAGTGTATAGGGTGGTACACAACTCAAAATGGTATAACCCACAAACAATCTGATTCTCACCCAAACACACACACTTACTTGCCATTATTGAGATTAGAACCCCTGCCTATCTAGTTATTTTTACTATAGTATTACGCAGTTATCGCGCATGCTATAGACCTTACTGGGCAGACAACTGGCCAAAGGTGGTGATAAGGGGAATGACATCAGCAGGACTGATAAAGCAGGATACTGGGTGGGAACTTATCAAAATACTCCTTCCTACAAACATACACACTTACACAACCACACACACATTTGCCGGATCTGAGAGTAGAACCACTGCTTATCTAGTTATTTTTTACTATAGTATAATGCAGTTATCGTATGTGCTACAGAGCTTACTGGGCTTACAATTACTCAAAGGTGCTGATAAGGGGAATGACATCAGCAAGACTAATAAAGTAGGACACTGGGTGGGAAACTTATCAAAATACTCCTTCCTACAAGCATACACACTTGCACACACACTTATACACCCACACACATATTTGCCAGATCTGAGAGTAGAATCCCTGCCTATCTAGTTATTTGTACTATAGTATAATGGAATTATCACACAAACTACAGAGCTTACTGGGCTGACAACTGGCCCAAGATGCTGATAAGGGTAATGAAATCAGCAGGACTGATAAAGTAGGGTACTGGGTGGAAACATATCAAAAAACTTCTTCCTACATACTTACATATTTACACATCTGCAGACACATTTGCCAGATCTGAAAGTAGAACCCCTGCCTATCTAGTTATTTGTACTATAGTGTTATGCAGTCATTGCACACACTACAGAGCTTACTGGGCTGACAACCGGACAAAGGCGCTGATAAGGGGAATGACATCAATAGGACTGATAAAGTGGGGCACTGGGAAGTGTGGGTGGGAATGGCCTAAAACTGTTTCACCAAAAACAAACACACACTTCCTCACTCTTGCACACACCTACCCACACACACCTGCCAGTATTGAGATTAACGCCTCAACCTGTCTAGTTATTTGTACTATAGTGTTACACAATTATTGCACATGCGACAGAGCTTATAGGGGTGATAGGTGTCTAATGGTACTTCTAAGGGGAATGACAGCTGCAGATGTTGTGAAGTAGGGTAATGTGAAGTATACTGAGTGGAAATAGTCTCCTAATACTTAAACCTATGGACACACACACACAGGCAGGTGAAGTGATATTATAACCCCACCCTTAGTACTATTACACAATGGGGCTCACCTTTTATGCTGGCACGCACAACTGTTTGAACTGGTATGCCACTGTCCACAGTAGGACATCACTGTATGCCATTCAGGGTATCCGTGTGTGTGACTCACTCTGTCTGTATCTCCCTGTGTGTCTCTCACTCTCTCTCTCACTGTCTGTCTCTCACTTCCCCACATCTATGTGTGTGCATGCTTGACATATGTTGTTATCTGTTGCCCATATATTTGTCTTTGCATCACATGGAACAGATGCAGATATGTTACATATGGGCCACCTAGAGCTAGCTGAGGGTAATCCTGTCTGAGGTATGTGTGTAGAGACAGTTAAGTTGTACATAGTTGTCTGTATGCACAGACATAAATACACAATACAGTCATATAGTCCGATGTGGGTTCCAACATGTCCTGTGATTCTCTAAGTGTAGGAGTATGCCCAGTGTGACCTTCTATAGTTAGAGTGGGACTCCATTCCAGAGATAAGTGTACTCCGGTCCAGGGTTTTGTGCGCTATAGCCATACCTCTCAGGAGTACACAGGACTTTCCTCAGGGTACTGGGTTTGCTTAGCAGACATTTTTTCTGACATATCTGTAGTCTGACACTGCAATGTATTGTGTCATTACCTAGTGGCAGACATCCTCAGATCACCACAGTGCTTTACCAGAGGAATACTAGTTGTATGATGCATAGACAAATATTATGAGACCAGCTATGTACATTCTTGCCCAACAAGGCCAGTTGTGAGGTGTGGCTACAGCCAGTTGAGTGATGACTCATGGTGTAAACAGTCCAGCAACTTGGTGATATACTGGTTGGTGATCTCCTGCTTGTGTGGTATCTTTCTAACCTGAGATGTCATATCCTGTTGTGGCCATACCTCTCACCTCTACATTTTTTGGCAGATTGTCCAGGTGTTTGGCTAGAGGTTTCGTCCACTCTACATAAACTTGTGTTTTTATGGCAAGTTAGTTAGACATAATTGATGAGTGATGTTACAAAATAATGATAGACATTACTGTTTGAGACTATATAACTTTCAGACAATTCCCACTACTGCAAACCCCTCACCCCACAAACTTTCTCAGTATGTAAGGGCAATATTTACAACACATGCCTATCATTGTGCCTTTGTTCCACTTTTATTTCTGCCCTTGTCCAGCTGTTTTGCTGTCAGAGGTTGGAAGTTATGGGTGTGGGTACAGAGTGCATTCTGCTGTGCAGGCATGTCCATTATATGTAAAAGCAAACTTAAAAAAAAGAATTATTGAAAATAATCACTGGCCACAGTACCAGCACTATATTCACAAAAGCCTTAGCACCTCGGCACCAAGCCTTCTAGAAGTCCATTGTATGTGTAGCATATTTCACATAGCACTGTGACTTCCAGGTATGTCAGTGACAGAGCAGTAGGTGTCACTGACATGCATAATAGTTGGCAATGCAGTTATCTGCACATGGCCCTGTCAAAGACAGCACTATACCTAGGGCACTACAAGACGACAGCCAGGAGAATGTGCTGGCCAGATCCTGACAGTATTAAACACACATGCACATAGCTCATAGACCCCTGCAAATCGTGGACATGCAACATGTTTTCATGTGTACTGGGGCAGCCCTGCCAATATGTGCTATGCTACTATTTCCCTGCAAACATACATGCTACTGCATTTCTGTGGGTATTTGGGGGGGGCAGACCTCTCAACTGTACACATTTGCACAGACTGTGCTGATATTTACTGTACCTTTTGGTTCCATTTACCATATTATTGTGCCCTGTCTTGGGGACTAGAGGCATATCATTAAAGACCACAGGTCAGATTATAATGGCATACATTTGAGTTTCAGACTTCTTATCCTTCATAGCCTTACTGCAACTGCGAGACCTGATGTGCCATCACTGTGTGAGTCTGTAGGGGGGTAATTCAATATTGCCACCATTTGTGGGCCTTTACCACACATTTCTCTCTGGATTTCTACAGCTGACTTGCTGTGTGAGTCTGAGGGGTGGGTATTGGACCCCCACACTGACATCCATGCCTGTGACCTATGACCCCCAAGTTAGTTGGCCCCACACATATATTGCAGTGGGATTTGCCACCTTGGGTACTACTGCATAGTGTGGGGAGGCTAGTATTGGACAGACATTTCCTGGTGTCCCACATAGTTGTCAGTTGTCTGCTGCTATCCCAGTAGGCCACCCCATTCCCTTGCATTCATGCAGCATTACCATAGTTATGCTACCAAAACATATTAATCATTTCATTTATTGTTAAGAAGACTGACTCAGCTTGTGCCTGCGGCAGTTGTAAGGACAGTGCTTGAGGGCCGCCTATGTTGGATGCACACAGTACACTGCCTATATATGGTAAGTTACAGTTAATGTGATGTGTGAGTCATCTATTTTACTGTGTGTGTGAGTCAGAGTGAGGTGTCAGACCCTGGGTCTCTGCAGTGTCAGTGTGTGTGCTGTACATTGCCTCCTTGCCAAAGCCTGAGCATACTGGACACGCCTCCATCTGCCTACAGGAGCAGGCTCAGGGGCCGCCTCCTTTGAGTCCCTTTATGCCTGTGGGGACCTTGGCAATGGCGGTGGGCTGTGTGGCCCTTTCCTCATGCTGTTTCTGTTGCAGCTGTTTCCACAGAATCATATTGTGTAGCATGGCACATACTATGAATGTGTGTGCACATGTGGCTAGAGAGCACTGCAAGGGTCCACCAGATATGTCAAGGTAGTGGAACCGTGACTTGAGCATTGCAAATACACACTCTATAATGATCCTGGTTTGTGCGTGTGCTCATTATGGCATTCTTGAGTGGGTGTGTGTGTATTTCTGATGGGTGTCATCATCCACAGCTCCAGTGCATAGCCAGCATCCCCCACCAGATGGCCATACAGGATGTCCCCACTGGCAAATGCCTGGTACAGCTGTGATGAATGCCAGATGTGGGAGTCGTGATAGTTTCCAGAGCTGCCAGCGCACACATTCATGATAATGCCCTGGGCATTGCACATGACCTGGCAGTTAATGGAGGGGAAGTCCTTGTGGTTTATGTAGACCCTACCCTGTTCACTAGGTAGTTTGTTGATGTGGATGTGTGTGCAGTCTATTGCACCCAGTACCTTTGGGCATTCTGCTACATGGTGGAAGAGATGCATATTGCTGGTCCTCTCCTCACAGGTGTTAGGGAAGTAAATGCGGTTACCGACATGTGGTAGGATGGCGTCCAGGAATTAGTGGAGTACCTTGGATGCAAATGCCTTTGAGACCCCTATGATGTTCCCAGTAGCTCTTTGGAAAGTACCTGTAGCTAGTATTCTTAAAGCTACACATACCTTGGTATCCACTGGGATGGGTTCCCTTCTGTTGGTTGTAGCTCTGAGTTGAGGCTGGCACAGCCCAGTGATTTGCTGAAGTATTTCTCTGTCCACCCTGTACAGCTCTACTATCTCCAGATCATGTAGCCCCTGGTAGGTTACCCTGGGTCTGAACACTCTTCTCCTCCTCCTTGGTCTGTGGTGGTTGTCAGAATTATCCCTCCTCACCACCCTCAGTCTCTAGCACATTCTGATGGATCAAAGAAATGTCAACCCCTAACTTTTTTTGGTTAAAATTCCCCCGTATATGTACACCAATGGTGCAGAGTGTGTGGGAAAAAATAGACTCTAAGGTGTTGCCATGGTTTATACTGTTGTGCTGCAGATGCTGCCTGTATGATTGGCTGACTATGATGCATTCCACCTGCCAGCTATGTTATTTGTACTTGATTGCTTTAATTCTGCTATTTCTTTTATTTTTTATTTTTCCTCTTCCCATTTCCATGCTTTTTAAGCCTTGAGGCGTGCCGCACAAACCCGGTGCCCAAATGTAAACAGTCCTGCTATTTTTTTTTTTTTTTTTTTTTTATTTTAGACCCAGTGTGCCATGCAAACCCATTTAGCTAATGTAAACACTGAGAAATGGCCCTCCCTGGATGCGAACATGCTCTTCATTTTATGGAATAAGTCAATATAGCCTCAGACACACACCATTGCTTGGCTGTACTTAGCTAAGCTTATCTGGGAGCCATGGAGCTCCGATGTGCTTAAAGCAAGCATGACACAGCCCCTTTTCATGTCAGGTGCTTATTCTGCCTACATGATCATGTTATAGTACCTACACGGTTAGGTGCAGTTTAGCACTTAGAATATTTTTGTGAGTCAGTAAATTTCCCCTCATTTGCATACCCCACTGCCTTAGTCCATAGCTACTGCACTAACACAGAGCCTCAGAGCCTTTCCCCTTAACAACCACTGTTCCCTGGTATTGTATTGATTCTGCATGCCATAGACTGTAATGGCAAAATGCAGATTTCCCTTAAAATTGTGTTTTCACATTTTTTTTTATTTTCTGCACGATCCTGTTTGCGCGCTGCTGCCCTATGCTTAAACAGCCGAGATCGGCCAAAAAAATTTTTTTTTTAAATTGAAACATTTTCCATAACAATGGCCATATATTTGACCATTGGCATGCCTAAAGATTATAATACATTCTTTTATTTGAGCTGTCATGCCTCCGTGTTAATTTTTGCAGAAATGTATTCGGCTAGTAGCACTATTCTTGCACGGATGCCTGCCTGTTTGCTGAATCACTAATTCACCTCATTTGCATGGTTTTCACCAGCAAATGAGGTAATTAGCATTATGTAGTGGTGTCCATGCAAGAATAGTGTAGGCAGGCACGTGCACATCAGAACAGTAGTTTACTGGATTGCTCGGCGGCCATATTCCATGCAGGAATGGCTACATTGTTCCTGCATGGACATTTCCGTTTATTGAATCAAACTGAGTGTCTGTGAATGCAGGTATCAGATTTTTAAGATGAGTGGTAAGATTAGTGGCAGTTAGGCCAACATGGCTGAACTAGGACCTCACCATCATGGTCATGGCTAGCCCAGAATCTAAACATTAGCAAATTAAGTACTTTGAACTAAAACTCTGATGTCTTATGATAAAACAATTCTGCAGTATAAAAACAGAAGTAGCAGAATGTCCACACTTTACACCAAGGGCATGAGGTCAATTCCAAGGAGGGAAGAGCTTGCCAGCAGCAGCACTTAAGTTGTATTGACCTGTAAATAGTGTGCATGCTTAGGTGTACTGAAACCTGGAAATCGCTACTCCATTTAAGGCATATAATAGTAGCCAGACCTGCAACATTCAATAGCTTCACTCACAAATTAGAGGAAGTAACTCATACAACTGATTACAAAGCAAGTTGTTTGAATAGCAATATTTCACTAACAGCGGGCTCAGTAACATGCTCTGGAATATGCACTGAGCACACAATTCATTGTGCTTGATGGACGTCTCTTGGCAGCTGACTTTTTACTATAGAGTAGGCTCATTTAAGTGATGAATTCAGTCAATAGAGTCCAATGAAAGCAAAAACTTTGTAGTTAGTGTAAATACTTACATGGCAAACACACCATAACTCGGTTGGCCTGGGATTATGAGCAGTGGGATAAGATAAATTAAAAATGGCACCCAAGTTAGAAGGGATGCTAAGTAACCACTGGGAAAAAGTTGGGGCAGGGCAGGGATAAGGTCAAGCTGTTGGATGAGAGAGTTGATAGACAGAGAGAGAAATGAAAGGGATGCATGAGGAAAAACAGAGAGACGAGCTGCGAGAGGTAGACCATTTCACAAAAAAAGAAAAACTTTGGAAGGTTGTGAATAACAGGTTTTGCATTGTTATACATTTTCTGAGGTATGTGACTTCAATCTTTGTGATGGTATCCCACAATTTTAGTGGAGTGGGCGGGACTACATGATTATACATTCAAAATTTATGTTACTCGGTGCCCTGATTTTCGCCCAGTTGTACATACTTTTCATGACCTTTTGTCTAAATTTTTGATATTTCCAGGTTGAGAGGTATAACAAGCACTTACACACACACACATGTGCACACACGCACACATAGAAGCATGTGCTCATACGAACACACACGCACACACAGGCGCACACGCACAGGCACACACACACACACACACACACACGCGCACACGCGCACACACACACACACACACACACACACACACACACACACACACACACACAAGCACACACACACACACACACACACACACACACACACACACACACACACACACACCATAATGAGGGAGTGCAATATTGTTTCAGTATTGATTTACTGTCAAAATGTTTATGCATTGATTAGTATCCTGATAAATTTAGAATAATCACATACAGTATGAATGCTAAACAGTTAACATTAAAAGTTTGCAGCATATTCTGACTATTTAGGCTTCACTGCAAACATTTGAAGGCCACAGAACCCCCCCCCCCACACACACACACACAAAGGAGACTGGCCGTTACATATTTGAAAATGACCAATGAGCTATATCTGGGTCAAGAAGAAAAGGAAAGTATTTATATAACACTCTATAACCCATTCCATTTGTATTCATGTAATGTTATTTAACTCCTTACATTTGTATTTATACAATACTCTATAACCCATTCCATTAATCTAGTGCGATCAGATGAAAACTACTTTGCATGGCTCCCATCCATGGAAAGTCAGGCCCCAGTAACAGGGAGCATGAGCAATGAGTGACAACTTAAGAAATTAAGGCAAATAATGAAGTTTTAATGTAAAATCTGAAGGCAGAGGATTTTTTTGAAATGTCAGATAAACAGTCAAGGAATGTCAGGAAATGTTTGCTTCATTTATAAAAGTGTGTATCATTGCAGTGTGTATCATTGCAGTATTGCATACATGAACAATATTCTGCATTTATGGTTAATGTTTTTTGTTAGTCATGCTAAATATTTAAAATTAATGCAAAATATTGGCTACTTTAAGTAATACCTGATATGTTTTATTGCATTTGAATTAACACAACCACTGCATTTCACATAACGATGTTGAACTATTTTGCTTTTCTTGTTGGTATAATGATGTTTTATCACTGGACTTTCATAAATGTCAATGGTTATGTTTGAATTTTCCTATGGTGAGGCATCTAAGACATCCTCACATATTTAAAGTTCAGTGACATTACTACCTGAATGCAAAATTTCTTAGACTTTTAGGAACAAAGAATGATTTAACCAATAAAATCTACACTTTAAAGTATACACATTGAGGGATTTGGATGGGAAGCCTATAGTTTACGAAATTAGATTATTACCAATACAACATTGCCATTGTGAAATACTGCTCAGCTTTCATGAAAACAGAAAGTGCTGAGTGTTTTCTGATCTTGTTTTATACATTTCTTTATACATTTATACATCTGTTTACCAGGGAAGTAGGTTGGGCTTGTATATCACCTAGGCATAAGACTAACACAACAATATCAGGTACTAATTTGGGAAAGTGCTGCACCCCCCCCCCCCCACACACACACGCACACATACACACACACACACACACACTGCAATACTTTCCCTGGTAAGGTCAGACCACAAAATGGACTCCTTTGAAGTTAAAATAAAACCTGGCCCAAAGCTAAACATGGAATATTCAGGAACTATTCTAAGGCTAACCTCCTGCTATTAAGTGAGAACCTGGCAAACTTTCAAGACCCCATAAAACATGAGAACACTGCTGCCTATGCAGAACTGTTCACAGACACCCTGTACAAGCATGCTAATAGCTGCATAGAGGCACCTGTCCCCACCAGGAAGAACTATAGAACTAACTCAAAAAATAAGCCACCCTGGTGGAATCACAAAATCAGTAGGCTGTATAACAGGAGGAAGAAACTCATGGCAAAAATTGGGAGGTGTAACACCTAGCAGGATAAAAGCACTCTCATCAAACTAAACAAACAATTCAGAGGACAAATAAAGTCCACCAAAGCCAAATGTGAGGTACATTTGGCTTCCCAGGCCAAGGACAACCACAAACCAGTATTTAACTATGTCTGCAACCTCAAAGACAATACACAATTGTATGCAGAGCTCATTGTAAATGGAGCCACCTATACTGAGCCAGAACATATAGCAAACCTACTGGCCGATAAATTCAGCTCCAACTTTACCCCTCTCTCCCCCTCAACCTTCCCTCAGGAAATATCATCAAATATAACTCCCTCTACTATCACTAGGAAACAGGTCCTTAATGCTCTCACTAAGACCAAGAACACTGCATCAATGGGCCCAGACAATATCCCAGGATGCCTTCTAAATAGCACAAAACATGACCTATCAGGGCCTCAAGAATTACTATTTAACTGTAGCCTCCAAACAGGCTTTGACCCTCATGAAGGAGAAAGCCATGGAAAGAATTATCATTGAGATGATCAGTAGAGATATAGTAAACCTCCAGACACTGGACCCAACCCAGTTTGGTTTCCTCAAGGGCAGATTATTCCTACTCAACCTGGTCGACTTCTTTGAAAAGTTCATCAAAACAATGGATGAAGGCAAAATCATTCACACTGTCTACCTTACCTTGACCTGGCAAGGGCATTTGAAACAATATCCCACTCGGGCTTTGTTGAAAAACTCAAGAGGTTAGGTACAAACCCATATGTCACCCAATGGATAGCCAACTGGCTCACAGACAGGACCCAGGAAGTTAGAATTGGGGAGTCTACCTCTACAAAGAGGCCAGTCACAAGTGGAGTCCCTCAGGGATCAGTCCTTAGACTACTCTTTTTTGGCATTTACCTCTCAGACATCAAGGCCAATGTCAGTGGTCTCTGGCTGGCTAAATTACAGCTGATGATTGCAAATTAGGAGCTGGCATTGAATCTCACACTGACACAAAGGTTTTCCAGGAGGGGCTGACACAGACAAACAACTGGTGTCAGAGCCATGGACTAAAACTATGTGCCAAGAAGTCCATAATAGTATCCTTTGTGAAATCATCCATCCCTGTTAACTAGCATATTGACAACACATCCCTTAGAGTTGCCACAGTAGTCAGGGGCTTAGGGACACACATAGATAGTAATCTAGCTTTTGACCACCTTGTATCAGTAGTGGTGAGGAAATCATTCTATGTTGTGCAACTTATAAATAAAGGTATGACATCTAAGTCCAAGGAAGTCATTGTGACACTGTATTCAGCATTCGTCAGACCTATTATTAAATACAGTACCCCCTTTGATATGTACCTAACCAGGCACATCCAACAATTCTTCACGAAAACAACACAGGGCATGAGTAAAATGTCCTATGCAGAATGCCTCAAGGCCCTATCCCTGTATTCTGTCTCCTACAGGCTTTTGAGGAGAGATCTATGTTCTATGCTTGGCATACAGGGTATTGTCAGACCCCCACTCTGATGGACCTCCTGCATATCCACAAAACAAACAGCACCAGAATTACCCATTCTAAAGACTTAAACCTTGCCTATGATATAAATAGGACCAGCTGGAGAGAAAGGTATGTATCCCAGAGACTACCCTGTCTATGGAACAGGCTCCCCATCCATGTGAAGCAGAGTTCCTCCCTAATCAAATTCAAGTGCAACTTGGGCAATTGGATGGGAAACCAGAAATCCATCCTTGGTTTGGCACCTATATCTCTAATGGGCACAGGTAACCTGTAAATGGTTCATCTCCCAGGCCCATGTTTACACTTATCAAGGGTATCAGAACTTGTCAGACATTTGGGAATGCATGGCTAGGCTTTAAAAGGCCCTTGTGGTCATTAGCCTAGTCAATACATATGAACCTATGAGCCAAGAAACACAACAAAAATGTGACACATTATAGTATATCACATGGTACATTAATTGACATGGAACAAAGAAAAGTAGGTCAAAACTAGTGCCAGCAATCAGTAAATATGACATGTATTACAATAACATACCCCCTAGAAGTATAAAATGAATGTAATACAATTTAACAGATAATATTTACAGTAAGAAAATGGTCCTGGGGTAATTAAACTCATGATTGCTGCTTGACCTAGGTTTATCTGGATATACTAATTAAACTGTAAGCCAACCTGCCAGACATGAAATTAGAGCACAAACAACAGCTGTAAAAGTATGGTTAAGGTACTTGAAATTACTTAGAAAGAAAAAAACTTTCAAGTGTTATCCATTGAAATGTCAGCAGCTGGAATATTTAATTTACATAGAAGGCATTTCAATAACTGTAAGGCACTGCTGTAATTATTCACCTTCTGTATCATCAGTCTGTTGTTTTCTAGCATGTATGTAGGGAAAGATTATTTTGTGACACCTATTGCCAGGTGCTTATTTTCTACTATGTATGTATGTAAGGAAAGATTATTTTGTGACACCTATTGCCAGGTGCTTATTTTCTACTATGTATGTATGTAAGGAAAGATTATTTTGTGACACCTATTGCCAGGTGTTTATTTTCTAGTATGTTATGTATGTAAGGAAAGATTATTTTGTGACACCTATTGCCAGGTGTTTATTTTCTACTATGCATGCTTGTAAGGAAAGATTACTTTGGGACACCTATTGCCAGGTGTTTATTTCCTGGTCAGTATGTATGTAAGGAAAGATTACTTTGTGATATCTATAATCGGGCTCTTGTTTGGTTCTAGTGTGAAATGCTGTCTTCATAAACTATAGCATTCCAAAAGGACAAAAAAAGATGCCCAAAACCCAGTGTGAAAAACTACTTTTTTCTTGTTTTTTTTTTTTTTTTCAAAAGCGCAAGCCCGCCTGCACCCACCTGATGTGGATAGCCAATCCCCTATACACATGAAATTATATATATCAACTCCATGGTACCACCGACTCAAAGAAGGGAGAACTCTCCCTAGAGAAGTGTATCCTACACCAACAATGATTTTCTATGGGAAACAGCATTTGGTGGTATGCTGTTCATGTAATTTTTAGTGGGCTATGGACATTCAAGCAATTTCACTGTGAGTATGTGTAGAAGAGCCCTGTTGGTTTTCTGGCATGTATGTAAGGAAAGATTACTCTATAACTCTCAAGTAAATACCACATTCTCAACATAGTGATTAAAAGTGTTGCTATTAAACCATCTTCACCCATGCATACCCACACAGATACAGCACTTATTAACTTCAGACAATTTCAATATGTTATACAAATATCTATCTATCTATCTATATATATATATATATATATATATATATATATATATATATATATATATATATATATATTTTACATTTGTTTACCGGGATGGTCCAAGTGGACACAGGTCCATTTTTAGCGCAGGGCCGGGGAAAAAAGCTCCTCAGAATAAAGACATTTTTTTACACAAAGCATTTAAAGTACAGTACAGATAAAGAAAACATTTCAAACAATATGATAAAGCATTAATACAGTTAACTAGAGTAAGAGATGATATATACAGTATGCAATACAGCATTTTAAAACAGTTATGTTAAAAATACAGTATATGACAGTAGGAAGTAACAGTCTATATACAGGGGAATATATACAGCAATAAAATGACAAGTATGCATGTTCCATTAGCAAGTAACTGAAACCCTAATAAGTACTATACACTTTCAGTAGGCCAAATTTGAAGTGTGGTATGTAACTGGTGAAGTAGGGGGGGGCTTAAGTAATACAAGGTCATTACCATTTATTCATAAGGCATGATTTAAGTGAGTTTTTAAAGTCAGAAAAGGTGGAGGCAAAAGTCAGAGTAGGAAGATTATTCCAGGTTCTAGCTATGCAGTGGGAGAATAGTGCTATACAAATATATATATATATATATTTATATATATATATATATATATATATATATACATATATATATATATATATATATATATATATATACATATATGTGTGTGTGTGTGTGTGTGTGTGTGTATATACACATATATCTGTATGTATATATATATATATATATATATATATATATATATATATATATATATATATATGGGTACCTATCAGTTCACCGACAGTTCAGAATATCGAGACTCATCTTGACGCCAAATCATCGACAGTTCATAACATCGACGTTTCAGGTAAGCGATCTTTCCCCTTACAGGACCCATGGTAGCACTCGTTTCTCTGTTACAACGGGTAAGGTTTACGTCATTCTTTACAATTTACCCTGACAGCGTTGTCCTTACCTTCGTAATAGTGAAACGAGTGCTACCATGGGTCCTGTAAGGGGGAAGATCGCTTACTTGAAACGTCGATGTTGTGAACTGTCGATGATTTGGCATCGAAGATGTGAGTGTCGATGTTCTGAACTGTCGGTGAACTGATAGGTACCCATATCTATCTATCCATATATATATATATATATATATATATATATATATATATATATATATATATATATATATATATATATATATATATATATATATATATATATATATATATATATATATATATATATATATATTGATAAACAGATAGATAGATATTTATATAGGTTCATAGGTTCATAGGATGACAGGATGACTAGGCTATTGGCTTGGAGGGCCTTATAAGCGTAGCCAAGAATTTTGCCCATGTTCCCTCAAAGTCAGCACCTGTTTCCCCTGTCCAGCAGGGACACAGGTGGGATCCCAGGGGTGTATTTTATGTTTCCCCTCCTGTCCAGGTTCCTCTTAAAGAGGGCTAGAGAGGTACTCTGCTTGATAATATATCTGTAGCGTGTCATGTTTTCAGCACTAATTTTCAGTTATTCATTAGTATTTCACTCATCTTAGAGGTTGCAAAGGATTAAACCAAGTGCAATTTCAATGCATTTTTTCTCTGAGCAAATAAAATTGACCTTGCTAGGAAGAAAACAAAAGTGTAGTGACTAATCATATGACTGTCTACATTTTTAGATCTGGATTTTCACTTACTCTGTAATTAGTTTCATTCCTCACCTGTGCCCAAGGCCATGCCAATTTTAAATGAATGCTGCTAATGATTGCGCTCATACCTTTTTTGACATGGTGTTATGATGTAGGTGATATACTGATTATACTGATATTTGACAGAACTCATATCTACATGGTGAGCAGCTTCCTGATTCTTGGCCTGCTTTTTGTAGTGCAATAAATATCTCATCAAAGGTCTTGCATTCTTGGAGAGGGAGTGTTTTTACCTAGAAGGCTCCAAACAAGATAGTCTACTGCAGTGTGAAATATTACTCAGACTAAAAGTAAGCAAATGCAGCTAGGTAGGAAACTTGTTCCACATCTCCGTACAGCATTTAAAAGAAGGCCTGCATTTTCTTATTGTGAGAAACAGGTAGATAAGTTGTCATGTTGGCCATTCCTTGTAGCATATGTGGTACTACATTTAATAAAAACTGCCATTCAGTGTATGTACAGCACATCAGTTATATTTAGTGTCTACTGAAACATTTATCATTCATATTTTTGTTTTGACCCAGAGCTGTACTAAACTGTTCAAGTTATAGAGCTTGAAGAAACACCAGCTACTTTCATACAGTGGCAGATTAAGTGCAACTTGGGCCCTGGGCAGTTTTCAAACCATGCATCCCCCCATGCACACACACATTTTTAGAACCATGCATAAATGTTTATATTCTTTTGTATTGTTTGGATTCACCCTCTCTATTTAAGATCATTTGAACTGTTGTCATTATATTCCACCAGTGTCTATGTCTATGAAGTAAAGCCAATTGACTATATATACTTCAAATGTGTGATTGGGACAAACAAAGCATGTCCATAATAAAGTATCACAACGCGTTACATATAAATGCATACTACTCCTTAAAAGCCAGACTAAGGAGTTTTTAACCTGATCATGACAGCAAGAGTCAGCTATTCTCATCGACGAACAGTACTCGTACCCATCAATTATGCACAATTGTTGGCTGTGTACACCTCAGATCATTAGTGCTGGCAAAACAAAAGTTATTTCACATAAATGTACACAATTTCTGCAAAGATAGCTGGCTTAAACTTAACAAACAAGAAAATACCTCTCAACTTCTTGTTACAGAAATCAGTGACAAAGACAAAAAAAAACAGGGACAAAAACCTAGAATCAGAGATACATTTATCTTAGATACTTAGAAGCTGCTAGCATATTTTTTGCATTAGCTAGCATTTTCTAAAATATATGAAGTATGAAACTCATATCTCTGTCATTATTTAGTGACTGCAATCCTCAATGATTTGCCAGAAACTACAGATTTTAATTTGTTTGTGGGAGGCCACTTTATTAATAGTAATTGCATTCAACATGACATTTATACAGCAAATGTTTAAAATATTTAAAAAACAATCAACACTGAATAATAACAAAAGAACTGAATCAACATACATCTTCAATGTTGTAAAGTTAAGAATCAAAAGAAAGACTGGGTTGTTAATGTATCAACAGAAAGAATACTCTATAACTGTATACATTAATAAACATCATAACTTATAGAAAAAGAAGGAAAGAAAGAAAGAAAGAAACAAACAAAGAAAGAAAGAAAGAGAAAAAGGAAAAAAATAGCAAAAGATAGAACATGGTAAAGGGAAGAGGGAAAGAGGGCCTTTCTTTTCATATTATAGAGCTTAATTTCTTTCTGTTTATTTTATCTTTATTTATCCTTTGTTGACCAGGTTAGTCCAACTAGGCTAGTGGCTTCTTTTAAGGGGAGACCTTGGGTGATATTTATTCTACTAGGGGAAATTTGGCCGAGGCATTGGAGAACTTCCATGCTCATTTTGATAGGTGCCATGAGACTTTTTACATACTCCTGAGCTATTACCAACACAAGCAGGTAAGGACCTTAGTTTAACATCCCATCCAAAGGATGACACACTCATAATCACTCAATCATTAAGGAGAAATGCCAGCATCTAATGTTTGTTTTAGTCCAGCTATAAAGATTTTCCACACACTATCAACATTTCTTATATGAATAACATTACTAGTTTCATATCTGCGTGATGAAGTAGCATCTGAGTTGCCAGACAATAAAAATCCCTTTTTGATAAGGCAAGGATATAGCCCTTTAATTGAAACAGAAGAGAAGGATTTTCATGCAATGTGTGTTTCAGCACTGCTGAATGCTGCATTCACCAAGAATTCCAGGATTCCCAGTATTTATTAAGAGTAGAACAGAAGCCTGCTCATAGTGTAGCTTTACAGCATGACAAGAATAACCCTAATCTACTCTGCCACTGCTCCATGAGATAATGCCATAATTGAAGGACAGGAAGGCAATCCCAACATTTATGGTGAGTAGAGAGTTTCATCATCCCACAGCCAGAGCACTTAATATCATAAGTGAATCCTTTAAGAACACTCACTGTTGGACAATAACTATTGTAGACGAAATGAACATTTCTTTTTCAAAAATATAGAGGCACATCTAAGTTTACTTACTTTCTTTAAAACAAGCGCCTGAAAGAAATGAAAACGAAAAGGGAAAAGAAAGCGAAAGACAGAAGATGGTAAAGGGGAAGAGGAAGGGGGATTCTTTTCATGTTATAGAGGGTACTTTATTTCTATTTATTTTATTTTTATTTATCCTTTGTTGACCGGGTTAGTCCAAATAGGTTAGTGGCCTCTTTTAAAGCGGGAGAGCCTTCAGTTACTTTATACTGCCATGTTTTAACATTGCGTTTAACTATAGTCTGATATTTAATTATCATGATAGTACAGAAATTGGATGAGTTTAGGTTAACTGAGGAGCAATATGGGTACTGCAATTATCTAACAGTTCCTTTCAGATGGGTTAGATTCTGATGAAAATGATTAAAAAGGGGGATCCGAATAACATATACCTCAGCCTTAAAACTTTCCAGATGGGGGTTTTAGGCAAGCTCTGTGTCTGTTGAAGATGTTTGAAACTAGTGGCAACTTACCTGTAAGCAGGAAAAATACACAACATTCCATTTTATGCCAATGTGGTCCCATTCATGGTCATCAAAGGGGATCCTGCTACTAAGAAAATTTTTTTTTCCCATAATGGAATAGCTAAGCCCCATATGGAACACTGAGTAAAATAACAGAGGTAGCCTGATTTGCAACTATTAAACTAAGTGGCATATCTGCAGATACTTAGGGGGATCATGCATTTAAAATGTAGCCTTTAATCTGGGCTACTATTGGTATAGAAGTGCGATCAATAGATAAGGCATGAGACAGTAAAAAGTTTAGGTTCATAAAACTTGAATGTAGTGTGGGTGCGTTTCTAATTCCTTAATAATTTGTTTTCTTCTGCCTTCCAGGATATATTTATTTAACAAATATTAATCTTCTTTAACCAAGAATGATTATGAAGTATAGCAGTATACCAAAATAAATAAAACAGTATCAGACCTGCAAGAATTTTTATAGCTGTCACTGAAAATGAAAAAGAAAGATGAAGATTTTTTCAAATATTTACCAATAAAACAATCTTATCTCAAGTACCTGTTAGGTTGATCTTAAACATATCATGGATATCAGAATGCAGTTTGGTACCTAAATACCTTTGATAAAATCTGTCCCATGTTAAAAGAAGGGGAGTTTTAGTTGTGCATTGTTTTCTTGCCTCAAGATTGATAGTAAATAATTAAATTTTCATAATGTTAATTTTTAACCCAGATACACTACCAACGTCCTCTAAGTGGTCTTTAATTTTAGCAAGGTCAGTGTATGGATTACTTATAAGAACGTATGTTGGTATCAACATTAAAAAGAGACAAGATGGAGAACTGAGGTCATTCAATTAATAGTTTATTCAAAGATTCGACACCTATAAGAAAAGAGATGGTGAATAAGGTCATCTTTAATGGATGTCCTTTTTTAGAGGGAGGGGAGGGAGGAGATAGAGCACCACTAGTAAGAACAGAGGCTTATCGGGAATGATCAAATGCTTGAACTGTTTCAATAAAATTAGTAGGAAAGGCCATTTACTTCATCACTGCCCATAAAAATGTCCATTGAATAGGAAAAATGCTTTTTTGAATTATCAAAACAATTTTATAGCTAAGTTTGGGAAGCTCTTCAAACCCTGAAAATATAACAATAAAGTTCCGAAGTGCGAGAAACAATAAAATTAAATTTTCCCCAAACTAAACACAAACACTCACAAAGCTGTTAAAACAGCTGTTTAATAAGATTCCTGACAGAAACCCTATGCAAAAAAGACCAAAAGGTCAAGAAAATCACTTAGCTCCAGCCAAGTCGAGACCACGTCCATCTTGAAAAGCGGCAAACGAGATCTGGGGAAGCAGGTGTGGTGCATTATGGGATAGGGGGTAGCCCAGCCAATGAGAGACTTCGTTCTAATATATAGTGGCCGAGTCGGAGCCGACGGATCGGCTTCGAACCCATCTGTTATTGTGTGATGTGTGTGTGTGTGTGTATGTGTGTGTGTGTGTAAAACTATAGATAGATAGATAGATAGATAGATATAAACACACACACACACACACACACACACACACACACACACACACACACACACACACACACACACACACACACACATATGGTTTACTATCAAAATGTTGAATAAGACATCATCAAATCAACTTATGCAAAGTCCGAACTCTGAAAGCAGAAAAAGTTGAACACTAATAATGAGAACAGTAAAGTCTTTCCCATTCTTGACCCATGTTAGCAATAGTTTTTAGGTGTGGATTGGTCAGAAATGTCGACGTTCAGGTTTTTTTGCCATTTGAACAATTTACCATTATGGATTTCATGTAAAAATTTCAAAATTTGACAAAAAGGTGAAGCATAATCAACATTTTGATAGTAAAGCATTTTATTTACACACACACACACACACACACACACACACACACACACACACATATATATATATATATATATATATATAGATATATATACAGTGTGTGTTGCATGTGTACAATGAATAATCAATGAATTTGTTCAAAACACAAAACAATGAACAAACTCATTGGTGATTATCATTATCACCACCTAAATCATCTCAAATAGTAATGGCAAATGTAAAACATGATTAGTGACTCCATTTGTACCTGCATATTTACATATGTATCTCAATATCTAATTCAACACACATACATACATGTGTATGTATACATGCATGCATATATTGCAATCTTTGTGCTTTTTTGCCTGAGTAATGTGCATGCATATGCCTATGTATATGCATGCACATAGGCAATTTATTCACATAGGTATACATCTTATAATTAACAGACATGGTTGATACTAGCATCCATAGTCACACATACCAAAATAAAATATTTTCATTTTCACCCAAAAATAATGGACCTATGAAAGTATATATTAATAACCACAGAAATTCACACTCATGTGATTATTCTACAGATATCTCTGAACTGGATATGCGCTGCATGCATACCTCTCAACTATACAGAATTTTGCCTCTTATTTTTGATCTGTTTCACAAAATTGTGCTTTTCTAGCAAATCATTGAGGACTGTAGTCAGAAAATAATCACAGACACTTCAGTTTCAGACTTTATACCCTGCAAAAGAACCATGCTAATGCAAAACCTGTTATTCTATCAATTTAAGTTTGTAAAAGCAATATTTAAAAAATGTCCCTATTTTGGGCCTTTGTCCCTCCATTATTTATGGCTTTGTCCAGATGTTTGCTCTAAGAGGTTGAGAGGTATGCCTGCATGATCGCACTTACTGCAAAGTTTAGCATTACACAGTGTGCTATTTTTAATTTCTGAATACCCGCCTACTGTGTTTTATGTAATGTAAGAGTAGCAACAAAAGTAAAAAAGATTTGTACTGTA